>NC_088384.1:87732954-88035984 GCF_037993035.2 Macaca fascicularis
CAGAAGTCTGAGACTTTGGCAGGGCAGAGGAATGGGTGGGAACACTCTTAAAGTCCAGGCCCAAAACAAGCACACACAAAACTGCACCACATTCCACTGGCCAAGGTGTTCCAATTATGATTGCTGCATTAGAAACCAGCCTGAAACTGAGTGGCATAAAACAATTACTTTATTAGGCTCAGAGACTCTGTGGGTCAGGGATTCGGGTCAGGTGTGGTGGAAACCACTTGCCTCTGCTCCAGAACATCTGGGGCCTCAGCTGGAAACATTCAAGGGCTGTGGCCAGGATTGGCTGGAGGTGTTTTCACTCATATATGCAGTGCTTGATGCTGGGACCACAGTTGGACCTGAGATCAACTGGAACACCACTCTGTGGCCTCCCTCCATGGTCCATCTGTGTGGACTAGTTTATTCTCCCTTAAAACATGGTGGCTAGAGGCCAGGCGTGGTGGCTCACGCCTGGAATCCCAGCACTTTGAAGAGGCCAGGTAGCCAGATCATGAGGTCAATAGATGGAGACAATCCTGGCCAACACGGTGAAACCCCATCTCTACTAAAAACACAAACATTAGCTGGGCATGGTGGCAAGCACTTGTAGTCCCAGCTACTTGGGAGGCCGAGGCAGGAGAATCGCTTGAACCCGAGAGGCTGAGGTTACAGTGAGTTGAGATTACACCACTGCACTCCAGCCTGGAGACCCAGCAAGACTCTGTCTCCAAAACAAAAACAAAAATACAGTGGCTGGGTCCCAAGAGAGCGGTGGGGAAGTGCTTTGTCTTTTTTTTTTTTTCTTTTTGAGACAGAGTCTTGCTCTGTCGCCCAGGCTGGAGTGCAATGGCGCGATCTCGGTTCACTGCAACCTCTGCCTCCTGGGTTCAAGCGATTCTTGTGCCTCAGCCACTCAAGTGGCTGGGATTAGAGGTGTGCGCCAGCATACCCAGCTTTTTTGTGTGTATTTTTAGTAGAGATGGGGCTTCACCATATTGACCAGGCTGGTCTCGAACTCCTGACCTCAGGTGATCTGCCCGCCTTGCTCTCCCAAAGTGCTGGGATTACAGATGTGAACCACCACGCCTGGCCTGCATGGTCTTTTTATGATTCAGCTTCAGAAGACAAAAAGCATCACTTCTGCTGGAGCCCAGTGGTCAAGTCACTACCAAAGGTACACCCAGGTTCAAGAGGGAGAGGACATGGACTCCACCACTCAGTAGGAGGTCATTGTAAAATGTGGGGTGCATGTGAGAGGGGAAATTTCTTCTTTTTTTCTTTTAAATTTTATTTTACTTTAAGTTCCAGGATACATGTGCAAAATGTGCAGGTTTGTTACATAGGTAAACGTGTGCCACGGTGGTTTGTTGTACCTATCAACTCATCACCTAGGTATTAAGCCCCACATGCATTAGCTATTTGTCCTAATGCTCTCCCTCCCCTCACCCCCACAGACCCCGGTGTATGTTGTTCCCTCCCTGTGTCCATGTGTTCTCACTGTTCAGCTCCCACTTATGAGTGAGAACATGCAATGTTTGGTTTTCTGTTCCTGTGTTAGTTTGCTGAGGATGATAGCTTCCAGCTTCATCCATGTTCCCACAAAGGATATGATCTCATTCCTCTCTTTTTGAGACCAAGTCTCACTCTGTCACCCAGGCTGGAGTGCAGTGGAACGATCCTAGCTCACCGCAGACTCAAATTCCTGGGCTCAAGCAATCCTCCCGCCTCAGCCTCCCAAAGTGCTGGGATTACAGGCATGAGCCAAGAGGCATCTGGCCAAGAAGGAAAATTTTTGAGATCATTTTTCGAAAATACAGTCTACCACCCAAGGTCAAGCCCAATGTTGATGGAGAGAGAAATATCCTACAGCCAGGGTGTGCATGGAGGCATGAGGAGAGAAGGCAGAATTGTGAGCAGATAATAAAATATTCTACGGATGTGGAGAAACGACCAACACAAAATCAAGTTGAAGGCCAGGTATGGTGGCTCACACCTGAAGTCCCAACACTTTTGGAGGTTGAGGCAGGAGGATAGCTTGAGGCCAGGAGTTTGAGATTAGCCTGGGCAACATAATGAGACCTGTCTCATTATGGTTTTTTTGTTTTGTTTTGTTTTGTTTGAGACGGAGTCTTGCTCTGTAGCCCAGGCTGGAATTCAGTGGCGCAATCAGCTCACTGACGCTTCTGCCTCCTGGGTTGAAGCGATTCTCCTGCCTCAGCCTCCTGAGTAGCTGGGATTACAGGTGTGTGCCACCACACCAGGGTAATTTTTGTATTTATAGTAGAGACAGGGTTTCACCATGTTGGCCAGGATGGTCTCCATCTCTTGACCTTATAATCCCCCCTCCTTGTTCTCCCAAAGTGCTGGGATTACAGGCATGAGCTGCTACGCCTGGCCATGTCTCAGGTCTTAAGATCCCTAGCTGGTCAGCCATCCTTCCACTTCTCAGAGTTTTCGTTTCTTTTTTCTTTCTTTCTTTCTTTTTTTTTTTTTTTTTGAGATGGAGTCTCACTCTGTCACCCAGACTGGAGTGCAATGGCATGATCTCGGCTCCCTGCAACCTCTACCTCCTGGGTTCAAGCAATTCTCGTGCCTCAGCCTCCTGAGCAGCTGGGATCACAGGCATGAGCCACCATGCCTGGGTAATTTTTGTATTTTTGGTAGATACAGTTTTTGTCATGTTGGGCAGGGTGGTCTCAAACTCCTGGCCTCAAGTGATCCATCTGCTTCAGCCTCCCAAAGTGCTGGGATTACAGGCATGAGCCACGGCGCCCAGCCTGAGTTTTCTTATTCTTATTTTATATACAGTGTCAAAGGTTCTTAGTTTTACTTAGCAGGAGAAATAGGGAAAAGTACATCTGCTCCATCTTCCTAGATGTGGAAGTCCTGTGGTTCATCCTACTATATATTACAGTCTCTTTTAATATATAATCTCTCTGTTTCTCCCTACCCCTCCTTCCCCTTCCGTTTCATTTGTTGAAAAAAATGGAGTCATTTGTCCCGAGGATTTCCCCCAGTCTGTATTTTGGTAATTGCAATCCCGTGTGTCACTTATTATGCCCCTCTGTCCCCTGTGTTTTCTATAAACGGTGATTACATTTAGAAGCTTGGTCAGACTCGCACTTGATGTTTTTGGCAAGAATATTTGATGGGTGTGCTGTGTTCTCTTGGCAGGCAGCACGTGACGCCTGGTTGTCTCTGTGTACCATTAGCAGCTTTCATTGGTCATTGTGTAGATTCATTAACGTATTAGGAGTACAGATGGCTTTCAAATACATGAAAAGATGCCAACCTCAATTAGATTTTTAAAAATGAAATTTTAAAGGATGAGTACTATTTTTTCATCTACCAGATTGACAAGGATCAGAGTGTTAACATGAATGTTGGCAAGAGTGCAGAGGACAGGCGACTTCATAGGCTGCCTGATTTGACTGTATCCATCAAAATGACAAATGTATACACCCTTTGGCCCAGCAGTTCTACTTTTAGGAATGTACCCTGTGGATACACGGGCACATATGCAAAATGATGGATTGCAGTATTGTTTGGATTAGCAGGAGTTGAAGCCTGGGCAACATAGTGAGATCTTCTATTAAAAATAAAAAATAAAAAGTAGCCAGGCATGGTGGTGCATGCCTGTGGTCCCAGCTACTTGGGAGGCTGAGGTGGGAGGATCCTCAAATTTGGGAGGTCAAGGCTTCAATGAGTTGTGATCACGCCACTGCGCTCCAGCCTGGGCAATAGAACAGACCCCATCTCCAAAAACAAAAACAAAAACAGTAACAACAAAAGTTGAGAACTACCAAATTGTTCCACCTGGAGTGCTACAAAGTTATCACAACTTGTGGCAGACCCTGTGGGCAATGTGCCTGCAGGATGCTCTCCGAAGCTTTGGTGGACAGTTCTCATTAAAGGGAACAGCCACCTGTGTGTTTTTGACCAAGCATGGGGCAGGCAGGAAATGCCAAATGTCAAGGAGAAAATCTTGAAGCAGCCCTCAGCCAATGAGGGATGAGTTGGTAGATAAACACCTTGGTGGTCTTGTCTCTAAGTGACAGGAATTTTTTTTTTTTTTTTTTTTTTTTTTGAGACAGAGTCTCGCTCTGTCGCCCAGGCTGGAGTGCTGTGGCCGGATCTCAGCTCACTGCAAGCTCCGCCTCCCGGGTTCCCGCCATTCTCCTGCCTCAGCCTCCCGAGTAGCTGGGACTACAGGCACCCGCCACCTTGCCCGGCTAGTTTTTTTTTTTGTATTTTTTTTTTTTTTAGTAGAGACGGGGTTTCACCGTGTTAGCCAGGATGGTCTCGATCTCCTGACCTTGTGATCCGCCCGTCTCGGCCTCCCAAAGGGCTGGGATTACAGGCTTGAGCCACCGCGCCCGGCCAGTGACAGAATTTTGAGCAGTGTTCCACGGGTTTTTCAAAGGATGCCCTGTGGAGGAGCCCCATTGCCTGGAGCGGCAGCTTACTCAGCATCACACCCTATATTAGCTCCCTGTCCTTCCTTGTGTCACTTCCCCACTTAAACCATTTGCCCCTGAATCTTTATTCTAGGCTTTGCTTTTGGGGGAAATCTACACTAAGGCAGAGCTTGGTGGTGGTATGGCAGCACAGTCTGATACAATTGATAGTAGTTACTATAAAAAATAGTACTTACAGTGCCAGACACCATCCTTAAGCACTTTACAAGCATTAAATCTGTGTAACTACCCCATGAAGTAGGCATGATTAACACCGCTATTTTTCAGGCAAAGAAACTCGGGCACAGAGAGGTTAAGTCACTTGTCCAAGGGCACCTACCTCCCCTGGGCAGTCTTGTTTCACTGTCCTGCTCCAAACCACCACACTATCCTTTCTCTGGTCCCCTGCTGCTTCACCAGCGTGAGCTGAGCTTGGCCAAGGTTGGCCTCTTCCTTTCTGGACATCGACTGTAGTGGTCAGCTGTGGAGAGTGGCCATCCACATACACACTACAGTTGGTTTTCCAGGTGCCCAGAGAGCTTGGCACAAAGTCCAGGTAAGATTGATATACCCGGCCGGGCGCGGTGGCTCAAGCCTGTAATCCCAGCACTTTGGGAGGCCGAGAGGGGTGGATCATGAGGTCAGGAGATCGAGACCACCCTGGCTAACACGGTGAAACCCCGTCTCTATTAAAAAAATAGAAAAAAATTAGCCGGGCGTGGTGGCGGGCGCCTGTAGTCCCAGCTACATGGGAGGCTGAGGCAGGAGAATGGCGGGAACCCGGGAGGCGGAGCTTGCAGTGAGCCGAGATCGCACCACTGCACTCCAGCCTGGGCGACAGAGCGAGACTCTGTCTCAAAAAAAAAAAAAAAAGATTGATATACCCTTTTAGGGACAGCCAACCAGCTGCAGAGGGATGTTGCACTTCACAAATGGTTTGTAACCTACAGCCCTATCATTTTATTATTATTTTTATAATGCAATCATAACAGTTATTTCTGGGGGAGGTTTGTTTGTTTTTTAAGTTTTTTGTTTTGTTTTGTTTTGTTTTTTGTAGAGATGGAGTCTTGCTGTGTTGCCCAGGCTGGTCTCAAACTCCCGGGCTGAAGCAATCCTCCTGTGTCACTCTCCCAAAGTGGGATTACAGGCGTGAGCCACCACGTCCAGCTTTTTGTTTGTTTGTTTGTTTGTTTTGAGACGGAGTTTCGCTCTTGTTGCCTAGGCTGGAGTACAGTGGTGTGATCTTGGCTCACGGCAACCTCCACCTCCTGGGTTCAAGTGATTCTCGTGCCTCAGCCTCCTGAGTAGCTGGGACTACAGGCACCCGCCACCACGGCCGACTAATTTTTGTATTTTTAGTAGAGACGGGGTTTCACCATGTTGGCCAGGCTGGTCTGAAACTCCTCACCTCAGGTGATCCGCCGACCTTGGCCTCCAAAAGTGCTGGGATTACAGGCATGAGCCTCCATGCGTGGCTTGTTTTTTACATCAGTGCAATTAGAGCCTGATGTGGGTACTTGCTGACATGGGTACTGGTCATTTCCTATTCAGCAACAAGTTTACAAACCATCTCATTGGCCAGGCCACTATGTTATATTTATATTATTTTCTATTTTATATTCAGAAAAACTTTTTCTTGTTTTATATCCACATTCTTGGTATCTTAGTGTTGTATTATTATTTTTATTTATTTATTTATTGAGACGGAGTCTCACTCTGTCGCCCAGGCTGGAGTGCAATGACGCGATCTCGGCTCACTGCAAGCTCCGCCTCCCGGGTTCACGCCATTCTCCTGCCTCAGCCTCCTGAGTAGCTGGGACTACAGGCACCCACCACTGCACCTGGCTAATTTTTTGTATTTTTAGTAGAGACAGGGTTTCACCGTGGTCTCAATCTCCTGACCTCGTGATCCGCCCGCCTAGGCCTCCCAAAGTGCTGGGATTACAGGCATGAGCCACTGCACCTGGCAATATCTTAGTGTTTTTTTGTTTTTTGTTTTTTTTGAGACAGAGTCTTCCTCTGTCACCCAGGCTGGAGTACAGTGGCATAATCTTGGCTCACTACAACCTCTGCCTCCTAGGTTCAAGCCATTCTCTTGTCTCAGCTTCCCCAGTAGCTGGGATTACAGGCACGCACCACCATGCCCAACTAATTTTTGTATTTTCTTTTTTTTTTTTTTTGAGACGGAGTCTCGCTGTGTCACCCAGGCTGGAGTGCAGTGGCGCGATCTCGGCTCACTGCAAGCTCCGCCTCCCGGGTTCACGCCATTCTCCTGCCTCAGCCTCCGAGTAGCTGGGACTACAGGCGCCCGCCACCACGCCCGGCTAGTTTTTTGTATATATATATATATTTTTTAGTAGAGATGGGGTTTCACTGTGTTAGCCAGGATGGTCTCGATCTCCTGACCTCGTGATCCACCCGCCTCGGCCTCCCAAAGTGCTGGGATTACAGGCTTGAGCCACCGCGCCCGGCCAATTTTTGTATTTTCAGTAGAGACAGGGTTTCACCATTTTGACCAGGCTGGTCTCGAACTCCTGACCTCGTGATCTGCCCGCCTCGGCCTCCCAAAGTGCTGGGATTACAGGCGTGAGTCATCGTGCCTGGCCTATCTTGGTGTTTTAAAAATGACTTCCTCAAGTTTTAACATTGACGTGTTAACAGTTCATAATATGGCCATTTAAATTTCATTTAAGAACTTCAAGAATTCACAAGACTCCCTATAATGAAATTATTAAAATCAATTATTTATATGTGAATTTATTGAAATAAGATGGCTTAAATAATTTAGGAGAGAATACTCAACATGGTCAGAATTCTTACATGAGTGTATGCATATTAATTAAAAATCAGGCTGGGGCTGGGTGTGGTGGCTCACGCCTGTAATCCCAGCACTTTGGTAGGCTGAGGCGGGTGGATCATGAGGTCAGGAGATTGAGACCATCCTGGCTAACACGGTGAAACCCCGTCTCTACTAAAAATACAAAAAATTAGCTGGGCGAGGTGGCAGACGCCTGTAGTTCCAGCTACTCGGAAGGCTGAGGCAGGAGAATGGCGTGAACCCGGGAGGCGGAGCTTGCAGTGAGCCGAGATCGCGCCACTGCACTCCAGCCTGGGCGACAGAGCGAGACTCTGTCTCAAAAAAAAAAAAAAAAAAAAAAAAAAAAAAAAAAAATCAGGCTGGGTGCAGTGGCTCACGCTTGTAATACCAGCACTTTGGTAGGCCAAGGCTGGCAGATTGCCTGAGGTCAGGAGTTCGAGACCAGCCTGGCCAACATGGTGAAACCCTGTCTCTAATAAAAATACAAATGTAGCTGGGCATGGTGGTGGGCACCTATAGTCCCAGCTACTTGGGAGGCTGAGGAAGGAGAATCACTTGAATCCAGGGGACAGAGGTTGCAGTGAGCCAAGATGGCACCACTGCACTCCAGCCTGGGTGACAGAGTGAGACTTAAAAAAAGAAAGAAAGAAATGAACATATATGATCTATATAAATGTATGTCTTCTTTGATTTTTATTTATTTATTATTACTATTTTTTTTGAGATGGAGTTTCGCTCTTGTTGCCCAGGCTGGAGTGCAATGGCATGATCTCTGCTCACTGCAACCTCCACCTCCCGGGTTCAAGCGATTCTCCTGCCTCAGCCTCCCGAGTAGCTGGAATTACAGGCATGAGCCACCACACCTGGCTAATTTTGTATTTTTAGTAGAGACGAGGTTTCTCCATGTTGGTTAGGCTGGTCTCGAACTCCTGACCTCAGGTGATCCGCCCGCCTCAGCCTCCCAAAGTGCTGGGATCACAGGTGTGAGCCACCGCACTTGGCTGTGCCCAGTCATTTCTATTATTTTCTTTTTCTTTTTTTGAGATGGAGTTTTGCTATTGTTGCCCAGGCTAGAGGGCAATGGCACCATCTCAGCTTACTGCAACCTCTGCCTCCCAGGTTCAAGTGATTCTCCTGCCTCAGCCTCCTGAGTAGCTGTGATTACAGATGCCCGCCACCATGCCCAGCTAATTTTTTTGTATTTTTAGTAGAGATGGGGTTTTACCATGTTGCCATGTTGGCCAGGCTGGTCTTGAACTCTTGACCTCAGGTGATCTGCGCGCCTCGGCCTTCCAAAGTGCTGAGATTACAGGCGCGAGCCAGCATGCATGGCCCATTTCTATTATTTTCTTTTCTTTTTTTTTTTTTTTTTTGAGACGGAGTCTCGCTCTGTCACCCGGGCTGGAGTGCAGTGGCCGGATCTCAGCTCACTGCGAGTTCCGCCTCCCGGGTTTACGCCATTCTCCTGCCTCAGCCTCCCGAGTAGCTGGGACTACAGGCGCCTGCCACCTCGCCCGGCTAGTTTTTTTTTTGTATTTTTTAGTAGAGATGGGGTTTCACCGTGTTAACCAGGATGGTCTTGATCTCCTGACCTCGTGATCCGCCCTTCTCGGCCTCCCAAAGTGCTGGGATTACAGGCTTGAGCCACTGCGCCCGGCCTATTATTTTCAATATAGTAAGAAATAGTTCTTGTTATTTTTGCCTCATGACCAAGACTATGATGGTAGAGATAGAAAAATAGAAAGCTGGGCATTATGTAATAAATTATTTTATTTTATTGTTCTTATCTTTTTTTTTTTTTTTTTTTTTTGAGACAGCCTCTCACTGCGTCACCCAGGCTGGAATACAATGGTGTGATCTCAGCTCACTGCAACCTCCACCTCCTGGGTTCAAGCGATTCTCCTGCCTCAGCCTCCAGAGCAGCTGGGATTATAGGTGCGCACCACCACATCTAGCTAAAATTTTTTTTGTATTTTTAGTAGAAATGAGGTTTCACCATGTTGGCCAGGCTGGTCTCAAACTCCTGACCTCAAGTGATCTGCCTGCCTCAGCCTCTCGAAGTGCTGGAATTACAGGTGAGAGCCACCGCGGCCAGCCCATTTTATTTTATTTTCTGAGTCAGGGTCTTACTCTGTTGTCCAGGCTGGAGTTCAGTGGTGTGATCACAGCTCACTGCAGCCTCAACCTTCTGGGCTTAAGTGACTATCCCACCTCAGACTCCTTATTAGTGGGGAATACAGGCATGTGCCACCCAGCCCAGCTAATTTTTGTATTTTTTTTGTAAAGATGGGGTTTTGCCATGTTGCCTAGGCTGGTCTGGAACTCCTGGGTTCAAGCAATCCGCCCACCTCAGCCTCCCAAACTGCTGGAATTACAGGTGTGAGCCACCACACCTGGCCTATGTAATAAATTTGATCATGACATAAGTTGCCGGGTTTTCTGCATGATTTGTTGATTTTTTTTTTTTTTTTTTTGAGACGGAGTCTCGCTCTGTCGCTCAGGCTGGAGTGCAGTGGCCGGATCTCAGCTCACTGCAAGCTCCGCCTCCCAGGTTTACGCCATTCTCCTGCCTCAGCCTCCTGAGTAGCTGGGACTACAAGCGCCCACCACCTCACCCGGCTAGTTTTTTGTATTTTTAGTAGAGACGGGGTTTCACCGTGTTAGCCAGGATGGTCTAGATCTCCTGACCTCGTGATCCGCCCGTCTCAGCCTCCCAAAGTGCTGGGATTACAGGCTTGAGCCACCGGGCCCGGCCGATTTGTTAATTTTTAAAAACTGCACAAGTGAGCCAGGCATGGTAGTTCACATCTGTAATCCCTGCACTTTGTAGGGGTCGAGGCAGGGGGATCACTTGAGCCCAGGAGTTCCAGACCAGCCTAGGCAACATAAGGAAACTATGTCTTCATTAAAAAAAAAACATTGCACAAGCAATATACAAAATTATTATCTTAAACTTCTACAGACCCAGAAGACAAGAAGTGAAAGCTGGCTAAAAAGCTTTTTTTTTTTTTTTTTTAATTTAATAAATCACGAACAGGTGTTGGCTGGGCACTGTGGCTCATGCCTGTAACCCCAGCACTTTGGGAGGCCGAGGCGGGCAGATCACCTGAGGTCAGGAGTTTAAGACCAGCCTCGCCAACATAGCAAAACCCCGTTGCTACTAAAAATACAAAAATTAGCTGGATGTGGTGGCAAGCACCTGTAATCCCAGCTACTCAGGAGGCTGAGGCAGGAGAATTGCTTGAACCCGGGAGGCTGAGGCAGGAGAATTGCTTGAACCCGGGAGGCAGAGGCTGTGGCAAGCAATTCAGATGGCACCACTGCACTCCAGCCTGGGCAACAGAGTGAGACTCCATCTCAAACAAAACAAAACAAAACAAAACAAAACCATGAACAGGTGTTGAATTTTAGAAAATACTATTTTGATATCTCCTGAAATAATCATAAGCATTTTCTTTGTTAATTTTTCAACACAATAAATTACATAGATAAATTTCTTGGCTGGGTGCGGTGGCTCATGTCTGTAATTCCAGCACTTTGGGAGGCCAAGGCAGACAGATCACTTGAGGTCAAGAGTCCAAGACCAGCCTGGCCAACATGGTGAAACTCTGTCTCTATTAAAAATACAAAAATTAGCCTGGCATGGTGGTGCATGCTTGTAATTCCAGCTACTTGGGAGGGTGAGGCAGGAGAATCACTTGAACTTTGGAGGTGGAGGGTTGCAGTGAGCTGAGATGGCGCCACTGCACTCCGTCTCAAAAAAAAAAAAAAAAAAAAGAAAAAAGAAAAAATTCCTGTGGCCGGGCGCGGTGGCTCAAGCCTGTAATCCCAGCACTTTGGGAGGCCGAGACGGGCGGATCACGAGGTCAGGAGATCGAGACCATCCTGGGTAACACAGTGAAACCCCTTCTCTACTAAAAATACAAAAACTTAGCCGGGCAAGGTGGCGGGCGCCTGTAGTCCCAGCTACTCGGGAGGCTGAGGCAGGAGAATGGCGTGAACCCGGGAGGCGGAGCTTGCAGTGAGCTGAGATCCGGCCACTGCACTCCAGCCTGGGTGACAGAGCGAGACTCCGTCTCAAAAAAAAAAAAAAAAAAAAAATTCCTATATGTAGTCAATCTTGTTTACCTGGAATAAATCCTACTAGGTTGTGATATATTATTCTTTTAATATGTTGTTAGGTTTGATTTGTTAATATTATAACTTTGGCACACATATTCATAAGTAATAGGGACCTATAATTCCCTTTCTTTTCCTTCCTTTCTTCCTTCTTTCCTTCTTTGTTTCCCTCCCTCCCTCTCTCCCTTCTTTTCTTCCTTCCTCTCTCTTTCTTGGTGTTGTACAGCCTTGCCCAGTTTTTTCTTTCTTTTTTTTTGAGACGAAGTCTGGCTCTGTCACCCAGGCTGGAGTGCAGTGGCACGATCTCAGCTCACTGCAAGCTCCATCTCCTGGGTTCACGCCATTCTTCTGCCTCAGTCTCCTGAGTAGCTGGGACTACAGGCACCTGCCACCAGGCCCGGCTAATTTTTTTCGTATTTTTAGTAGAGATGGGGTTTCACCGTGTTAGCCAGGATGGTCTCGATCTCCTGACCTTGTGATCTGCCCATCTCAGCTTCCCAAAGTGCTGGGATTACAGGCGTGAGCCACCTCGCCTGGCAGCCTTGCCCAGTTTTAATAACAGTTATAATGGTAAAGAAAGATAGAAGAGTTTGAAAGATTTGTATCTTTTCCTGTGTTCTGAAGTCATTATTTTAAAATATTCAAAACGAAAACGTACATTTGGATTGATTTCAAATCCAACTGAATACAAGAAATATTAACATTAATTTGTCAATTAAAGAAAGGAAGAGCTATTAGAATGTTTAAATATAATTTCAATAGTAAGCTTTGGAATGGTTTACATTTTTCTTTTATTTCCTACTTGAGATTACGAAGTCTCTTTTTTTTTTTTTTGAGACAGAGTCTTGCTCTGTGACCTAGGCTGGAGTGCAGTGGTACAATCTCAGCTCACTGCAACCTCTGCTTCCCCATTTCAAGCATTTCTCCTGCCTCAGCCTCTCGAGTAGCTGGGACTATAGATGTGGGCCACCACGCACAGCTAATTTTTGTATTTTTAGTAGAGACAGGGTTTCACCCAGGTTCAAGTGATCTCACCATGTTGCCCAGGTTGGTCTCCAACTCCTGGGCTAAAGCGATCCTCCCACCTCGGCATCTCAAAGTGCTGGGATTACAGGCATGAGCCACCATGCTGAGCCCTGTGTGAGCCCTTCCTTCCTTCCTTATGAGCCACCATACTGAGCCCTGTGTGAGTCTTTCCTTTCCTTTTCCTCCCCTCCCCTCCCCTCCCCTCCCCTCCCCTCCCCTCCCCTTTCCTTTCCTTTCCTCCCTCCCTTTTTTTGACGGAGTTGTGCTCTGTCACCCAGGCTGGAGTGCAGTGGTGCAATCTCCGCTCACTGCAACCTCCGCCTCCTGGGTTCAAGCTATTGTCCTGCCTCAGCCTTCAGAGTAGCTGGGATTACAGGCACATGCCACTATTCCCGGCTAATTTTTTGTATTTTTTGTATTTTTTTTTTTTTTTGAGACGGAGTCTTGCTCTGTGCCCCAGGCTGGAGTGCAGTGGCGCGATCTCGGCTCACTGCAAGCTCCGCCTCCCGGGTTCACGCCATTCTCCTGCCTCAGCCTCCCGAGTATCTGGGACTACAGGCGCCCGCCACCTCGCCCGGCTAATTTTCTTGTATTTTTAGTAGAGACGGGGTTTCACCGTGTTAGCCAGGATGGTCTCGATCTCCTGACCTCGTGATCCGCCCGTCTCGGCCTCCCAAAGTGCTGGGATTACAGGCTTGAGCCACCGCGCCCGGCCTGTATTTTTTTTTTAGTAGAGACGGGGTTTCACCATGCTGGCCAGGCTGGTCTCAAACTCCTGATCTCCTGATCCGCCCACCTCAGCCTCCCAAAGTGCTGGGATTATAGGCGTGAGCCGCTGTTCCCGGCCGGGCCATTTCTTTTTTTCTTTTTTTTTTTTTGAGACGGAGTCTCGCTTTGTGGTCCAGGCTGGAGTGCAGTGGCCGGATCTCAGCTCACTGCAAGCTCCGCCTCCCGGGTTCCCGCCATTCTCCTGCCTCAGCCTCCCGAGTAGCTGGGACTACAGGCACCCGCCACCTCGCCCGGCTAGTTTTTTGTATTTTTTAGTAGAGACGGGGTTTCACTGTGTTAGCCAGGATGGTCTCGATCTCCTGACCTCGTGATCCGCCCGTCTCGGCCTCCCAAAGTGCTGGGATTACAGGCTTGAGCCACCGCGCCCGGCCGAGCCATTTCAATAATAAAACCTCATATAAAAAGTTGCATTTACAGGACCAAAGTCAAGTTTTTAAAGAAAAAATTTAAAAATATCTCATGTATTTAGATGTTTTAATTAAAGTTAATACTTCATATTTTCTCTATGAAATATATTGTATTTCATTTCTTTCATCATAAATATGTAATATATGGAAATTGAATGAGTTTTTCCCCAGGAACCACATAGAGAGTCCCAAATCCCCTCCAGCTTTCCGTCTGTGCAATTCCAAGCATGTTCCATGGCAATATATAAAGTTGGGAATCACGGAGAGGTCTGGTTTAAAACTTGTGGAATACCACACAGCTAGAAAAAAAGAATAAAGGTGACATCAGTTGGTAATTGTTGAAACTGCCTGGTGAGTACATGGGGATTCATGTCTGAATATGGAAACGTCTACAGGGCTGAGCTAGGTGGCTCAAGCCTGTAATCCCAGCACTTTGGGAGGCCGAGGTGGGCGGATCACCTGAGGTCAGGAGTTCAAGACTAGCCTGACCAATATGGTGAAACCCCCGTCTCTACTACAATCACAAAAATTAGCTGGGCGTGGTGGTGTGCGCCTGTATTCCCAGTTACTTGGGAGGCTGAGACAGGAGAATTGCTTGTACCCGGATGGCGGAGATTGCAATTCTCGAACCTGGAAGGTGGAGGTTGTAGTGAGCCGAGATCATGCCACTGCACTTTCTGCTTGGGAGACAGAACGAGACTCCGTCTCAAAGGAAAAAAAAGAAAAAGAAAAGAAAAAAAAAAGAAACCTCTACAAGATACAGTATGCAGATGGAAAAAGCAAGGGAAAGTGTGTTTAGTATGTTACCATTTGTGTAAAAAATTAGTGGAGGATCAAAATATATTTATATCTGTGCCAATATGTGAAAAGATGTTTCTGGGCTGGGCGCAGAGGCTCACGCCTGTAATGCCAACACTTTGGGAGGCTGGGGCCAAGTGATGGCTTGAGAACAGGAGTTCGAGACCAGCCTGGGCAACATGGCAAAACCCTGCCTCTACAGAAAATCCAAAAAAATTAGCCAGGTGTGGTGGCGTGCTCCTGTAGTCGTGGCTACCTGGGAGGCTGAGGTGGGAGGATCACCTGAGCCCAGGAAGTCGAGGCTGCAGTGAGTTATGATCACACTACTGCACTCCAGCCTGGGCAACAGAATGGGGAGCCACTCTCAAAAAAAAAAAAAAAAAAAAAAAAAAAAAAAAAAAAAGCAAGCTAGTGAAGACATTTCTGGAAGCACATGGAGAATCTGAAGAAGGGACTTCAAAGGCTATGGCTAGGGGCAGGAGCTAGGGACACATCGTGGGGGAGGGGCGAGTGGGAGCTGGAGGCTTTGGTCTTGAACCAAACAAGATGGCGATTCTGAGCCCCAGAGAGCCCATACAAGCTCTGAATCCAGTACCTAAGGGTTGGAAGTGTAGCTGTCTTTCTGGTGAGTAGGGTAGAGGGTGGAAGGCACTGGGGGAATGTGGCCCAGCCACAGAGGTCGTGCACACTGAGCCGGAGCAGTTTGGGCTGGGGCTGGCTCTCAGGTCGCATCCTGTGGCCACCAGGGGGCAGTCAAGCCCATTCCGAAAAGCGGGCGGGGCGGGGCGCGGTGGGGCGGGGCGCCCAGGGCAGGTCCCACCTCCAGGGCCGCCCTCCGGCTGGAGCTCTTGACAGCTTTTCCCAGATCCCTCCTGGACCGCCGGTCGCGGTCACGAGGGACTCCGAGAGTGCGGCGCCTCCTCTCTTCTCCTGGAGAGCCCGGGGGGATGCCGAGTCCATCCCTGCGGTCACCCTCAACATCCAGTCCTCCTCCACCGCTTCTGGGTTATTGCATTCAATTCCCATCACACCCATTTTGTAGAGGGGAAAGCTGGGTCACAGAGAGAGTACGTAACTCGCTGGAAGCCACGGCTCAAGGAATGATGACCTGGGACACAAATCTGGCTGTCCATCCTCAAAACCGGAGCATTCATGAAACCATGGCTTCCTCACTGATCTCCGTGTTTCCACTCTGCTCCTCGCTCCGGAACCTTCTCCATCCATCAGCCAGCGTTTTGGGGGCTCTCGGGCTGTATCACTCCCCAACTTACCACCTTTCTCTGGCTCTCACTGCCATTAGGATCAAGTTCAGTCCCCTCACTCCACCCTCTGTCATCATCTTAAACCCAGGAGCGCCCTCTCTCTTAGCTCTGGACACACCAACTTTTCTTCAGCCTGAAGACAATGCCTGCTCATCTGGTGCATTTACTGCTTCTTCCCTGGGCCCACTCTCCTGCCTCCCCACTTAATTGTAAGTTAACCGTGATGCACTCTTCAGGCCCTGGCTCTTATGTTACTTCCTCCAGGGAGCCCTCCCTGACTCCTGACTCCCAGACAAGCTCAGATCAAACTTACTATGAGTCTCTAGGGTTGCACTGGCTTCAGACGTGCACTTCATTTTTGTATCTATGATGGCACCGCTATTCTAAAAATCTGTCATCCTTGAGTCTCTCTGAAACTCTCTCTACTCCACCTGAAATCCTGTGGGATCTACCTTAAAAATCTCAAGTCTGATCCCTTCTTACCTCCTTCCCTACTAAGTCCTTCATGTCTTAGTAGAAGACCAAACGGCTTCCTCATGGTTGTTGCTTTTCCTCCTTTGCCCTTATTGGGGCTTAGAAAACAATACCCCCAAGTATGGCACTTTGGCATGCTGAATACTTTGAACTAAAGGAGGCTGGAAGGCCTCAGAAACAAGATCTCTCTTCTCCTGGTTTGCTGTCTCCCATTTCTCTTTCTCCCCTGAAGCAAGTAACAGAAACTAGCATTCATTCCTCTTCCCCAAGGTGGGTTATAGAAACTAGAACTCCTCTCCCCAAAGCAACTCACAAAACACAGAAATACTACTGTAACCTTCCTCTGCTCTACTATGTATAAGCTGGCCACAAATTATTGGCTGGGCGTGGGGATCACTGGAGGCCAGGTGTTTGAGACCAGCCTGGGCAACACAGCAAGATCCCCATCTCAACAACAAAAAAAAATTTGAACATTAGCCAGGCTTGGTGGCACCCACATGTAATTTCAGCTGCTCAGGAGACTGAGGCAGGAGGATCGCTTGAGCCCAGAATTTGAAGCTGCAGTGATCTATCACACCACTGCATTCCAGCCTGGGTGACAGGATGAGACCCTCTTAAAAAATAAATACTCTGACCTACGTCTTGTCTCCTGTACCGGGGAGGAAGGAATGCTACACAGAGGCCAAGAAGAATCTGGACTGGCCTTGCTGGGTTGGCTAATTTAAAATTTTTTTTGTAGAGACAGGGTCTCACTTTGTTGCCCAGGCTGATCTTGAACTCCTGACCTTAAGCAACCCATCCTCCACCTGCAAAGTATTGAGATTACAGGGTGTGAACTGCCACTTTGTTTTTCTTTTGTTATAGGAATGTCAGTCATAGAATCTTCTGCTGGGTGAGGAAAGGCATCACACCTTTCCCCGACACCCTACAGCAGCCAGAGCCGTGCTTGTGTCTGTCTCCTCCACTAGAATGAATGCTACGTAAAGGCAAAGATTTTGTTTGAAGAAGTCCCCAGTGCCCAGGACTATGTCTGTGTAGAGCAGAGCTCAGTAAACACTTGCCAAGTGGCTGTCTCTCCCACTAGAATGTCAGCTCCTGAGGGCAGAGACTCTCTGTCCCATCACATGCAGCCCCAGTGCCCAGCACACAGCATGTGCTCAATAAAACCCTGTCCTGGTACAGGTGGATACATTCAGGCCCAGAAGGAAGGAAGGACTTGTTCAGGGCCCTCCCCTGCGGTGGCAGAGCCAGGACCAGTACCCAGCTCTCCAGTGGCCCCTCCTTTCTCCATCCCAGAGCACACAAGAGCCCAGGCTCTTTGTTCACTGAGTAAACACAGTTTATTACTGAACTGCACTTTCACCTTCACACAGACTATTTCAAAGAGCTGGAACAAGTGTGGGGTGGGGGTTGGGGGAGGGGCAGGTGCCCCTCAGGAGCCAGGACCCTCGGCCAGCTTCCCTGGACCAGGGCAGGGGAGGGAGCATCAGGCCGTCCAATCTCCGGGCACCAGCTCTCCACGTGCACGCGCACTGCAAGCCAGCAGCTCCTCACACATAAATACAGACACGCTTAACAAAAATAGTATATCATCTTCACAAGGAATAAAAACTAGTCTCGAATATGTACAGCAGAGCGCCCGGGGTGGCTGGGACCCCTGGGGATGAGACAGGCCAAGGGTGGAGAAGAGAGAGGGAGGCCTGAAGAGCTCCTGGCCAGGCCACTCTGACCTTGGTAGCCTGGCTCCCCAGGCTGGACAGGCGTGGGGCACAGATGTGCCTGGCCAGGCAGGACTGGCCCTTCTAGTCAGCCCTACCCCACCCCATGCAGCAGGCTCTCCTTCCTGCCCTTCCTGCCTGAGGTAGGGAAGAGCCTGGGGCTCATAGCTGTTCCTGATAGCTTCCTTTCACCTTAGGACTGAGTCCCCTGAACCCGCCATGAGGAGCAGCCCAAGCCTGTGGTGCCACAGGCTGCTCTTGTAGGAAGTGAGGCAGCTGAGGCCATAAACAGCTCTGGGGCACCTGTCTTGGGCCCAGTTGGTCCCTCAGTCATGGTCATGGGAGCCAGGGAGGGGAAGGGACTAGGGTGGTGCTGAACTGCAAGGGCCACCCTAGCATTGGCATGGGGTGCTTCCTGCAGCTATAGCCCCCTCCCTCCTGGGTGGGGCTGGCCTCTAGCCAGAGGCTTCTGGAGGACATGTGGACTGGGAGTGAGGACTCTAGCCAGTCCAGAGGTGAGGAGGGAGTCCTGGTCCTTGCATCTTTATCCCAAGCAGCCTGAATCCCTAGTCAAAAGTGGCCCCTAAATGGCTCTTAGGGGGTAGGGATGGAAGGAACGGGAACCCAGGTTAGTGTGGGGGGGGCGGGGGAATGATCAATTCTGAGGCCACAAACATCAAAACAAAGGCAATCTAGTCTCCTTTCTGGGGAAGAGGTTCTGAAAACTTTCAAGCTCCCTGGCAGAAAAACATTTTCAGGGAGGCTAAAGGGTAAGGGTTGCACCAATCAGGTAGGGCCCTCCTGCCCCTAGCCACAAACCCTTCCATACCTGCCAGCCTCCTTGGGATAGATTTTGTGGAAATTTTATGAATTCTGAGGCCAAGGGAACTGAGGTGTGGGGGTCTCACAGAAGTGTGATAAATTCTAGAAAACTAACTGCAGGGGACCAGATCTGGGCCCAACCCTGTGGTGGGTAGGTGGGCATGGCCTGCATATAGTGGTTCTCCTGGTGGCAATGGCGGCTGGACGGAGGATGTGGTGGGGCAGAGGGTGGGAGGGTAGAGTGGATAGTCAGTGTCTGGTCATTTCCGACTGAAGAGTGAGCCCAGCAGAACCACGCCGGCCACAGTCATGCCCGTCAGGAACCAGCGGTTGAAGCGCTCCTGGCCCTTTCGGCTCTCGGCTGCTGCATTGTTCCCATAGAGTTCCACAAAAGTGTCCTGCAGGGAGAGAGAAGGAAGGCGCAGTTTGAATTCTCAGAGTAATGTAGGTGGGTGGGGAAAGGGGCCATGTGCATGCTATGGCCTTGGTGACATGAAAAACTGTAGCCATCCGTGCCCACTCTGGGCCAGGTAAAGGGCTAAGGGTGGTCCTCTTTCTTGACCCTCAGTTGGTGATAACCAAACCATGTTACTGCTCAGAAAACAGGTAGAGAGGAGGAAAGTGCCCTGAGGTCAGCAAGTAGCACTTTCTCCAGAATCCAAGGTGGGAACGAGATGGGCAGGGTCAGGGAACTGATGGAAGCCAGGTGACTGGAGCAGAGTGCAGGAGAAGAGGGCATGGGGGAGATGATGGTGCAGGGGTGAGCAGGAGCCAGACCATGTGTGGCCGGGAAGCCGCGAGGAGCCTGGAGTTGAGTCTGAGGGTAGTGTGGAGTGTGGAGACACTAGGCCTCAGACTTTCTACTGCTGCACCAGAGGGAGGGACAAGGAAGCCCAGGGCTAAATCCCCAGGGTGATTTGGGGCCAATTCAGGGGTAGACTGGGTCCTGGGACTTCAGCCAGAGGCTCCTCCCTCTGGAGGGAGTCTCTGGTGGGCAGGTTGGTGATGAGAAGAGCACGGCAGAGAAGAGAGGGTAACAATGACGCAGGACTGAGAGGCCTCCATGATGGGGTCTGTGAGGCCTTGTCCCTGTCCTCCACTGCAGGGAGTGTGACTCTGCGCCCAGGAGGTTGTGATCAACAGCCCTCTGCTCCGAATCTAAGTCAGAAGGGAAGCACATGATAGGGGGAAGGAGGAGCTGTGGGCTAAACTACCCAGCCCAGGGTGCAGCAGCCTGTGGGGCAGGGAGAGGGACACTTAGAACATACTTTTTTATGAGTAAGCATTGTACCCAATTTGTCCTTTAATCCTCCCAACAATTCTGCAATGCAGGCTGTCTCTCCCCATTTACAGGCCAAGAAGCTGTGCCCAAGGGCCAAGGACCCAAGGAGTAGATCAAGGTCACCCATCTGTGTCAGTGGTGGAGCCAGAATCCAAAACTGGTGTCTGGCACCTAGAAATATGTAAGAAAGAAGTTCCAGGCTGGGTGTGGTGGCTCATGCCTATAATCCCAGCACTTTGGGAGGCTGAGGCGGGTGGATCGCCTGAGGTCAGGAGTTAAGACAAGTCTGGCCAACATGGTGAAACCCCGTCTCTACTAAAAATACAAAAATTAGCCAGGTGTGGTAGCACGCACCTGTAATCCCAGTTACTCAGGAGGCTGAGGCACGAGAATTGTTTGAACCTGGGAGGTGGAGGTTGCAGGGAGCAGAAATCATACCACTGCACTCCAGCCTGGGTGACAGAGACTCCGTCTCAACAATAACAACAACAAAAAAGTAAGTTCCGTGTGTGTGTGTGTAAAATGAATGAGTTACTGGCTGATTCTTGCCTCTCTACCAAGACCTCTGCCACACTGGGCCTACATTTCCAACCGGTCCCAAACAGGCGAGTGGCTGCTCCGTCAGGGCATGCCATCTCCAGTTGGCCTCAGGTCTCACCTACCAATTTGCTCACTTGTGACCCCTGCCTGGGCCCACTTTCAGTCTTGACAACCCCCTCAGTCTATGCTCCACACAGAGATTTCTAAAAACACAGGTCAGATCATAGCACACCTATGCTTGAAGCCCTCCAGCAGCTTTCTCCTGCACTTAGAAGGCCAGCATCATTATTTTTGTATACCTGGTACCTAGCAAAATGCCATATGCACTGAGGTGCTAACTTGACTGAAGGAATCCTCAACATTAAGCCAGTAGAGAGCAGTGACCCATGAATCTCAGCCCTCGCACAAGCACACTCCATTCAGTCACTCCAAGTTCTCAACCTTCCCAGGGCTTCCATCACACCTGAAACAAAGTCCCCACTCCTTACCCTGGTCAGCAAGGTCTAGTGGGATCTGGCTCTAACACTTTCTGGCCTCCTCCCCACCCCTGTCCCCGCACACTTCACTCCAGTCTCACTGGCCTCCTTGCTGTTCCTCCAATGTCTCCTGCCACAGGAGTCTGCTGTTCCCACTTGCCTGGAGCACCTGACCCCAGGTCAGCGCCTGCCTCACTCCATCATTTCACAACCATGACTCCCCTCAAATGTCACCTCCTAGGTGAGGCCTTCCCTGACTGCCTTGTCTAAAACAGTATACCACCCCCATCTCTCTCTGCCTGTCCTCCCCTTACCTTCCTTGATTTTTCTTCTTAGTTGTTTCTTTTTTTCTTTTTTTAGACACAGTTTTTCTCTGTCCCCCAGGTTGGAGTGCAATGGCACAATCTGGGCTCATAGCAACCTCCGCTTCCCGGGTACAAGCGATTCTCCTGAGTAGCTGGGATTACAGGCATGTGCCACCATGCCCAGCTAATTTTTGTATTTTTAGTAGAGACAGGGTTTTGCCATATTGGCCAGGCTGGTCTTGAACTCCTGACCTCAAGCGATCCGCCCGCCTCGGCCTCCCAAAGCGCTAGGATTACAGGCGTGAGCCACCAAACATATCTGGCCTTTTTTTTTTTTTTTTTTTTTTTGAGACGGAGTTTCGCTCTTGTTGCCCAGGCTGGAGTACAATGGTGCAGTCTCGGCTCACCACGACCTCCGCCTCCCAGGTTCAAGCAATTCTCCTGCCTCAGCTTCCAGAGTAGCTGGGATTACAGGCGCACGCCACCACGCCCGGCTGATTTTGTATTTTTAGTAGAGACGGGGTTTCTCCACATTGGTCAGGCTGGTTTCAAACTCCCAACCTCAGGTGATCCGCTTGCCTCAGCCTCCCAAAGTGCTGGGATTACAGGCATAAGCCACCACGCATGGCTACCATTTTTTTTTCTTGTTTTTAAAAGATGTATCCAGATTGACTTTGAACTCCTGGACTCAAGCAATCTTCCTGCCTCAGCCTCCTGATTACAGGAACTACACTACACAGAATGACCACCGTGCCAGCTTTTCTTCTCGGCGCTTCATTTTCTTATTTTTAAATTTTTGTGACACGGTCTCGCTCTGTTACCCAGACTATAGCGGCACAATCATGGCTCACTGCAGTCTTGACCTCCTGGGCTCAAGCGATCCTCCTGCCTCAGCCTCCTGAATAGCTGCCACTATAGGCACACACCACCATGCCTGGCTAAATTTCTAAATTTTTTGTAGAGACAGGGTCTCACTTTGTTGCCTAGGCTGGTCTCAAACTCCTGGGCTCAAGGGATCCTTCTGCCTCAGCCTCCCAAGTGCTGGGATTACAGGTGTGAGCCACCATGCCTGGCCTCACCACCTCACCACTTTTTTACCCCCTTAAGCTGCACCCACTCCCAGCACTTTTCATGACTAGATTCTGTACTTTGTTTTTGTTGTGATGTGTCTTCCATACTAGATGTGTCTTTTTTTTTTTAAGACAAAGTCTTGCTCTGTCGCCCAGGATGGAGTGCAGTGGTGCAATCTTGGCTCACTGCAACCTAGACCTCCAGGGTTGAAGCCATTCTCCCGCCTCAGCCTCCTGAGTAGCGCCCACCACCACGCCTAGCTAATTTTTGTATTTTTAGTAGAGACGGGGTTTTACCATGTTAACCAGGCTGGTCTCAAACTCCTGACCTCAAGTGATCTGCCCGCCTCAGCCCCAAACTGCTGGGATTATAGGCGTGAGCCACTACCCTCAGCCTATACTAGATATATCTTGATAAGGGCAGAGGTCCTGTCTTGTTCCTATACACCCAGTGCTCAGAACAGTGTCTTGCACATAACTGGTGCTCAGTAAATACATGAGTTAACAAATGTATTGCACGTCTACTACATGTCAGGCATTGGTATCCCACTTCACCTTTATCAGAATCCTGAGATGTAGATTTGAGCCACATTTCACAAATAAGATGCCTGAGGTTTAAAGCAGGGAACACTCAGCAGACAGCAGAGTCAGGATCGAACTGCAAGACTAGCTTCAAAGGGAGTGCTGCTATGGCAGGACACTTCCCTGAAGTCTGAGGCTGGAGGGACGTGTCCTGTCAGTAGTGCTGAAAGGATTTCCAGGAGAAGGAATGTGGGAGCAGGGTTGAGGTGGAGGATCTGGGGAGAGGAGGGCAGTAGGGCCATGGCTATGCTTCCCTGTCTCCCACTCCATCCTAGCCAGTCTCTGTGGGTCTTGGCAGAGAAAAATATTCTTACAGGAGGTTTGATTTTGTTGCTCCCACGTATGCCCAGGTGGAGTCAAAACAGGATTATCTGTGATGAGGGAGAGTTCCAGACTATGAAGAGCATGGGAGAAGGCCCTGGTTATCCCAAAAGGCCAAATGTCTCTCAAGAAACCAGGGACACTGGGGTTGCAGCCAAAATGGGAGAGGCCTGGCTCCCTTGATGGGAACTTTCCTGAAGTAGAGGGCTGGCAGCCACAGGAAATTTTCAGCTCTGGGGCTGGGTTGGAGTAAACAGGCGCTGTCCCCACAAGCGCACAAAGCATTCACTGTCCAGGAACAGTCATTCCTGGGTGGAGGGAACATTCTCATTTCAGTGCCACACAAACATTCTCATTTCACCTGCCCCAGCTTCCACTCATGTGTTCCTGGTCATGACAACCTTCATCTCCACTTCAGTTTCTTTTCCTGGGGAAAGGGAGTAGGATTTCCAAGGGGTGTGGATTCTAAGGATTGCTTTTGCAGAGAGAGCACGAGCAAAATGGGGCGTGCTGTTCCAGGGCGGGTGCTGGAGAGGCGGTGGCGTGGGTATATTTAGCCCATGGTTCACACGACACACTTGGAAATAAACAGAGCCATTTTCTCAGCGGGCGGCTGCTCTGGATAAATAAACAGGATTGCAGAGCAGCCCTGGTCTGGAAAAGCAGAGATAAGCCCCGACTACTCCTTGGGTGGCTCCCACTGGTTTTAGCCAGGCTGGCATGGTAGGCAGGGGATGATGTTTAAGAGTGGGTTGCAGGGAGGTTTCTAATGTCACAAAGGTTTCTAGGAGACCCAGGCCCAAGGGCCTGTCTGCATCCTCTGCTTGAGTTAGAGGAAAGTGGGGAAAGTTTCTCTTTGTAGCTGACTTCCCTGTGGGGGTTTGTAGGGCCACTGGGGACAGACAATGGCAAATGATCTCCACAGGAGAGTCATGGATTCCTAGCCAGGTAGACCCACGAAGTCAGCAAGGGCAACCCACCTGCCCATTCTACGTTTCCACTGCTGGTTTTTAGTAGAGCCTACACTAGAAAATTGGGTCTCCTGACTTGGCCCCTAGGAGATGCCTAGGCTAGTACCACTTTCAAGGTCCTTCTTCCAATACTTCAGAGGCTTCAACAGTCCCGGCCACCCACTTGGAGTGGCCCCACACTACATACTCCTAAGTGCTTCAGGCCCTGGTGCCTTTGCCAACACTGTCCTTTAACTGGTCATTCCATATCTTCCTCAGTTAACCAACTCCTACTAGGCCTATAGGACTCCATTTTGGAGTCCCCTCTTCCCTGCTCATCCCTCCCTAACCTCTGGGATGAATGTCTCCTTTCCGCTCCTAGGGTCCCTGGACTTCTGTTTATACCAGGGGTACGCATTGAGGCTGGTACTGGAGACTCAGCCATGAGCAAGGCTTCCACGGAACTTATTTTCTAGTCCATTCTCAATGGTAGTAAGATCACCTCCAATGGCATGAAGTGAAGCATTCTTAGACATTACAGTGATTTGTGGCTCTCCACAGGGCCAAAGCACATAAAGAGATATATAGTATATATAGTATAGTATTCAAATTTCATGGGAGAGCAATTAAGACAAAAAAGTCTGAAAAAGACTCCTTGCAGGGGTGGGTGATTAAAAAAAAAAAAGTTGAGAAACCTTGTCTTACTGGGAAGCAGAGAGGATAACAAGAAAAAAAAAGATAATTTTCGAGATGATAGGGTCTTAAGTCCTGGGGAGGTGATAGAGAATATCCGGGGGAGCTGGGCACAGTGGCTCACACCTGTAATCCCAGCACTTTGGGAGGCCGAGGCGGGCATATCACCTGAGGTCAGGAGTTCAAGACCAGCCTGACCAACATGGCGAAACCCTGTCTCTACTAAAAATACAAAATTAGCTGGGTATGGTGGCAGGCACCTGTAATCCCAGCTACTTGGGAGGCTGAGTCAGGAGGATTGCTTGAACCCAGGAGATGGAGGTTGCAGTGAGTCGAGATCATACTGTTGTACTCCAGTCTGGGCAACAAGAGCAAAACTCGGTCTCAAAAAAAAAAAAAAAAAAAAAAAAAAAAAGCATGTTTTAGCAGAGGTAGTAAGTGCAAAGGCCCTGAGGTGGGAGGGAGGGGAGGGATGTTCCTGGGTTGATGGCCTCTGTGTGCCTGGTTTCCCCCAACAGCCTGGGGGCTCAGTGCAGATAGGGACCAAGTCTGGCCCAGGACCTACTCAGACAGGCACAGACTGACTTCAGCTAGATCTCTGCCCAGAGTCAGCCAACTGAATGATGCAGGTCACCTTGTAGGTGCCTGTGACCCTGCAGAAGTCAGGTGAAAAGGTTGGCATGATGCCCTGAGGAAAGGGGCCCAAGTGCCAGGGGACCAGCCAGAGGCTGAAGTATAGTCTCTGCTTGAATCTGATCTTTCAGTTCCCATCCTGGTTTCACTGCCCACATTTTCTTCTTTTCTTTTTTCTCTTGTAAATTTTTGGAGAGATGGAGTCTCACTACATTGCTCAGGGTGGTTTCAAACTCCTGGCCTAATCCTCCTACCTTGGTCTTCCAAAGTACTGGGATTATAGGCATGAGCAACTGTGCCTGCCCTTCCCACTTCTTCCAAGTAGTGTGACTTTGAGCAGGTTACTTCACCTCTTTGGCCCATGGTGTCCTTGTTTTTTTTTTTTCTTTTAAGACAGTCTCTCGTTCTGTTGCCCAGGCTGGAGTGCAGTGGCATGATCTCGGCTTACTGCAACCTCTGCCTCCCAGGTTCAAGCAATTCTTCTGCCTTAGTCTCCCAAGTAACCTGGGATTACAGGTGCCCGCCACCACACCTAGCTAATTTTTTGTATTTTTAGTAGATGTGGGGTTCCACCATGTTGGCCAGGCTGGTCTGGAACTCCTGACCTCAGGTGATCCACCTGCCTTGGCCTCCCAAAGTGCTAGGATTAAAGGCATGAGCCACCGCACCCAGCCCTTACTTGTTAACAGTAATAAAATACTTTAGGAGCTGAGGCAGGAGGATTGCTTGAGTCCAGGAGTCTGAGACCAGCCTGGGCAACATAGGAGGACCCTGTCTCTACAAAAAAATTAAAAAAAAGAAAAAAAATTTAGCTGGGTGTGGTGGTATGCATCTATGGTCCCAGCTACTGGGGAGGCTGAGGAGGATCTCTTGAGCCTGGGAGGTCAGGGCTGCAGAGAATCGTGTTTGGGCCACTGCACTCCAGCCTGGGCAACAGAGTGAGACTCTGTTTCAAAAAAACAAAAGATAAACAAACAAAAAACTATTATTATGACAGCTGACCATTACCAAACATTTCAGTGTTCTACCTGTGCTGGGCACTGAGCTGAAGCACTCTATGCACACTAGGCCATATTTCCCAATTACATGTATAATCATCATATTCACTTGAGAGATTATTTTTTGTTCTGTCTCCCCCACTTCACTGTGTGTGGCTTTGTCACCTGTATCTCTAGAACCTGGTGCTATACTTGGAACACAGCAGATGCCATTTTAAGTGAAACTATTTTAGAAGAACAAATGAATGCTTTCATTTGATCCTCATAACACTTATCAATAGCCCCATTTTACAGATGTGAAAATGGAGGCTCCAGAGTTTACTCAAGATCCCTATCTAGGAAGTGGCAAGAGTGGGATCTGTCTGAGTTCTGGCCTCACACCATCCTTTTTTTTTTTCTTTTAATCTACCCAAGATAGTACTTCATTCACACTCATTCTGACGTCCAATCTTGCCATCTTAGACCCTGCTATCTCTACCCACAGAAAACCTGACTTCCTTAGTGACTGCAGCAGCAGCGCACACTTCCTGAGCACATACCCTGTAAGGTACTCTTCTTGGTTTTTTTGTAGACTAGTTCATTAGTTGTCTCTACACTCTGTCAGTGGGTACTACCATTAACCCATATAGCTGATGGACATGCGGCCCAGATGATTTGTGAATTGCTCAAGGCCATGTAGTGAGCTGATGACCTAACTGGGATATCTACACCAGCGATCTGGTTCCAGTGCCTTTACTCCTAACATTGATGCAGCACTCTGCTCAGTTTCTAAAGGACGATCATGGGCCAGGTCCATGTACTTCTGTGGCTGAATAAGGCCTTCATTCTAAGTCCAGGTAACCCGAGGCTCAGAGATACTGAGACCTAGCTAAAGTAGATAAGTGGCAGCCAGGTGTGGTGGCTCACACCTGTAATCCCAGCATCTTTGAGAGGTCAAGGTGGGCAGACTGCTTGAGCTCAGGAGTTCGAGACCAGCCTGGGCAACATGGTGAGACTCCATCTCTATAAGAAAAATCTTAGAAATTTAGCTGAGTGCGTTGGCATGCACCTATAGCCCCAGCTACTCAGGGGACTGAAGTGGGAGAATTGAGGCCGGGAGGTTGAAACTGCAGTAAGCTGTGATCGCACCATTGCACTCCAGCCAGGGCAATAGAATGAGACCCCGTCTCAAAAAAACAAAAACGGGGGAAGCCATTTTTAAGCCCCAGTATGTTTGGCAGCAAACCCCATATTCTGGGCCAGCGCCATGGCCCTGGGTCTGTCAAGGAGGGTAAAGTAGCCCAAGGCCATCAGCTGAATGAATAAGCACTGGCTCCCGCCAGCTGAGGGGAACTGGTGCCACAGGAAAAGGATGTGACGAAGACCAGGAGGGAAAGTGAAACCCTTCCGTCCTGGCTTCAGTGAGGAACAAGCATGCCTGTGCCAGACGAACCCTTCCTTCCTCTTGGGTGACTCTGGAGGGCCCAGGCCCACTGCTTCCTTCCTGCTTGGTTATTTCAGGAAAGAGGTAGGTGGAGAAGAGGAAGGGGCTACTCTACTAGCAGCCAGGGAAAGTGCCAGAGACACCAGGACTGTACCTTGTCCTGTCCTCCTCACATCCTTGCATTGGCAGGCTGTGGGTCACCTGCAGAGTCACCTTCTGCACCTGGCCTCAGTTTCCCTGAGGGAGAGGCTGATAAATGCATACTGAATAGACAAACATGGCCTTGCTAGATCGCTGGGAGATGGTAGGAAGGGGGTAGGGCAAACGGAGAGGCCTTATCACTCTCGTGGCAGGGAGTTGCAGGCGGAGACTCGAAAGAAGTGAGGTTTGTGGTTGGAATCCACTTCCTCTGGTTTTCCTAGGGGAGCTGTTGGCTCCCGAGATGTGAGAAGAACATGGCCTTTCTCCTCTCCCCCACGGAAACATAGGTCTGGAGGTAGGCAACTTGGAGAAGCAGCTCAGTGGAGGCAGTGGCAAAGAGAGGGGTGGCGAGACTGTGTTGGGGTCAACACCTCAGTCCAGCCGGCCCAGCTATGGGTGTCACAGCAAGCCTTTGGCATCTGAGCCTCAGTTTCTCCTGCCTTGACCTCCCTAGCAGTAGTGGTGAGATCAGGGGGTGTCATAGAGGGCTCAAGCCATCTGGGCTATAGGGAATATTTGGTGCTTTCCTCACAACAAACTTCATGTTTCTCTTCCTCCAACTCTGACCCGTTCAGTTCAGCTGCCAGCCTCTCCTCCTCCACCTCCTCCCCCACCATTAGTTCTAAGAAGCTGTGCCTGACTGATGCACTTGCATTTCTCAGAAAAGGAAGCGGCTGTGCCGGGAGGAGATAACACCTCTGCTGGGGAATCGAGAAAGCTATCAGGCCCAGCAGTGCGAGTGTGGGCTCTCCATCTCTCTAGCTCAGAACCAGGGTGATGGGCCTGGGGGCAAAGAGAGAGAATTCAGAAAAGCATTTATTGGGGGCAGAGATGCTCTTTGGGGGCTCACAACCTCCTTCCCTTGAAGTGACAGTGATAAAACAGCTGATATTTACTAAGTACCAGGCATGGTGCTAAGTGCTTCGTCTGTAAGAATTTGCTTAATCCTCACAATAATCCCAGTGAGTACATGCTGTTATTACTCTCCAGCTTACAGATGAGGAAACAGAGGCAGAGAGGACAAGTCACCCTCCCAAGGTCATAGAGGCCACAAGTGGTAGAGTTGGGATTTGAATACAGGTAGTCTGTCTCCAGAGTCCAAACATTTAACCGTTCCTGGGTGGCTGCTATGTGCTCATATGGGTTCATCCCCTGGGATTCTGATGCCTCCCCTCATCTCAACCCTTTCATTTCAACCCTGGTGACTCCCTGTTCTTTTGTAAGTAGATGGCCACAGCCCTCCATTCTTCTCCCAATGTCCAGGGTGAGAAAGACCAATACTCATCCTTGGAACAGAGTCGGAGACTCCAGTGACCTTACAGCATGCCCATCCAACATTCCATGTAATACTCAAGCTCACCATGAACACCCCCATTTCAAAGACGGGGTTCAGAAGGGTGGAGTGCTGAAGTCCCACAGTGGGTCTGTTTCATCCTGATGGTCCACACGCATGGGATTTGGTAGTCATCTCTAGGGCATTCTCTCCTTATGCACTTATGGAGAGCTCCCTCCTTCCTGGGTGGGGCATTTCATCTTCGGACAGCCCCATTGGAAAACTCTTCCCTGTTAGGGAGCTGATGCTCATCTCCCTCTATCTCCCTTGACTGGCTGGTCTTAATTCTGCTCTCTCTCCTCTGCTGCTCTCCTCCAAGTATCAGTTTCCTCATTTGTGAAACGGAGGTGCTATCTGGATGAAGGCAATTAATTTCGACTTCTCTATCAAGTTGGGCTGCCGGAGCACAGAGCAGCCAGAGAACCAATAAAATTTGCAAACTAGATTAAGATATTTTGCTTTTGACCTCATCTGTAAAATGGGGATTAAAAATGTCCTTATTTCTTCCTTTTTTTTTTTTTTCTTGAGACAGAGTCTTACTCTGTCGACCAGGCTGGAGTACAGTGGCACAATCTTGGCTCACTGCAACTTCTGCCTCCCATGTTCAAGTGATTCTCCCACCTCAGCCTCCCAAGTAGTTGGGACTACAGGTATGCGCCACCACGCCTGGCTAATTTTTTTGTATTTTTAGTAGAGACTGGGTTTCACCATGTTGGTCAGGCTGGTCTCGAACTCCTGACCTCAAATGATCCACCCACCTCGGCCCCCTAAAGCGCTGAGATTACAGGCATGAGCCACTGCGCCTTGCCCAAAATGACCTTATTTCAAAAGAATACCACGAGGATTCAAATTAATACATGTAAAGGTCTTAGACCTGTGTGTGGCACATAGTTAACTTTGAGCAAATGTCTGATTTATTGTTCTTACTAGTAGACCATGGCTCAGCTTGTGTCTCAGAGCCTTCTCTATGGCCTACAAGGGCCTGCAGGGTTTTCTCAGCTTCACCTAGGGCCAGGCTGCTTCATTCCTCACATGCCATGTTCTGTTCAGACTCAGGACCTTTGCCCACACTAGTGGGCTTCTGCCAAGCTCTGTCCCACTTATCTTTGAGGTCTTAATCCACAGGTTACTTTCTCAAGGAGCCTAGCTGCTCACTTCCTCCCCCATCTGACCATGGGCTCTGTCCCCTAGGCCTTGCCCAGTGCTGGGTCCAGAGAAGGTGCTGAAGAGTATGGCTGAGTGGTGGACAGAGAGGAGGGAAGAGAAGAAAGGCCAGTTCCCACTTTCTTCATTCCTTTCCTCACTGCCTGGTAAAACTAGAAAGAGGCCCCAATATAGCAGGTGATTAGGCAGGGTGTCCAGTATTCTCCAGACATTTTCTCTCAGGATAAGAAAGGGGGACAGGAAGCTTATGGGAAAGTTCTAGAAAAGGCATCTTCTGCACTGTGCTGAGGCAATGGGCAGGAATGGGGTAGCAATCTCCAAAGACTAGGACTTCTTTCTGAGGTCTTCGACCCCAAGTGCTCCATGGTCCAAAGCAGCTTCTCCTTCCTCCTCTCCGTCCAAAGCTATGGCGACTACCTCGTCTGGTGCAGATCAGTGCTGGATGCTGCAGGGAAGAGAGTACTGGGCTGACAGTCAGTGGATGTGGGTTTTGTTTCCCAGGTCCATCGCTGATTTGCAGGTGAGTCCTTTCCCCTGTCTGAGACTCTGGGAAAGTCTGGGACTTTCCCCAACTGTCAAATGAAGTAGGAATCATCTCAAAGGGCTCCGTCTAGGGCTGCAGCATAAGGAGAATGAAAGTAACTCATGCAGACAAATGAGTGACTACTGGGGTTCTCTCTCTCAGGGGTATCCAAAAGATCCAGTAATTAGTGTGTAAATTGAGAAGCAACATTCTGAAGTAGGAGGACTTGTTGCCACAAAGGAGTCTGATTCTTCTCCACCTCAAAGCCTGCTGGGCATTGCTCTGAAACCTGCAGGATTCCAGGGGAAGAGAGCAATAGGCACATCTATGACCCAGGGCAGACTCCTGGGCAAGGCTAGATCTTTCCACGCTCTAGCTCCTGTGGCCTCGACCTCTTCACCCCAGCACCGCCTCCAACTAGTCCAGACAAGTCCTGAGTATTTTCAGCCACCTTTATCTGATCGGAAATGTTTGGAATTCCACAGCAGAAGGCAACAGCTCTGGAGGATTTGGGGAAGGGAGCAAATCCCTGCAACACCCTTCCCTTCCGCCTCAGCCTCCTAAGTAGTTGGGACTACTTGTACATTCCCACTGTACAGATGAATGCTCACACCCCACGTAACCAAACACTCAGGGCTGAAGGCACCCACGGGGTTACATTTCCTTCTGTTCTGTGATGTGATGGAACTGGGAAACAAAACCCACATCCACTGACTGTCAGCCTCGTACTCTTCTCCACAACATCCAGCATTGATCTGCACCAGACAAGGGAGTGGGTTCCTTCTAGTTTTCTGCCCTATTCATTTCTGCCCCAGTTCATTACCCCTTTAAGGTGCAGAACAGTAAGATGCCTGAGATGGTGAGAAGAAGGCTAAGGTACTTTGCCTGATGTCGAGGAAGGGGGCACCCAGAGGTGTGCTATTCACAGTCAATACCCAGAGCACCACCACCAGGAGGCCCGGAAGCAACCCACTGTCCCACCTGATGTGGCCTGTGGACCACCCAGAAATTTCAGAGCGTCACAGAGCTGTGTGGTTCAACCCTCAGCAGGTAAGAAACTGAGGCCCAGAGGAACTGAAGGGATGCCTCCAAGTCTTCATACAGGGACAGAGCAGAGCCTGGCCTCAGGCCTCCTTACCCTGGAGTGAGACAGTGTGGCTTCCAACCCTAGTTCTATGACTACCTGGCTGCAGGACCTGCAGCAAGACACTTTACCCCTCCAAGCCTGGTGTTCCAGCTGCAAAATGAAAACAGCTGTACCTACTTCACAGGCCTAGCAGCAGAGTTAAATGGTCCATGTTAAGCGTTCTGTAAATGTTAGTTGCTGCTGTTGTTGTTATTATCGTTATTATTTGAGACGAAGTCTCACTCTGTCTCTGTCGCCCAGGTTGGAGTGCAGTGGTGTGATCTCTGTTCACTGCAACCTCTGCCTCCTGGGTTCAGGTGATTCTCATGTCTCAGCCTCCCGAGTAGCTGGGATTATAGGCGTGTGCCACCACACAAATTTTTGTACTTTTGTAGGCTAATTTTTGTATTTTCAGTGGAGACGGGGTTTTGCTATGTTGGCCAGGCTGGTCTTGTACTCCTGGCCTCAAGTGATCCACCTGCCTCAGCCTCCCAAAGTGCTGGGACCATAGGCATGAGCCACTGCACCAGCCCTTTTTTTTTATTGCTGAAAAATGAGTGGCTCCATTTATGCTTCTCATAGTGTCTCTCTTATTTGTAGCTATAAGCAAACAAAAAGTAACAGCTAATATTTGCTGAACTAATATTTACTGTTTGAATTCTTAAAATCTTGCAAGTAGGTGCTGTTCCCATTTTACCAATGAGGAAACTAAAATTCAGAGAGGTGATGAGACTTTGCCTGAGGTCCCTGGTTACTAGTGAGGGCATTCAACTTCACGGCATGCTAAATTTACCAGCGCAACATGATACATGAAAAGATTTTACTAAGACCTTCTTTCCTTCACCCTTTCACCTACTCAATATTTACTGAGAATCTGCTATTCCTAGGCCTTGGGAGTCAGAGATGACTTTAAGTACATGGAAGTAGCATTCCCCCAGGTTCCCTGGGTGCCTCGAGGGGTGAGACAGGGAAGAGTGTGCTGAGGCTACTCAGTGATGAAATCAATTTCCCCCAAGCCAGCTCTGCAAGGACAGTATTTGCAGAGAGAGTTCCTCCCTCTGTCTGATCTTTATCTTGGAAACAAAAGTGATGCCACGTAGCTTTGGTGAAGCTATTAGATGAGTTTTCTAAGACGGGACATGGCCTATTTGTAAGCCAGGCTGACCTATGGAGTTGTAGGAAGGCTGCCTAGCTCTGGACACTCATTCATTCACCAAATCTTCATTAAGTGCCCACTAAGATTCAGGCACTGTGCTAAGCATTGGGGATAAAGCAGTGACTAAATAGAATGAAAATTCGTACCTGTATGAGTTTACAACCAAATGGGAAGAGACAGGCAATAAACATGTCAGATGGTGATGTGTTAAGAAAGAATAAATGTGAGAAAGGGGGTACAGAGAAACATGGAAGAAAGTAAGATTAGAATCCATGGTCAGGGAAAACTTCTTGAGGAAGTGAATTTGATCAGAGACCTGAGTGAAGTGAGGGAACAGGCATTGCAAAGATCTGAGAAAAGGCCATGGGAATAAGTGCAAAGGCCCAGAGGCAGGAACAAGTGCAAAAAAAAAAAAAAAAAAGGCCCAGAGGCAGGAACATGCTTAAGGTGTTCCACGAACAGGAAAAATGCCAGTGTGGCTGAAGTCCAGTGAATGTGAGGAGACCGGTAATGATGAGATCTGGAAGTAGCCAAGGGCCCAATTGTGCAGGGCCTGGTAGGCCATTTGAAGACTTGGGCTTGTCCTGGGAAAGCACTGCAGGGTTTTGAGCAGGGGAAGGACATGACCTGACCTTGGTGTTCAATAGTGTCCCTCTGGCTGCTTGGTGGAGATCTCCAGGAGTCTGGTGAGATAATCAGGAAAATATGACGGTGGCTTAGCCACAATGGTGCCAGAGAAGTTGGTGAGAAGCAGTCAGTTTCAGAATTTATTTTTTAAAGTAAAGCTGGCCCAGGTGCAGTGGTTCATGTCTACAATCGCAGCACTTTGGGAGGCCGAGGTGAGAGAACTGCTTGAGTCCAAATGTTTCAGACGAGTCTGGGCAACATGGGAAAGTCCTATTTTTACAAAAAAATAACACAGAGTAGCTGGGCGTGATGGCATGTTCCAGCTATTCTGGAGGCTGAGATGGGAGGATTGCTGGAGCCCCAGAGGCTGAGGCTGCGCCACTGAACTTCAGCCTGGGTGACACAGCAAGACCCTGTTCTCAATCAATCAATCAATCAATAAAAGTAGAACTGAAAGGATTTGCTGATGAATTAGATGTGGACTGTGGGAGTTGCCTGCCCCTTTGGCCCTCTGTTTCCCATCTATAAAAGACAGGAGAAGAGGTCCTTGGCGATTTCTTTCCAGCTTGATAACTATGAGGACCTATATGAAGAAAGAGATAAAGCAACTATTTCTGTGCTCTCATGGAAGCAAAATCACTTGCTCACCAGGCCTCAAAGTGTGGATGGCAATAAGATGAGAAAGGCAGAGGATGCACAGAGACAGTGCAGCGAAGGGAGGGCAGGGCTCTGCCTAGGCTGTGGCTATCCCACTTTCAGCACACACATCACTGCTAGGCATATGTCAGGCCACAGAGTAGACAGGCTCCAGTGGGAGTGGGGGTCGGGGTAGCTTGCTTTATATTAGGAGGGAAGAGGCATCAGAGCTGTCGTTGTCCAGGGCCTACTAGGCAGAAGGTGCTCAGTGACTGACTGACTGACTGAATGAATGAATAAATAAATAAGGTAATGCCAGAAGGCCAGTATATGTGCAAGAACTTCCCAAGTCCTTCCAAATTAACAAGAGGTAGGCCTGGCCCAAAGGATTGCTCTCCTGTCACTTTATCTGCTTATTCTAGGCTGAGCTTCAAGTTCTTGTTCTCTGTGAATTGGAGACTATGTGGTCTGAATCACTGAAGCAGGATTTTAGAGCTGGAAGGAAGCACAGACACATTTGGTCCACTCTATCCACAATTTCAGCCATCACTGTTTTGACCTTATCTGTGATTCTGTTATTATTTACTTAACATTTTTCTTTTCTTGTCAAGACAGGGTCTCACTCTGTTGCCCAGGTTGGAGTGCAGTGGTGTGATCAAGGCTCACTGAGGCCTCAACCTCCCAGGCTCAAGCAATCCTCCCGCCTCAGTCTCCCGACTAGGTGGGACTACAGGTGTGCATCACCATGCCTGGCTAATTTATTTTTCTTTTTCTTTTTTGTAGAGATAAGGTCTCACTATGTTGCTCAGTCTGGTCCCTGAACTACTGAGCTCAAGCTATCCTCTCGCTTTGGCCTCCCAAAGTGCTGGGATTACAGCTGTGAGCCACTGTGCCTGGCCTACTTAACATTATTCTATCAATTTACTTACTTTTTATAAATTTAAATAAATGTACTGAAAATCCTTAATTTCTTCCCAAACCTGTTCTTTCTGCATCTTTCTCATCTTTAAATCCCCTCTAGCACTCATCTGTCAATATATCCTGATTGATCTGTATTCCAAATTTATCTAGAGTTCCACCACTTCCCACCACCTCCACTGCTATCATTTGGTCCAAGCCAGTATCATTTCTTGCCTGTATTGTCCTAATAGCCTCCTTATTGGTCTCCCAGCTTCTTATCGACCCCATGGTTCCTTCACCACATGGCAGCCAGAGGGGTCAGCAAAGTCAGTTTCTTGTCTGCTCAAAACCCTCCACTGCCTTCCCATCTCACCCAGAGGAGAACCAGTGTCTCACCACTGCTCACACAAACCTTCCTTTCCAACCACTTCTCCTCTGCTTACTCTGTTCTAGCCACACTCATCTCCCGTGCTCTTCCTCAAACATGCCAGGCACACCATTCCCACCCTTTGGCCTCTGCACTTGTTCTTTACGTTTGGAATGTTTTTTTCCATAGACTGTTACATGGTTTTCTCCCTCAGATCATGCAGATCTCTGCTCACATGCCTCCTCCTCAGAGGCCTTCTTTAATTATCTCTTATTAAAAAGGCAAACACATACCAAAAGCTGCCTACCACAGGCCCCCCAATCACTCTCTGTCCTCTTAGAGTGTAAACTTCATGACGGCTGGGCGCGGTCGCTCACGCCTGTAATCCCAGCACTTTGGGAGATCAAGATGGGTGGATCACCTGAGGTCAGGAGTTCGAGACTAGCCTGGCCAACATAGTGAAACCCCGTCTTTACTAAAAATACAAAAATTAGCTGGGTGTGGTGGCGGGCACCTGTAATCCCAGTTACTCAGAAGGCTGAGGCAAAAGAATCACTTGAACCCGTGAGTCAGAGGTTGCAGTGAGTCGAGGCTGCGCCATTGCACTCCAGCCTGGGCAACAAGAGTGAAATGAAACTCCATCTCAAAAAAAAAAAACAAAAAACAAAAAACAATGTGAACTTCATGAAGGTAGGTATCCCCAGTAGCTAGAATAGTGGTTGGCAGATAGTAGACACTCAGTAAATATTTGCTAAATAAATAAATGCAATGAAAAGGCAACTTATTATTCTTACTATAAACAGTATCATTTGCCCCAGATGGAAATCAACATAAAATATACTGACTATTAAAATAGACAATGTCCATCTGCATATCACCTCTAAGTTACCTTGACGATCTTGGTCTAACACTTCTACAGAGGAGATATTTGAGACCCAGGGCAGAGTCAGCCAGCTGACTGGAAGCCAGTCCAGAATGGCCCACAGGTACCCCCCAACATGCCTTGGAACCACAGCCTTGTCCCCCAGGGTGTGGACAAAGAGACTGAATCTCAGGAAAGGTATAGCTAGGTTGGACCAATAGAACCTATCTGAGAGGCCAGGAAAGCCCTCCCTAGCAAGGCACAGAGCTAGCAGTTTTGCTGAAGAGAACAAAGGCCAAAGAGGCATGAGTGTGCCAGGCTGGGAGAGCCTCATGGGGCTGCATCGTGGGCGACAGGCACGTACAAACCTGTAAGTGAGGTCCACAGAGACCAGACAGCTGAGAGCAGAAATGAAAACAGGATAGGTCCCAAAGGGTGACAGCTTCAATCCCGTAAACATCAGACAGGCGTGGGGTTCAGGTGTAGGTCTGGGGACCCAGCTGAGCCCAGGGGAAGGATGGGACCTCCCCAGTCTCCTCCATCAGTGATGATGACTCTAAGCTGAGCTGAGCAGAAGCACCACCAATCCAGCTATAGTCACGCCAGACATCAGACATTAAGGAGGGAAGAGCCAGAGCCACCCTTCTCATCTCCACATTCCGGATGGTCTGTCTCCTCCCAAACCCACTCCAGTCCCAGCCAGCTCCACCCATATGAGCCCTTGGGGATACAAACCCTATTTAGAAGGGACCATCCATTTCCCATCTTTGTGGGCCTTAGTGAACATGGCTACAGGTGCAGGGGTGAAGCTAGAGCTGTTGTAACTGCCAGGCCAGCAATGCCTGACCTACATCTCCACGGTTGGTTGCATGCAAAGAAAAATACCAGGGATTTCCGTTGGTGTTCACCACATGCAGCTGCCAAGGGAAGGCTGGGCCTTCTGAAGGCCTGTTGTGAATAGGGCAAGACAAGTGATAAGCTGGCTGGGATAGGCAAGAAGGCTGGCCTCTAAATTATTTACTGGCTCAGGGGACCTCCCTAGATTTTAGAGACTCTATATAATTTTTACCTGCTTTCTACCAAGGTCCTCCATTAAAGCTTTGTTTTTCTTCTTCCAGTATATTTTTATTAAGAATTGAGAAAGACAGCTGGGCGTGGTGGCTTACGTCTGTAATCCCAGCACTTTGGGAGGCCGAGGTGGGTGAATCACGAGGTCAGGAGATGGAGACCCTCCTGGCTAACATGGTGAAACCCCGTCTCTACTAAAAATACAAAAAAATTAGCCGGGCGCGGTGGTAGACGCCTGTAGTCCCAGCTACTTGGGAGGCTGAGGCAGGAGAATGGCGTGAACCTGGGAGGTGGAGCTTGCAGTGAGCCGAGATCGCGCCACTGCACTCCAGCCTGGGTGACAGAGCAAGACTCCATCCCCCCATAAAAAAAAAAAAAAAAAAAATTGAGAAAGAGAGAGAGAGAAAGAAGATTCTATCTGGAATAAAGTTCCCCAAACTAAACAGTTGTTCTTATTGTAAACCACTGGCATTTGCAGTGAGCCTCTAGTTCCCCACAGAAAATAGGCAATTTGAAAGTTCCACATGGTCAGGTTCAAGAAACGTGAGCTTACTCCTGCTTTGTGGTGGCTCTATTTGGCTATGGTCTTGTCAATTAAGCACTATGGGCCTCACTTTTCTCATCTGACCAGTGTGGAGGATGGATCAGATGATCTCTAAGCCTTTCTCTCCAGCTTCAAAGCACTAAGACCCTATCCCCCCGGCCTTTTTTTCCCCCTCAAGGGAGCAGTGGAGTGTAAGGGAAAAGTAAGCTTTTTTGGCAGACAAAAGACTGAGTTCTAATCTCAGCAATGCCATTTATTAACTTACTGTGTAACAATGGCAACTCACTTCCCCTCTGGGGGCACCTTATTTTCTTCATATATAAGCCAAAGACCCAAAAGTGCAGTGAAACAGGGACTCTAGCAAGCCTTTGGCATTATTTTTATGCCTCCATTACATTGTTCATCCATTAGCATATCCTGGCCTCCCAAAGAACCTGTTCTTTACTTGTTGCTCTGACTTGCGAACCCCTGTCCTTGAAAATCAACAGGTTCCAAGAGCTATGCCATAGGAGCCGGAATAGCCTCTGGGTCCCCAACCCCCTTCTGATGTCAATAAAAAGATCACTGCTCTTTATTCAATGTTTTGTATATGCCAGGCCCTCATGTGTGTTTAAAACTCTTATTTTATGAAGACATGGACGTTAATGATCCTACGCTATTATTTTATGACTCCAGCCTGGGTTTCACCATATTTGAAAAAAGAGTGGAAGTAGCAAGCTGTAGTATCTTAGAGATGTTACAGCCCCACTTCTTTGTCTTGTGTCCTACTCAGGCTTTCTTTTGTTCACATCCGGTCCATCCTTCTAGGTTCCCGTTACTTGGAACCTCCAGGCCACCCAGCACGATACCCACAGTGCTCTCCCTGAAAGGTCATGGAGTGGAGGGGTTCAGAGTCCCAACTTTATCACTTATTTGTTGTGCACCTCTGGGATGATGACTTAAACTCCTGAGTCTCAGGATCCATGTTTATAAAATGGACATAAGACCTATCTCATAATGCTCAATGCATGTTTGCTAGCTATTTAAATTATGTTATGCCTCCTTTCTCCTCTGAATTTCTCTAACCCTTATAGTCTTTTCCATTTACTTTGACACTTTCAGTTTCATGATTTAAGTTGTTGAGAGCTAGGCTTGTACTTTAGACTTCTCTCCCACTGCCACAGTGAGCACATGACAGGTGTTCGAAGAGCACCTATTATACGCGTGGGAAATGGGTCCTTTTTGAAGTGGTAACAGTGTGGGCCATATCCGATAATCAGTCACCAATCTTCAGGCATCATGTGGCTGCCCACTCTTTGGCTACTCTGTGCTAAGTACTAGCAGTACAGGTAGGGAGTAAGGGGTAAATGGAAACTACAAGTCTCCTTTAAAACAGTGTGAAGTAGAGAATCCAGACTTACCTTCCAGAAAGGGCCTCAAACAATAAGGAAAAGTAAAAAAAAAGGCAGAGAGAGCCAAGGGAAGCCCATGGAGACCATAGTTAAGTGAGGGCTTTTGAGTCCAATATATTGGATTTGTATTCTGTCCTTACTATCATTTGACATTAGGATTATAATTTAACTTACTTTACACTCAGTTTTCTAATCTGGACAACGAGGACAATAACATGTTTCCCAAGAAGGATTATTGTGAAGATTAAAAATACCACATTGGCCAAGTATGGTGGCTCACACCTGTAATCCCAGAATTTTGGGAGGCCCAGGAAGGAGGATCATTTGAAGCCAGGAGTTTGAGACCAACCTGGTCAAGACAATAAGATCTCCATCTCTACAAAAACAAAACAAAACAAAACAAAACAAACTACAGTGTGCCTTACAGCATCTTGCACATGGCAGGCACTCAATAAATAGCAGCAACTATACTGTCATTAGTAGATTAAGCACAGATGGATCACCCGTAAAGGACCTTCTGATGGCCAGTAGATGCACACTGAGAACCAGTGACTTGAGGCTCTCTATAGCAAGTGAAGCTCTGAATGGAGAAAATCTCGGCTGGGCACGGTGGCTCACGCCTGTAATCCCAGCACTTTGGGAGGCCGAGGCAGGCGGATCATGAGGTCAGGAGATCAAGACCATCCTGGCCAATACGGTGAAACCTTGTCTGTACTAAAAATACAGAAAAATTAGCTGTGTGTGGTGGCACGTGCCTGTAATCCCAGCTACTCGGCAGGCTGAGGCAGGAGAATCGCTTGAACCTGGGAGTCGGAGGTTGCAGTGAGCCTAGATGGCCACTGCACTCCAGCTTTGCGACAGAACGAGACTCCATCTCAAAAAAAAAAAGAAGGCCGGGCGCGGTGGCTCACGCCTGTAATCCCAGCACTTTGGGAGGCCGAGGCGCGCGGATCACAAGGTCAGGAGATCGAGACCACGGTGAAACCCCGTCTCTACTAAAAATACAAAAAATTAGCCGGGCGCGGTGGCGGGCGCCTGTAGTCCCAGCTACTCAGGAGGCTGAGGCAGGAGAATGGCGTAAACCCAGGAGGCGGAGCTTGCAGTGAGCCAAGATCGCGCCACTGCACTCCAGCCTGGGCGACAGAGCGAGACTGCGTCTCAAAAAAAACCCAAAAAAACAAAAAAAAAAAAAAAAAAGAAAAGAAAAAAAGAAAATTCTCAAACTCTTTCCCTGGGAGGGAGGCAGGCAGCTCAGTGTAGACCAGAGGCCTCTGATCAGACATATGTGGGTTCCTCATAGCTTCCACGCTGGGTGTTTTGTGGCCAGTTACCCTTTCTGAGCCTGATTCCTGTATTAGACAATAAGACCGTATGTTTTTCCTCCTGAGAGGCAGGTAAGGGTGTACTATAAGAGCACAGGCGTCAGAGGATTGAAACCTGTGCTTAATCCTAGCTCTGCCACTTAATAGCTGGACCATTACCATGGCACCTTGTTTAACCCTTCTGAGCTTCACTTTTCTCATCTAAAAGCCTTCCTCTTTGAGTGGTTATGAGAATTATCATATAATGTGCCTGTGCCTGGCAAACAGTAACAATTTCACTTGATACATGAAAGTGTTTACCTTATATCCAGTGCCAGGTACAGGAAGGCACTCAAGATATGTGCTGATGGCTGGCGCGGTGGCTCACACCTGTAAATCCCAGCAATTTGATAGGCTGAGGCGGGCGGATCACCTGAGGTCTGGAGTTTGAGACCAGCCTGGCCAACATAGCGAAACCCCGTCTCTACTAAAAATACAAAAATTAGCCCGGCAAGGTGGTGGGCACCTGTAGTCCCAGCTACTTGGGAGGCTGAGGCAGGAGAACTGCCTAAACCCAAGAGGTAGAGGTTGCAGAGAGCCAAGACTGTGCCACTGCACTCCAGCCTGGGTGACAGAGCGAGACTCTGTCTCCAAAAAAGGAAAAAAGAAAAAGAAAAAGAAAAAGAAATGTGCTGAACCAAACTCTATACTTGGGTGGAAGGCTGTTCAGAAAAAAGATACTCCTGTAAACTGGTACCCACTGCTATGGGCCCAGGCTAACTAACCCTACTAAAATCCCAAGTACACATACCCTTTGCCCCCGTAATTCCACTTTTAGGGATTCATCCCCCCCAGATATACTGTATTCATATATGGGCCAAATGACAAATATACAGGGCTAGTCATTGAGTGTCACTATTATAACTGCAAAAGACTGGGGAAAAAAATGTGTCTACCAATCGGAACTGGTTAAATAAAGTATAGAATAGTGCCCTGTGTAGAATACCATGCAGCATTAAAAAGACTGAGAAAGCTTTTATGTACTGACACAGAAAGATCTTAAGAGATACAACTCTGATATTTGCATCCTATGACAACAAAATAACACCACTATTTGTATCGACCACACTAGGGTTGCTGCCATCTCTGACCCCTTGTCTTTGGATGCTGTTAAGCTAAAAGCGGACCAGGATCCATGATGAGGTTCCTCTATCCTCTGGGTTAAGTTTGTCCAGGTAAAACAATAGGGAAAGAAGAATACCATTAAAATAAAAATTGGCTGGGCACAGTGGCTCATACCTGTAATATCAGCACTTTGGGAGGCCGAGGCAGGAGGATTGCTTGAGGCCAGGAGTTCAGGACTAGCCTGGGCAATACAGCAAGACCCTGTCTCTAAAATTAAAGAAGAAAAGGAAAGGAAGAAATGGGAAGGGGAGGAGAGGGGAGGGGGGAAGGGGAGGGGAGAGGGAGAGGGAGGGAGGTGGAGGAAAGGGGAGGGAAGAGGGAGGAAAGGAAGGAAGAAAGCTGGGTGCAGTGGCTCATGCCTGTAATCCTACTAACACTTTAGGAGGCTGAGGCGGGTGGATTGCTGGAGTCTAGGAGTTCGAAACCAGCCTGGGAGACATAGTGAGATCCTGTCTCTACAAAAAAAAAAAAAAAAAAAAGAAAGAAAGAAAGAAAGAAAGAAAATAAAAATTATCCCATGGTGGTCCTGGAAGAAAAAAGGGAAGGTAGGAAACTTAATCCTAGAGGAAGTAGTAGTAGTCAGGCTCTAGGAGAAGGGCTGGCAATGGCCTGAAAATCCCCTCCCCAGTCTTTCCTTACCAATCTCTCTCCTGTTTTATTTAAAATCAGTCTCTTCCATGCCTGCTAAGACCGCTTTATCAGGAACTCCTGAAAGCAGACAGAGACTAAATTGGCTCTGAAAGAATACAAATGGCTAATAAAACGTTACGAAAAGATGTTCTACCTCACAAGTAACCCTGGAAATAGTCCTTGGATATTTTTAACTTTTTCCTCCCCCCGTGACAGGGTCTCACTCTGTCATCCAGGCTGGAGTGCAGTGGCACAATCATGACTCACTGCAGCTTCAACCTCCCGGACTCAAGAGATTCTCCCATTTTAGCTTCCCAAGTAGGTAGGATTACAGATGTGTACCACCACAAACGACTAATGTTTTTTTTGTTTTTTTTGAGAGAGACAGGGTCTCACTATGTTGTCCAGGCTGATCTCAAACTCCTGGGCTCAAGCAATCATTCCACCTCAGCCTCCCAAACTGCTAGGATTACAGGTGTGAGTTACTGTGCCTGGCCAATTTTAAACTTATTCTTATGAGTATATTTAATCATGTACAAAAGTAGACAGAATAAAACAAACCCATCATTCAACTTCAACAAGTATCAACTTGGTGCCAATCTGATTTCATCTGTTCCCCAACCACTACCTCTCTCACTTGGGTATTATTTTGAAACAAATCCCACACACAGGTCAGTATGAAGTCCTCTGTGTTTTTAGACAGAGTCTCTCTCTGCTGCCCAGCCTGGAGCGCAATGGTATGATCTCAGCTCACTGCAACCTCCATCTCCTGAGTTCAAGCGATTCTCATGTCTCAGCCTCCTAAGAAGCTGGGATTACAGGCATGCGCCACCATGCCTGGCTAAGATTTGATAAACTCTTTCTCACATGCTGGCTTTGAGAATTGATTGAAAAGTTAAAAAAGAAAAAAGGAAAAAAAGCCCCAACTTTTTCCCAAAGAGGGTACCTTCGTTCATTATGAAATATCAATACAGTAGGCCGGGCACGGTGGCTCACGCCTGTAATCCCAGCACTTTGGAAGGCCGAGGCGGGTGGATCACCTGAGGTCAGGAGTTCGAGACCAGCCTGGCCAATATGGTGAAACCCTGTCTCTACTGAAAATACAAAAATTAGCTGGGTGTGGTGGTGCATGCCTGTAATTCCAGCTTCTCGAAAGGCTGAGGCAGGAGAATCATTTGAACCCGGGAGGCAGAGGTTGCAGTGAGCCAAGACCGTGCCACCGTACTCCAGCCTGGGAGGCAACGAGACTCTGTCTCAAAATAAAAAATAAAATAAAATAAAAATAAAATAAAATAAACAGGCCAGGTACAGTGATGCCCGGCGAACAAATTAATCCTAGCTACTCAAGAGGCTGAGGCAGGAGAACTGAAAGACTATATTTGTAACATGCAGAGACAAAGTATTAGTATTCAAAATATATTTTAAAAGCCTACAAACCCTAAGAAAAAGTCAAATCAAAAGGAAATGGAGCAAGGACTTGAACATTTTACAAAGAGGAAACATGAATGGCCAACAGATGTAAGAAAAGATTCACAGCCCCACTTGTAATCTGAGAAAAGCAAATTAAAACCACAAGATACCATCTCACACCCACCAGCTCCATAAAAATTTAAGTCTGACCATATCAAGTATTAACAAAGAGGTAAAGTAATGGAAAACCCATATGCTGTTAGTGGCTGTGTAAATTCAAACAAACACAGGAAAACAATCTGCCATTACCTTCTGATCAAGCAATTCCACTTCTGTGTAAACCCTACAAGGATTCTCAGTGAGGTCCCAGGACCAAGAGCGGCAGCATCAGCTGAGAAGTTGTTAGAATTGCAAATTCTGCTGGGCGCGGTGGCTCAAGCCTGTAATCCCAGCACTTTGGGAGGCCGAGACGGGCGGATCACGAGGTCAGGAGATCGAGACCATCCTGGTTAACACGGTGAAACCCCTTCTCTACTAAAAAATACAAAAAATTAGCCAGGCGCGGTGGTGGGCGCCTGTAGTCCCAGCTACTCGAGAGGCTGAGGCAGGAGAATGGCGTGAACCCGGGAGGCGGAGCTTGCAGTGAGCTGAGATCCGGCCACTGCACTCTAGCCCGGGCGACAGAGCGAGACTCTGTCTCAAAAAAAAAAAAAAAAAAAAAAAAAAGAATTGCAAATTCTGAGGGCCCCAACCCTGACATACATAATCAAACACTTTGGGGGTGGAGCCCAGCAATCTGAGGTTTAACAAACCTTCCAGGTGATTCTGATGGGCAGCTAAAGTTTGGGAACCACTGCCTGGGAGAAACTCTTGAACATGTGCATGTGCAGGAGACACAAACAGTTTTCATAACAGCATTGTCTGAAATAGCAAAAACAAGCTATTTGTTATTTGGTTATTTGGGAACAACCCAAATAACCACTGACAGCAGAATGGATACACAGCTTGAGATATAATCATAAAAAAGGGATATGAAAATGAACAAATTATGCTATGCAAGTAACATGGATCTCAACCTTGAATGAAAAAAGGAAAACTGCAGACCATAAACAGAGTAATACCTAAATGAAGTTTAAAAGTATGCAGAGGCTGGGCGCAGTGGCTCACGCCTGTAATCCCAGCACTTTGGGTGGCTGAGGCTGGTGGATCACGAGGTCAGGAGTTCAACACCAGCCTGGCCAAGATGGTGAAACCCCATCTCTACTAAAACTACAAAAATTAGCCAGGCATGGTGGCAGGCACCTGTAATCCCAGCTACTCGGGAATCTGAGGCAGGAGAATCGCTTGAACCTGGGCTGCAGAGGTTGCAGTAAGCCGAGATAGCGCCACTGCACTATAGCCTGGGCAACAGAGTGAGACTCCGTCTCAAGAAAAAACAAAAAAATTAGTCAGGCATGGTGGCGTGCACCTGTAGTCCCAGCTACTTGGGAGACTGAGGCAGAAGAATCGCTTGAACCCGGGAGGCGGAGGTTGCAGTGAGCTGAGGTCGTACCACTGCACTCCAGGCTGGGCAAGAAAGTGAGACTGTCTCAAAAACAAAAACAAAAAAAAGCATGTAGAAGAATATCCTATATTGTTCAGAAATATATACCTACATATATATAGTAAAACTTAAGAAAAAAAAAAAAAAGGCAGCCAGGTGTGGTGGCTCACACCTGTAATCATCCCAGTGCTTTGAAAGGCTGAGGTAGGAGGATCACTTGAAGCCAGGAGTTCTAGACCAGCCCAGGCAACATAGTCAGACCCCCATCTCTTAAAAAAAAAAAAAAAAAGGCCGGGCGCGGTGGCTCAAGCCTGTAATCCCAGCACTTTGGGAGGCCGAGACGGGCGGATCACGAGGTCAGGAGATCGAGACCATCCTGGCTAACACGGTGAAACCCCGTCTCTACTAAAAAAAAAATACAAAAAACTAGCCGGGCGAGGCGGCGGGCGCCTGTAGTCCCAGCTACTCGGGAGGCTGAGGCAGGAGAATGGCGTAAACCCGATTGGCGGAGCTTGCAGTGAGTTGAGATCCAGCCACTGCACTCCAGCCTGGGCGACAGAGCGAGACTCCGTCTCCAAAAAAAAAAAAAAAAAAAATTCAAAAATGAGCTACTTCGGAGGCTGAGGCAGGAGGCTCACTTGAGCCCAAGGGTTTGAGGCTGAAGTGAGGTATGATCATGCTACTGCACTCTAGCCTGGTTGACATGGTGAGGTATCACAAAACAAAACACAACTCAGGAGTATGGATGGTGGGGTAGCTATGATTGCAGAGGGGTACACAAGGGGCTCTAAGGTACTCACATTTATTTTTGTTTGTTTTTAGAGACGAGGTCTCCCTCTGTTGCCCACACTGGAGTACAGTGGCACGATCATAGCTTACTGCAGCCTTAAACTCCTGGGCTCAGGTGATTCCCAACTCAACCTTCTGAGAAGCTGGAGTTATAGGTGTGCACCACCATGCCTAGCTATTTTTTAATTTTAGTTTTTGTAGAGACAGTGGTCTCACTATGGTGCCCAGGCTGGTCTCAAACTTCTGGCCTCAAGCAATCCTCCTACCCCAGCCTCCCAAGTGCTGGGATTACAGGCATAAGCCATCATGTAAGGCAGACATATGTTTGATTATTTATTAAACTGGGTGATGAGTTTACAGGTGATGATTTTCCTATTTTTGAAATTGTACATATGCATTAGATATTCTCTGTTGTATTTATGATAGATTTCTTAAAAAAAAAAAAAAAAAAAGTGTACTGAAACAGTGCAATACTCTGAGCCAGAACTGTAACCACTAACTTAACATACGCAGTGTCCAAAGGGTTAAGCCTGTTTCTCTGCCAGTGGGTGGGAGGGCAGGCAGCAGCTGGGGCACAGTGGGAGTTCCTGGCTCCAGCTGGCTCCAGCCTGGATGGAGCACCACGCCCAGGAACTGGCACCTGTAGGGGGGGCTTCTGGACAGGTGGCACCTGTAGCCCTTGGTGACCTGATACGTGTGAGAGGCTGGGCCCAGTCAGATGGGTGGTGGGCTCCTGTCAGAGCCCCTCCATCTGGTAAGGAAGTTTGCTGGTGGCAGCTTGGAGCTGGTGAGAAGGGGAAGAGGGTCTAGGACACAGGATGGGGGTGGGGAAGGAAGTGGGTGGGCTGGGCTCAGATACCAAGGGAGGGTGGTGGGATTAGCACCTGCTGAGAATGAGATTAAGTTTCTTGGGAAGGGCTCATCTATCTAATGCTCCCCGAAAGCTGTCTCCCTGTGGCTTTTCTCTGCTGGACAGATGGTGTCTGAGCTGCCTCTTGGAGGGTGGGCTCCTTGAAGGGGTGGTGGAGGTGGAGTGCGACCTGCTGCCTGCTTTCCAGAGGACCTTGAGGCCCTGGGACTTCTTGCTTTCCAACAATAGTAATAAGGATTAGAGCTAACTCTTACTGAAGGTTTACCATATGCCAGGCATTGTCCTAACCCCTTCATACAAATTACCCCCATTTAGTTTTCACAGCACCCAACTGCCTATCATCTAGACGGTAGGTTTACATTGAAGGAAACTAAGGCTTGGTAAAGTTAAACACTTACCCAAAGTCAAACAGTAAGCAGGGCCTGGTGGTGCACCTATAATCCCAGGAAGACTGAGGCGGGAGGATCACTTGAGCCCAGGAGTTTGAGACAAGCATAGGCAACATAGTGAGACCTCACCTCAAAGCAACAACAAAAACAAAACAGTAAGCAAACTAGGACTTGAATGCAGGCAGTTCAACTCCACAGCCCTCGCAGGAAATCACTATTAGTCAAGGCATCTTCCCCTTATTAAATGGCAGTAAGGACTTTCCAGTTTCTTAAGCCAAAAACTTGGACTCTTCTCTCTCTCTTATCTTTTATCCAGCAATCATCAGCAAATCCAGTTGGTCCAACCTTCAAATTATATCCAAGCTCTGACCACTGCTTGCCACTTCCACCACCCCTCTACCCTGGTATAAACTGCTGTTATCACCCACCTGGCTTCTCACTGGTTTCCTGCTCCCGCTCTTACCCATAGAGTTTGTCCTCCACACCAGAGAGATCCTTCTAAAACCTGTCATTTCTTTGCTTAAAAATCCTCCATGCCTTTCCACTGCCCTTAAAGCAAGGTCCCATGTGGCCCTGCAAGACTTGGCCCCTGGTGACATCTCAGACCTGATTCCTACCACTGGCTTACTCTACTCTGGTCACACTGGCCATCTTGCTGTACTTTAATATGTTGGAGAGTCTTTTTCTGTACTTGCTTTTTAAATTTTTTTGAAACAGGGTCTTGCTCTGTCACCCAGACTAGAGTAGAGTGACAGGATCATAGCTCACTGCAGCCTCAAACTCCTGGATTTAAGCCATCTTCCTGCCTCAGTGTCCCGAGTAGCTAGGACTACAGACATGCACCACTATGCCCAGCTAAACTCTGGCTTTGTCACTCTGGCTGATCTCAAACTCTCAGCATCAAGTGATCCTCCCACCTTGGCCTCCCAAAGTGTTGCGATTACAGGCGTGAGTCACTGCACCTAGTTTTTTGTTTTACAACTTGCTGTTCTCTACGTCTACAACACTATTCCCCAAATATCTGCACAGATCATGCCCTCACTGCATTCAGATCCAATGTCACTTTATCAGAGAAGCCTTCCTAACTACCCTACCCTTCCTTTTCCCATCCCTAATCCCTTTTCCCTGCTTTATTTTTTCCTATAGCCCTAAATACTACCTCACATGTTATTTATTTTTTAGAGGTGGGGCGTCACTATGTTGCCCAGGTTGGTCTCGAACTCCTGGGCTCAAGCAATACTCCCACCTCAGCTTCCCAAAGTGCTAGAATTACAGGCAAGAGCCACCATGCCTAGCCCTGACATGTTAATTTACTTAGAATCTGTCACCCACATTGTAATGTCCACTGGGTGAGAACAGGGACTTTGGTTTATTCAGACTGTATGTCCAACCTTTAGCTCAGTCCCTGATATATGGCAGGAATTCCATAAATACTTGTTAATGAACAAATGAATGAATGACCACTATTCCTCAGGAAATGACTCAGACTCAAATGGGAGCAAGGCTGCCTGCGTGTCCTTGGCTTTCTCAGCCCTGATGACCTTTGGTACCCCATGGCAGTGGTCAACATCCTTTCCTATTATGAAATGTCCTGGGTGCATAGCATCACCACTGTGTCATCTACTTGTGCATGTACCCATGCACACACACAGGGACACAAAGCTGGAACAGGGCTGGTTTTGAGAAGGAGTAAGCCTGGGCAGTTGAAACCCAGGTTCAGTGAACTCTGGGGCATTTATTTCTAGGTGACTGTGCTTGCCACTGCTGGCCTACCAAGGTCTCCCAGTCGTCTGCCCATGCACTGTATACATTTTGGCATTTATTCTCATGAATAAAGTGTCATTAGAGGCCAGGCACTGCTGGCTAATGCCTGTAATCACAGCACTTTGGGACGTCAAGGTGGGAGCACTGCTTGAGCCCAGGAGTTCAAGACCAGCCTGGACAACACAGTGAGACCTTGTCTCTACTAAAAATTAAAATAAGCTAGTCGGCCAGGCACAGTGGCTCACACCTGTAATCCCAGCACTTTGGGAAGCAGAGGCAGGTGGATTATTTGAGGTCAGGAGTTTGAGACCAGCCTGGCCAACGTGGTCAAACCCCGTTTCTACCAAAAATACAAAAACTAGCTGGGCATGGTGGCGAGTGCCTGTAATCCCAGCTACTCGGGAGGCTGAGGCAGGAGAATCACTTGAATCCAGAAGGCAGAGGCTGCAGTGAGCTGAGATCACGCCACTGCACTCCAGCCTGGGCAACAGAGCAAGACTCTACCTCAAACAACAATAACAACAACAAAAAACTTAGCTAGACATGATGGCACATGCGTATCTTTTAGCTTCACTATTTTCACATGTAAAATGGATGTCACAGGGTATATGGCTCCTTGGAATATTACATGAGATAACATATTTAAATCATTCAGCAGTATATTTAGCACCCATGGAATGCTCAATGGATGGTAGCTCTGTAGATCAGTTCTCAATAGAGGGGCAGGCCATTAGATATGCTTGGGGAAGACTTCCTGGAAAAGACTGGCTTGGTACTGGACTTTGGAGCCCGGATAGGACATACATGAATGTTGGCTGGAAGGAGCCTATTCAAATGGAAGAGGGAAGAGGACAGGCTTTGGATGCTGGCAGTTAGCTGTGTAATCTTTTAACAGGTGACCTTTTTTTTTTTTTTTTTTTTTTAAAAAGACGGAGTCTTGCTTTGTCACCCAGGCTGGAGTGCAGTGGCACAATCTCGGCTCACCGCAACCTGCAACCAATCCCGGGTTCACGCCATTCTCCTGCCTCAGCCTCCCAAGTAGCTGGGACTACAGGTGCCCACCACCATGCCTGGCTAATTTTTTGCATTTTTAGTAGAGACGGGGTTTCACCGTGTTAACCAGGATGGTCTCAAACTCCTGACCTCATGATCCACTCGCCTCAGCCTCCCAAAATGCTGGAATTACAAGTGTGAGCCACCGCACCCGGCCTAACAGGTGATTTTACCTCTCAAAGTCTCAGTTTTCTTCTCTGTAAAATGTAGATAGCACTGCAGCACACCTCAACAAACTGTTGGGAGGATTAATGAGGTGCTATACTGGTAAATGGAAACCACTGAACAGAATCCCCAGCATGTGCTGTTGCTGTTTCTTATTTGGCAGAAGAAATTGCCTGGGCAAAGGCTGGGAAGTAGGATGTAAGAGAGAACAGCTATTACTCATTCCCTCTCTCACATCTGCCATCATCTCTCACCTAGACAACAGTAACAGCCTCCTTCCTGAGCTCCCTGCTTTTGCCCTTGCCCTCCTCTAATCTGTTATCTATCTAGTTACTGGTGATCCTTATTTATTTGTTTGTTTGTTTATTTATTTATTTTGAGATGGAGTCTTACTCTGTTGCCCAGGCTGGAGTGCAGTGGCGCAATCTCATCTCACTGCAACCTTCACCTCCCAGGCTTAAGCAGTTTTCCTGCCTCAGCCTCCCGAGTAACTGGGATGACAGGCACACGCCACCACGCCTGGCTAATTTTTGTATTTTTAGTAGAGATGGGGTTTCACCATGGTGGCCAGGCTAGTCTTAAACTTCTGACCTCAAGTGATTCACCTCCCTCGGCCTCCCAAAGTGCTGGGATTACAGGGGTCAACCATCGTGCCCAGCCTGGTGATCCTTTAAAAATGTATGTCGGACTGTCATTTTTGGTTCAAAACCCTCCAATGACTCTTTTTGCTGAGACAGGATTTCGCTCTGTCACCCAGGTTGGAGTTCTGTGAGATGTGTTCATAGCTCACTGCAGCCATGAACTCCCAGGCTCAAGTGATCCTCCCACCTTAGCCTTCTGAGTAGCTAGGATTATAGGCATGTGCCACCATGCCTGACAAATTTTTTATAGAGATGGAGGTCACACTGTACTGCTCAGGCTGATGTTGAATTCCTGGGCTCAAGTGATCCTCCCACCTCAGACTCCCAAAGTGTTGGGATTACAGGCATGAGCTACTGTACCCAATTTTCTTTTTTTTTTTTTTTTTTTTTGAAGACGGTCTCACTTTGTCACCTAGGCTGGAGTATAGTGGCATGAACATGGATCACTGCAACCTTGACCTCCTGGACTCAAGTGTTTCTCCCATCTTAGCCTCCCGAGTAGCTGGGAATATAGGTGTGCACCACCACACCTAGCTAATTTTTGTATTTTTTTTTGTAGAGACAGGGTTTCGCTATGTTGCCCAGGCTGGTCTCAAACTCCTGAGCTCAAGCAATCTGCCTGCCTCAGCCTCCTAAAGTGCTCGGATTACAGGCATGAGCCACCACACCTGCCCTTTTTTGCTTTTCAATTAGTGAGTCAAGGGGAGATCTCCAATAGATATCCAATAGTGTGGTGGCTGGTCTGCTCTGAAATGTAAGCAGTTTTTTTTGTCCCCTTGACCAGACTCTAAAAGTCTTAAGGTCAAAAAGTCCACAAATAATGTTTTGTTTACCCATCCTGCAGTGCTGGGCCTAAGCCTCAGACTTAGGCAAAGGAGATCAGAAGGGTCACATGGCTAAAAGTAGGTGGACGGGAGGGAGTCGGGGAGGGCCTTCCTGTGAATCCTCCTGCCTCTCAAGGACAATCTGTTCCCTTAGCTTGAGAAGACTTGAGGAAAGCTTTTGCCACGAGCAAGCTTTTAAAAACCTTTTAGCTCTTTAAAAGCAGCAAGCACTGTTCCAGCCATGACCCTGCAGACAGGTGGAACACCCATACTCCAGCCTCATTCTGAAGAGACTTGCAGAGCAGGAAGGAAGGGGTAATGACTTTCAGTTCCAGTAATGTATCTAGAAGCAGCAGCTGATTCAGCTAGATGATGTCACCTTCCCAAACCTCCTGACCAGCAGCTGAGATGGTAAAAGCAGGAAACAGGGGATACTCAGCTGGCTAAGTCCGAACATGCCTCTGGCAAGGGCCTACAGTAACCCCAGGCTCTGGAGGCAACCTCCTGAAGATGAGAAGAAAAAGTCCTCTCAGTTGGGAGGACAGTAGGTATCCTTCAAGACCCTCAAACCAACATGCTTCTCCAACTCTCCTTTTGCTAAGCAGCTTTCTGCACATCCAACCAACAACCCTTCATTTATTCCAAGGGTGGAACAGTGGAAAGAAGCCTGGCTTCAGAGCCAGCCCAATCTAGGTTCAAATCCAGGATTCACCATATAAAGCTGCAGGACCCTGGCATGCAACTTCACCTCTCCAAACCTGAGTTTCTTTAGTGGAAAAGAAAGTAGGGCTAATGGATCATTTACCACACAGTCTAGGTGAGGGGATTAAACGAGAAAATGCATGTAGAGTGCTGACATGGGCTAGGTGCTCAATAAATGGTAGTCACCATTATCCCATTGGATCTCTGCAGAGGAGATTTGAAAGATCACCTCCATCTATAACACAAAAGGAAACAAAGGTACCAACTAGACCCAACGGTGTCAAAGCTGAGTATCTGAGTGGGCCCATGCATAGAGTTGCTTCCCCAGATATTCCATTACTCATCTTCATTTTCTGTACAGCAATTAACCCATTCTCTGAAATAATCTTATTTGTTTCTTGGGCTAGCTGTCTCTCTCATTAAAGTAAGAGTTCTATAAGAGCAATGTCCTTGACCTTGTCTTGTTTATCTTAGCATCTTCAGCACATAGCACAGGGCCTGGCACATAGTTGGTGCTCAATAAACATCTGCTGAATCGCCAAATGAATAGCAGCACCTGGGATGGCCAAAAGCTAAACTGATAATGGCCCCACACTTACTCCTCTCCTCACTATTAGTTGAAGGCTCTGGCTCCCATTTCGGCAGCTGCCATTGCCACCTGGGAATCAGCAGCCCAACCAGTGGCCAGGATGGGCATTAGTCCCTAGGCATGACCTATCTATTGGGATACCAGGGCTGCCAAGGTGGGTCCTGAAACCTCCCCCTGGCACTTGAAGATCCTACAAACCTGGCTCTAGCTGACCTTTTTGGATTTATTACCTAATAAAAGAGTCCCCTCCACATATGCCTAAAACTTGACTGCCACTGCTCACAGGTCTCTTCTTGAGAGTTGGTCTCAGCCTGCAAATCTCAGCTCACGTCGACTCTCCTACTGGGAGTTACAGCCCCTTTGTTCCCTGCTTTGTGGTAAGGCTTGGTGCAAACCTCACCTCTTCTGTGGAGTCCTTCCCTCATTCAGCATTTATTGTTGGCTTTTACAAGATCTCTTTTCATGTATATTATGTCTTTTCTCTCTAATTCAATTGGAAGTATCTTGAGAGCAGAACTGGGCTTCCAATGGCAATATCTCAATTAATAAACCTTCAACGGAAAAGACTCCTTGAAACAAAGTTAGCTAGGTCCCGAGAGGACTGGAGAGGGGTCTAGGCTCTTCCCCGCTGGACCAGGCCCTTTGGCAAAAACAGGAGATCCCGCTGCCTCAATCCAGGAGACCAGCTGATGAGGCAGGAAGGGAGCCAGCAAATCCTAAACTATGATGTGCAGTTTGGGACAATCCCAAGGTCATCTATGTAATTAGATTTTTTTTTTTTTTTGAGATGGAGTCTTGCTCTATTGCCAGGCTGGAGTGCAGTGGCGCGATCTCAGCTCACTGAAACCTCCGCTTCCTGGGTTCAAGCGATTCTCCTGCCTCAGCCTCCTGAGTAGCTGGGATTACAGGCACATGCCACCACGCCCGGCTAATTTTTTGTATTTTAGTAGAGACAGAGTTTTACCATGTTGGCCAAGATGGTCTCGATCTCCTGACCTTGTGATCTGCCTGCCTTGGCCTCCCAAAGTGCTGGGGTTACAGGTGTGAACCACCATGCCCGGCCTGTAATTAGATTTTTAAAAAACCATCATTTTAAATGAATCTGGGCAATATTTAGTTATAAAGAATGGCAGAAAAACTGCTCAGTTCAAAGGACTTTTGTAACATACATTTGTGTGAACTAATTTTAGTTTTGGCTCTTGTCTTCTTACCCATATTTTCCTTTCACCTGACTCCCTTAGCTACATTATCCTTTTGGTTGTATGAATTTTCCTAAGTTGCTTCCAACTCTTTGTAAAACAGAGCAAGGTTCCAATAAAAAATAAGAGTTGGTCCAGTGGTACTCTTTTTCTAAGTGGTACAGTGGTATATATAAAAAATGATGTTCCAAACAACTCATTATAACAGTTAAGAGTAAGTGGCAAAAATAATGCATGTAAATCACTGAATACAGTGCTTAGCACTTAATAAGCATTCAAAAGTAGGATGAAAGAACACTATTAATTCTCATTAGCTTCTCTTCTCTGGGCCTCAGTTTTTTCATGTCTTAGGTTTTCTTCATTTGTTTAATCATTTATTCAAAAACTATTCACTGAATGTTTACTACCTGCAAAGAACAGCTGCAGACACTGGAGATACAATGATAAACAAGCCGAACTCCCTATAATCATGGGGTTTATATTCTAATAGAAGAGACAGACAAAAACAAGTAAACAAACAAAAAGAAAATTCCAGGTACAGGTTGTTGCTATGACAAAACTACAAGAAGACTGGAGAGGAATTTAGAAGTAGCATGGCTACTTTAAACTGAAGGCCAAGGAAAGTCTCTCAGAGGAGGTGACCAGCAAGCTGAACCCAATGTAGGACTCAGAAAGGAAATACTAGGGGCAGAACATTCCAGGCAGAGTGAAGAGCAACTACAAAGGCCCTTGGGCAGGAAGAAGTTACGCCAGGATCCAGGAGCAGCAAGGAACCCATATGGTTTGAGTGGAGTAAGGGAGAGACGGAATGATGGAGGGGCAGCCAGGACCAGATCACAAAGGCCTCAGAGGTTGGTAAGAAGTCTGGGTTTTGCTGAGTGCAGTGGATCACAGCTGTAATCCCAACACTTTGGGAGGCTGAGGCGGGCAGATAATGAGGTCAGGAGTTTGAGACCAGCCTGGACATCATGGTGAAACCCTGTCTCTACTAAAAATACAAAAATTAGCTGGGCGTGATGGCAGGTGCCTTTATTTTTTTATTTTTATTTTTTATTCTTTGAGACGGAGTTTTGCTCTTGTTGCCCAGGGTGGAGTGTAATGGTGTGATCTCAGTTCACTGCAACCTCTGCCTCCCAGGTTCAAGCGATTCTCCTGCCTCAGCCTCCTGAGTAGCTGAGATTACAGGCATGTGCCACCAAGCCCGGCTAATTTTGTATTTTTAGTAGAGACGGGTTTCTCCATGTTGGTCAGGCTGGTCTCGAACTCCCAACCTCAGGTGATTTGCCCGCCTCAGCCTCCCAAAGTGCTGAGATTACAGAGGTGAGCCATTGTGCCAGGCCAGTGGGCACCTTTAATCCCAGCTATTCAGGAGGTTGAGGCAGGAGAATCGCTTGAACCCGGAAGGCGGAGTTTGCAGTGAGCCGAAATTACGCCACTACACTCCAGCCTGGGCGACAGGGCGAGACTCCGTCTCAAAAAAAAAAAAAAAAAAAAGTCTGGGTTTTATTCTAACTACAGTGGAAGACCACTTGGAGGGTTGTAAGCAAAAGTGCAGTAAGATCTGAACTTGGTTTTTATTTTATTAAATTTTTTGAGACAGAGTTTCACTCTTGTTGCCCAGGCTGGAGTGCAATGGTGCAATCTTGGCTCACTGCAACCTCCACCTCCTGGGTTCAAGTGATTCTCCTGCCTCAGCCTCCCAGGTAGCTGGGATCACAGGCATGCGCCACCATGCCCGGCTAAATTTGTATTTTTAGTAGAGATGGGGTTTCACCACGTTGGTCAGGCTGGTCTGGAACTCGTTACCTCAGGTGATCACCCGCCTTGGCCTCTCGATACGCTGGGATTACAGGTGTGAGCCACTGCTCCTGGCTAATTTTTTGTATTTTTAGTAGAGATAGAGTTGCATCATGTTGGCCAGGCTGGTCTCGAACTCATTACCTCAGGTGATCCATCTGCCTTGGCCTCCCAAAGTGCTGGGATTACAGGCGAGAGCCATCACACCTGGCCTGAACTTGGTTTTATTTTTATTTTATTTTTATTTTTGAGACAAGAGTCTCACTCTGTTGCCCAGGCTGGCGTGCAGTGGTGCAATCTCGACTCACTGCAACCTCCGCCTCCTGGATTCAAGTGATACTCCTGCCTCAGCCTCCAGAGTAGCTGAGATCACAGGCATGCACCACCACACCCGGCTAATTTTTTTTTTTAATTTTTAGTAGAGACGGGGTTTCACCATGCTGGACAGCCTGGTCTCGAACTCCTGATCTCAGGTGATTTCGCCTGTCTTGGCCTCCCAAAGTGCTGGGATCATAGGCATGAGTCACTGAGCCCAGCCCTGAATTTTTTTTTTTTTTTTGAGACGAGTCTTGCTCTGTCACCCAGGCTGGACTGCAGTGGTGTGATCTCGGCTCATTGCAACCTCTGCCTCTCAGGTTCAAGCAATTCTCCTGCCTCGGTCTCCAAGTAGCTGGGTTCTACAGCATCTACAGGCCCACGCCACCACACCTGGCTAAATTTTATAATTTTAGTAGAGATGGGGTTTCACCATATTGGTCAGGCTGGTCTCAAACTCCTGACCTCAGGTGATCCACCCGGCTCAGCCTCTCACTGCACCCGGCCCTAAATTTTTTTTTTTTTTTTTTGAGACAGAGTCTCTGTCACCCAGGCTGGAGTGCAGTGGCCTGATCTCAGCTCGCTGCAACCTACGCCTCCCAGGCTCAGCCTCCCACTGCACCCGGCCCTAAATTTTTTTTTTTTTTTTTTTGAGACAGAGTCTCTCTCTGTCACCCAGGCTGGAGTGCAGTGGCCTGATCTCAGCTCGCTGCAACCTACGCCTCCCACGTTCAAGCGATTCTTCTGCTTCAGCCTCCCGAGTAGCTGGGATTACAGGCATGCACCACACCCGGCTAATTTTTGTATTTTTAACAGAGACAGGGTTTCACTATCTTGGCCAGGCTGGTCTTGAACTCCCCTCATGATCCACCCACCTCGGCCTCCCAAAGTGCTGAGATTACAGGCATGAGCCACCACGCCCGGCCTGAAGTTGCTTTTTAGAAGACCACTTTGGCTGGAGTATTGGGCAAGAATGATTTTCTAAGGTCCCTTCCCAGCTCCAATCTTCTGACTTTTCCCCTGTCATTCTAGGCTCCCATGAACTGGTTGCCTGAGCAATAAAGACACAGATTCTGGATTAGAGTGACTAAAGAGCTTAGAGTGGTTCCTTGCCCTTGGCCAGAGTAGGGAATCTGTGTCACCTTGTTCTGCAGGAGATGGAGGAAGTGACTCCCTCAGGGAGGGGTGGGAATCCCTTCTTGGAAAACATCCTCAAACCACCTGTATTGTTTCTGCCTCCTGTGTGGAAGTTTCTGCCAATGACACAGTGCTCTCTGGAATGCACTCCCCACCCCCAACGCACACACCCAATCTTCCGTTTACAAAGGCATAGCTGTACTTTGCATTCCTCCTAGGATTTAGTTCAAAGCTAGCCTACAGGAAATGGTCGATAAAGAGTTACTGATTGATTACTAAAGAGAATATTCTCAGTCATTAAGCAAATATTAATGAGTTCTATGAGTATTAATGAGTTTTATGTTGGTCTCTAGGGGTGCAAGGTGATTAAACGGGTTTCTAGTCTTCACTGAGCTCAGAATTCAGTGGATAGACCAAAAACCAGAGACGACTACAATGTTGGATACAACAGTTGTAACAGCAACATTTACTATGGCCTTCCTTATCCAGAGGTAGGACAAGTTGGCTTTGGAGCCAGACTACCTGGGTTCAAATCATGGTTTTACCACTTACTGGCTGTGCATCTTTGAACAACTTCCTTAACTTCTCTATAGGAATAATAAGAGAACCTACCTGAGTGGTACTATTTTGAGAATTCAACGAACTATCTCATATAAAACGCTTAAGTGCAAGTGCTCCATAATGTTAACTATTACTAAAATTACCTTAATACCTGTACTGGGCCGGGCGCGGTGGCTCAAGCCTGTAATCCCAGCACTTTGGGAGGCCGAGACGGGCGGATCACAAGGTCAGGAGATCGAGACCAGCCTGGCTAATACGGTGAAACCCCGTCTCTAATAAAATATACAAAAAAAACTAGCCGGGTGAGGTGGCGGGCGCCTGTAGTCCCAGCTACTCGGGAGGCTGAGGCAGGAGAATGGCGTAGACCCGGGAGGCGGAGCTTGCAGTGAGCTGAGATGCGGCCACTGCACTCCAGCCTGGGCGACAGAGCGACACTCCGTCTCAAAAAAAAAAAAAAAAAATACCTGTACTGTATGATCTTACATACATCCTTACAAAAGGTTCTTAAATCCTTACAAAAACCCTATGAAGTATTATTATTATCCCCATTTTTCAGATAGGGGGACTGAGACTCAGAAACGGAAAGGAATGCACCCAAGATCTAACAGCTGATATGGAATAGAGACCAGATTCAAACTCAACTCTGATTCCAAAGCCCATACTTCCAATAACAAAATGATCCCCTTCTCATAAAGACCCCCAGCACAGTGCCTAACACACAGCAGAGACTTTATAAAGGGAGCTATGGTTATTATGTCATTGTCCCTGGAGTTTCCAGCTGTAGATGCTGTAGAACCCAGAGGAGGGGGCCTCTCTTTCATCCTAAAGGGATCTGAGAAGGGTTTAAAGGTGCTGGGAGTTCCATAGGTTTCCCTCACTGGGGCCTGGGATACTAATATGGAACCTACACTAGCACCACTAAATCAGACCCAGAAAGTTTCCCCAGGTGTCCAAACACCTGCATGAACAGGCAGGCAGTTTCCTCTAGGTTGACTTCTTGTCTGGTCCTACACATCTCTCAGTTTCATCACTCAGCCACCAGCCACAGGGCCTCATGTGTGCACCTGCTGCTTGACCTAGTCCCAGGAGACACTGAGCCTTAGAATTGGGCTCCCTCTCTGGACCTTGCCCCAAAGGGCTATTGCTGAGTGACTCCCTGGGACTTCCCTGACATGGTAACCCCTAGGGCTCCAATTGAACGTGGGTGCTGTGAGCAAAGGGAAATTCTTTGGAGTAGCAGATGGAGAGTGGGTAGAACAAGAGGCAGTTGTTCTGGATCAGAGATAAGCATGGGTCATCAGAGCTATACTATGGGTCTGGATTTTATGTTTAAGCAGCACTGATCCTGGATAGTTCAGAACCCCCACACTGAAGTCCAGCCTAGGCAGGTAAGGACCTCCTGGAGCTAGGTGTTAATACTCATTTCTATTTCACATCTGAGTCATATTCAGAGTCTGGCCTTGCCTGGTAATTTGACTGCAGAAGGCAACCCATGGCTGCATCAAGGCACCTCAAGCCTCATAGAGAGAGAAAAGGGAAAGACTCAGCATTTGGTGAGCTTTTACTCTGTACTAGGCACTGTGTAAGTGCACTTTACATATACCATTAATTATTAGGAATGTTTATTAACCCAGTCACTAAACACTCAGCCACCAAGTACTAGGCCCAGCAGTAGCTGTTAAGAGTGAATAAGACAGAGTTTTTATCCTCAATAAGCTCAGAGCACCTCATTTAGTCTTTCTCCCAACAACCTTCTGAAATGAGTATTACTTCCATTTTATAGATCTTCAGGTTTACAGAGGGAAAGTAACTTGTCTAAATTCATGAAGCCAGTTAAGTGATAAGATATTGCTTCCACGCAAAAAATCCTTGTTGACTGAATGAATGAATGAATGACACAGCTATGGCTGTGACTTTAGTCAAGGAGTAGCAACAAGACCAAATATTTATAGTTCTCAAAGTGCTTTTTCATCTATCATCTCTTTGGGCCTCCCTGCTAGCCCATGAGGGAGGCAAGGCGGGTGTTATCTTTCTTCAACATGTGAGGCAACAGGCAGAGCTTGGGCAAGAGGCTTGAGGCCACAGAGCAAACAAGGAGTGAGTGGGGCCATCCTGGAAAAACTCCAGAGTTCCCACAATGCCATGTTTTAGCATTCAAACACATGTCAAACACCTACTGTGTGCCAGGCATGCTCCTACACACTTTAAATATTTAACTCATTAAGTCTTCTACTAAGTCAACAAACAAGGAGGTCCCTGGGAAGATAAAACAAAATATGGGCCGGGCGCGGTGGCTCAAGCCTGTAATCCCAGCACTTTGGGAGGCCGAGACGGGCGGATCACGAGGTCAGGAGATCGAGACCATCCTGGCTAACACGGTGAAACCCCGTCTCTACTAAAAAATACAAAAAAACTAGCCGGGTGAGGTGGTGGGCGCCTGTAGTCCCAGCTACTCGGGAGGCTGAGGCAGGAGAATGGCGTGAACCCAGGAGGCGGAGCTTGCAGTGAGCTGAGATCCGGCCACTGCGCTCCAGCCTGGGCGGCAGAGCGAGACTCCGTCTCAAAAAAAAAAAAAAAAAAAAAATTTTGGCCCATTGCCAAATGCCTAGTCAACAACACTAGCCAAACCTCTACTGTGTACAAGGTATGATTTGGGGTCCTTGTAGAGAAGGTAGGGGACAAGGTTGTGAGCCAAGGCCCCAAGCTTCAGGTACCTTAAAATCTCTAAACACTTGGTCCAAAGATATCCACATATTCTGTCAGCCTGAAAATTCACTCTTGGACAACAGCAATGACAACAATTTGCTTACCAGTGATTGCAATGTGACAATAACAGTAATAATAGTAGCTTGTTATACTAAGTAATTACTATATGCTGGGTTCCTTGGTAAGTGCTCCATGTATCTTTTCAACTGTTTCATGCTCTCAAGAGTGTTTCAAGAAAAGCACTGTAGGCTGGGTGCGGTGGCTCACGCCTGTAATCCCAACACTTTGGGAGGCTGAGGCGGAAGAATCACCTGAGGTCAGGAGTTAAAGACCAGCCTGATCAACAAGGAGAAACCCTGTCTCTACTAAAAATACAAAATTAGCTGGGCGTGGTGGCGCATGCCTGTAATCCCAGCTACTCGGGAGGCTGAGGCAGGAGAATCGCTTGAACCTGGGAGGCAAAGGTTGTGGTGAGCCGAGGTCACACCATTGCACTCCAGCCTTGGCAACAAGAGCAAAACTGTCTCAAAAAAAAAAAAAAAGGGCCGGGCGCGGTGGCTCAAGCCTGTAATCCCAGCACTTTGGGAGGCCGAGACGGGCGGATCACGAGGTCAGGAGATCGAGACCATCCTGGCGAACACGGTGAAACCCCGTCTCTACTAAAAAATACAAAAAACTAGACGGGCGCGGTGGCGGGCGCCTGTTGTCCCAGCTACTCGGGAGGCTGAGGCAGGAGAATGGCATGAACCCGGGAGGCGGAGCTTGCAGTGAGCTGAGATCCGGCCACTGCACTCCAGCCTGGGCGACAGAGCGAGACTCCGTCTCAAAAAAAAAAAAAAAAAAAAAAAAAAAGAAAGAAAGAAAAGCACTGTATATGGTTATCTCTTTTTCATACATGAGGAAACTAAGGCTGGGAAAGATTAAGTATTTGCCAAGGATAACTATTAAGCAAGTGAGACTCACCAACTCAACACTGGTTTGTCAAATTTCATACCTGACTCTTAACAACGATGGAATTTCTCCCAAGGAGGCAAGGCAGACACCAGGAATACCAGGAGCAGCTGCTGCCTGAGAGAGTGGGGGGCCTCCAGAGCCCCCAGAAGAGTTTTCCTAACCCCTTTCCATCAGGTTTTAACATCACACTGAGATGGGGAGGTAAGGAAAGAATGGTTAGGTGTGCTCGATCTATCCTCAGAACAACAAGGGTCTGGCCCTCTTTGTTGACCCTCAAGGGAAGACGTTTATGACCTCCTATTTGTCACTCACTAACCCTCTAGAGAGAAACGGAAGGGGGCAAGGGCATGGGAGTATTTTATCCCTGGGGTTGGGGGCACACACAAGGGAAGAAGCAGCAGCCTTACTGGCTCTTTCCTCCTCTGGGCAAGAAGCCTGTACACGTGATATGGCGTGTGTCATTCACATGGAACCCCCTTGGGGAAATGCCAAGGCACCTTTTGGACCCAAGAAGCCTCAGAGAGGAGAGACTGGCAAAGCCCTGAACTGCAAGCTAAGCTGACAATTTCTAAGCATTGTAACTAGGTCATCAGGTTCCTGGAGAAGCCAGCTGTGGCTGGGGGATGGGGAGGAAAATTTTGCAGCCTACCAAGATCCCTACTTCCCTTTAGGCCCCACCCTCCCTGAAATCTGCACCTGCTCCCAAACTGACCCCTCCCCCCAGCTGAGCCCAGCTGTCAACGGCTCACAGTGCCCCGCCCCTACCTTCCTTGGGCCAGAACCATGGGGGCCTCTTGGGCAGGAGGTACCTGATTGCCACCTGAGCTTTTCAGAGAAGGAGCTGTGGGGCAGGGAAGGATTGGCCTCTCCTGGAAGATATTTCTTGCTCCACCAGGGCAGCAAGAAAGTTAGGCCCCTTTGGGCCTACCTAGGGTACCCTTCCTGGCACTGTCACTGCAGGTGGCAGGAGACAGGTGATGTTTACCCTGCTGAGGCCAAAGTTGCCAAAAGGCTTCAATCAATCCTTTGAATCTGCACCTGGCCTTGAGTCCCAAAATAACAACCAGGGCAGCTTACCTGATCTGCAGGTTGCAGGTGCCTCTGGCTTTTCTCTCTCTGCAGCTCTGCCTGCTGAGCCCTGGCTGGCAAGAAATTCTTTTTCCCAGGGGTTACTGGAGACCTGACTGCATCCCACAGATGCTCTGGGCCTCTCCCCATTGGGCCCACCTCTACCATCAACCATCCCCATCCCTCTGTCCAGAGGGCTCTGTCATCAGCCACCTGCTTTTTTCCCTGACCAGCTTTTTTGCTGACACAGACTGTCTTCGGCTCTAGCCAGTCTGCCTCCTCATCATCTCCCAAATGCTTCATACATACTCCACCCTGGGTGTTCTGTCTGGGTGGTTCTTACCCATCTGGCCTGCTCGTCTGTGTGTGTGTGTGCGCGCGCGTGACTAGCCTGATCTTTTGTGTTTGTTTGTGTGTGTGTGTGTGGCAGTCTCCCTCTGTCGCCCAAGCTGGAGTGCAATAGCATGAGCTCGGCTCACTGCAACCTCCACCTCCCAGCCTCAAGTGATTCTCCTGCCTCAGCCTCCCAAGTAGCTGGGATTATGGGCGCCGGCCACCACGCCCTGCTAATTTTTGTATTTTTAGAAGACATGAGGCGGGCGCGGTGGCCCACACCTGTAATCTCAGCACTTTGGGAGGCCGAGGTGGGTGGATCACGAGGTCAAGAGATCGAGACCATCCTAGCTAACACAGTGAAACCCCATCTCTACTAAAAATACAAAAAAAATTAGCCGGGTGTGGTGGCGGGCACCTGTAGTCCCAGCTACTTGGGAGGCTGAGGCAGGAGAATGGTGTGAAACCGGGAGGCAGAGCTTGCAGTGAGCCGAGATTGTGCCACTGCCCTCCAGACTGGGCGACTGAGCAAGAGCAAGACTCCGTCTCAAAAAAAAAAAAAAAAAAAAAAAGAAAAAAGAAAAAAAGAAGAGACAAGGTTTTGTCATATTGGCCGGGCTAGGCTTGAACTCCTGATCTCAAGTGATCTACCTGCCTCAGTTTCCCAAAGTGCTGAGGTTACAGGTGTGAGCCACCATGCCCAACCATAGCCTGCTCTTGTTACATTCTTTTCATCTATTTAAACCCATCATGGTCCACATCTTCCTAAGACATGGCAATGCCTAACATTGACTGAGTATGTCAGACACTGTGTGAGGTGGTCTACACAGCCACTTACTCATTCAACAAATATTTGCTGAATGCCTCCTATGTACCAAGCACTCTGCTAGATGCTGGGGATGAAGAAGACAGGATAAAGCCCCTGTACTCTGAGAGCTTATGTTTTACTACAGGAAACAGATGGTAAATGTGTAAACATGGTGGCCTCTAGGGAGGTGATACCTGAGTTGATACCTCAATGATAAAGAGAGAGCCCTGATCAGATCTATAGGATGAGTGATACAGGCAGAGGAAAAACAGCAAGCCTATAAGGAAGAGATTACTATCATCTTCATTAAGAGATTAGTATTATCCCCATTTTACAGACGAGGAAACTGAGGCCTCAGTGGGAACTGTACAAAGCTTGGTGCTGAGAAAGCTATGATTATTCAAGCTGCCAGTGACCTCTCTCCTTCCTAACCCTTTCCACTGTTGGTGCAGAAGAGAGTCTGGATTGGCAATGCAGTTGGCTAGGGAAAGGGTGCAGATTGGTGATATAGGCTGAGGGTAGAGGCCTCTGGGCCCAGTAATCAACTGAGTAGTTGATGGTGGAAGTGGGCCCATTTGGCAGAGGCCCAGGGCCCAGCAATGCAGTCAGGTGGACTCAACCTCTTCTGCTTTTGGAGTTTACTCCACAGGTTTGGCACAGTTTGCCTCAAGCCATTCACCAAGTGTTTGGGGTCTATTTCTACTGCTTCAAATGAGTTTGCTTCCTTAGGGGCAGAAACTTTTTTTGTAGCTTAACCTGTATCTAATAATAACAACCCTTCATGTTCATTGAGCAGGCCCTGGCCAAGTCCCCACCCAACCGCAGGCCCTGAGCCAGGTAGTCAGGGTAAAATAAGCCAGTCTGGGCTTGCAAGAACCAATGACGCTTATAGGCTTTTGCATCAGACACATCTGAGTGTAAGACCCAGCTCTGCCTCTTATAAGATCTGTTACTGTGGACACATTAGGGAGCCTCTCTGAACCCTAGATTCTCCATCTTCACAGGAGAGCATTTGTGAGAACCAAGTAAGACGATTATATCAAGGGCATAAACACAGCACCTGGCACAGAGCAAGTAACTACTCAACACATAGTACCTGTTATTATTACCAAAAAACACACTTACATTTCACTTTCTCATTCATGCCTCACTTACTCTGGTGGCTTGGCATTATTTTTTCAGGCTTATGGATGAGAATTTGAAGCTGATTTGCTTTGTGTTATGCCACCAGCAAGGAGTCAAGCTGTCTCAAATGTGAGGCCAGAGTTTTGTCTGTGTATGTGTTGAAGGTGATTAATACATATCAACTATAATGAATCTTGCCTGGTGTGTCTGGGAGCTGAGGAGAAGGATGGATGGCGCATGTAGACTGATTCAGATGGCAGACGACCACCACCAGCAAGACCCAAGGTGTGGAGTATGGGAACAGACCATTGAGGGATGGGACTCAGTTCCAGTTACCGCAATAACCACAGTATCGCTAGCATTTAGCACATTACAAAGCATTTGTCAGTATTTGCTGATTTAACAAAAGAAATGAAACTCCAAGGACAGCTCCAAGCCACATATCCAGCTTTAGGAGAGGCAGACAGTATCAATAATACTGTGTTAAAAGCCAGAACATGAATTCTAAGCCTGATGCTGCTATTTACTGTGGGACAAGACCCCTTATCTTAGTTTCCTCTCTAGAAACAGTGCTGAATGGCCGGGCGCGGTGGCTCAAGCCTGTAATCCCAGCACTTTGGGAGGCCGAGACGGGCGGATCACAAGGTCAGGAGATCGAGACCATCCTGGCTAACACGGTGAAACCCCGTCTCTACTAAAAAATACAAAAACTAGCCGGGCGAGGTGGCGGACGCCTGTAGTCCCAGCTACTCGGGAGGCTGAGGCAGGAGAATGGTGTGAACCCGGGAGGCGGAGCTTGCAGTGAGCTGAGATCCGGCCACTGCACTCCAGTCTGGGCGACACAGGGAGACTCTGTCTCAACAACAACAACAACAACAACAACAAAAAAGAAACAGTGCTGAACATACCCACCTCACCTACTTCACTGGGAAATAACTTATAAAAGGAGTTTGGTAAATTAAAAGTATTATCAAGCACATAAAAAGAAAAATCATGACAATACAGACTACTAAGGCAATAGAGTGTGAATCCCAGCTCTTCTTGGTACTAGCCTCTGAAGCTCTGGGCACATCACTTTTCTCCGAGCCTCAATTTTCTCAACCATAAAATGAAGGTCACAACACCTACTTTGCAAGATTTGTAAGGATTGCAGATAAAAGGGACAGGCTTTAGAGTAAGAGAGACCTGGTTTCAAATCCTGACTCTGCCTCTGGCTAACTATAAGCCCTCCCAAATCTCAGTGTCCTATAATGATAAGGTTGTTGGGATAGTAACGGAGATGGTGTCAGTAAAGGCTGTCACATAGTGAGCACTGGATGAATGCCAGCAGTCATCTAGACAATAGTGAACTGGATGAGGGAACACAGTGGAGTGTTTAAAAGGGGGAGGTTGAAAGCTACCCTCCCAGGCTTTGCCACTTACTAACTCTGCTACTTTGCATAAGTTGCTTAACCTCTCTGTACCTCAGTTTCCTCACATGTGAAACAGAGATAATAGAACCCACTTCAGAGTGCTACTGTGAGAATGAAATCTATTAATACATATAAAGCACTTTGAACAATGGCTGGCATAAAGTAAGCACTCAATAAGTGTTAGATACTATTAATAGTAATGTTAACAATAATATTAATCACCAACTGGAATAAGAGGGAGGAACTGTTTATCCTGGGACATGGGTATCCCACGAAATAATTACAGAGAAGTCTCAGCTGTTTGTAGGCAAGTTCTTAGCCTCCGAGACTCTATGGAAAGGACATGAGGCTGGGGGTTCCTAAGCAAATATCCCAGTCCCACTGACCAGACCAGTCCCTAGGGAAGCGAGTCAGGCTCCTTGGAAGGGACACTGTGTTCCTATCCCTGCCTGACTCGAGGGAACAAAGGCACGTGTGTATGTGTGTGTGTGGCCAGGGAGGAGGGAGGGGAATGTTTCCCTTTCAAGAGAGGAACAAAGGATCTGAGGCATAGTTGAGTGCGTTCCAATCCCCTCCCAGGCCAGCTCCCATTCCTCAGATGATTGTCCAACAAGGTTTTCAACCTTCTAGCTTCCTCCTCAAAGGTGACTGGGGGAGGGGAAGGCAGGCTCTGTTTCACTCCACCCTCTATCATCAATTTCCAAGAGGCAGGATTTATATGTGCCAAACCTCGAGATATATCTTAAGAATCCCATCCTATGCAGGGGTGGGGTGGAAACTCCTATGGGAACTCAGGGTTAATGGATGACACAGGGCACTGCAAGCAACAGGTTTAAAACATCTCCAGGAGAAGTCCAGGACTGAAACTGCTAATGGGTGATGGAGCCAAGGAGACCGAGAACCCAGGAATTCTAACCGACCTCCCTCACAGCCTAGCCTAGGGTAGGGGGAAATGGCCTGGCAGAACCAAGTAGAAAGGCATTTTCTAAATCTTGAAGGGATGATCACAGCTGGAGGGAGAAGCCGGGTGAAGGAGGAAAGGGTAGGGAGCAAAGAAAGTAATTGACAAGAGGAAAGGTAGGGACATGTCCAAAAAAAGTAGTTTTCAGGGGGCGGATCTCTAGGGACATTGCTTTCCAGTTTCCACACTCTTGCCGACAGGGCTGGGACAGGAAGCAGTCCATGGAAGTCATCGCAATGGCATTTCCTGAAGAGCTGGAGAAAAACCTCCAGTTCCGAGGGGAGCACTGGAGGCTGCCCAAAAAGCTGTGTGGCTCAGAGTTTGCTGTAAGGCTCAAGCTTGGCCCGAGAGTCTCATCAGGGATGAAACAAAATAGCACATGGTCCCAAAGGTAGTTTCTTCATACAAAAACACAATTTCAAAAATCAATATGTAATAAAAAAGAAGCCAGATGAAGTGAGTGAAGAGCCCTAGGATGACATGAAAGCCCTAAGGCATGAATTAATTCACGGAATCTTCAGAAAAAGGTGCCATTATTACAGCCATTTACAAGTTAAAAGACTTGCCCAAGGTCAAACAGCAAGCTAGTAGTCAACTTCCAATTTGAAAGTCCAAAAACTGCCTCTTCCTCCTGATGTAACCTTGGGCGAGTCAATTCATCTTTCTCACCTGATTTCTCTCCTTTGAAACGGAGATGGCATCCTTCCTGCTCAACTCTCTGGGTGGTTATAAGGATAAAAAAGGCAAGGTTGATCTGAAAGTGCTTTGGAAGCTGTAAGGTGTTATAAATATAGGGTATCACTATTGTGGGCTCAGCGATAAACTAGCCTGCCTTGACACTGGGTTTAGTTAAGGTGCTGACATACCTGTCAACAGGAGAGAGACATTTTAAAATATAACTAATGTGAAATATGCCATAATGGTGGAATCTGCCACAAGGTCTAAGGATAGAGAGAACCAGCATTCCTATACTGTCTACGACCAGTGCTCATACCACCATTGCACACAAACACTATGGAGCTCCCACTACAACAGAAACGCTAGAAGGGCCTGCTCTGAGATGTGCCCATGGGTCACTATGGTGTTTAGAAAAAGGAGAGTGGATGCTCAAGATTCCGTGAATGGGTCTCTGACATGTGTTCTGTGGTAAAGATAATAAGAATAATGATACCAACATGGCTCCAGGCTCTATGCATCTCAGATACACCTCACTGTGTCTTTACCATCACCATCTGTGAGGCAGGTATTATTATTTGTCCCAAGAATCAGAGAGGTAAAAGAAGCTTGCATAGGTAGACATGGATGAGTTGGGAACTGAACTCAGACAAATTGCATTTACTCAGACAGAAATACTGTTGGAGTGGAAGAGGACCATTAATCAGGATATCACATTTGGAGAGAACTATTCCCCAAGAACATCTAGCTTACTTAACTTCTAGGACCTCCAAGTAGTTGAAAAATATGGTTTCCAGGGTGGCTGGACCCATCAATATACCATGTGCAAGCCTGGTCTTATTCTCCAGTACCCCTCTCGCTGCACCTCCATCTCTAGGTCCAAGCCACCATTCTTTTTCACCTGGCAATTGCACCAGCCTCTTCACTGGGCTCCCTGTTGCCACCCTTAAGAATACAGACCATATCACCCCCACTCCAAATCTTTTGGCCTCTCATTCCACCAAAGCCAAATCCTCATCATGGTCTGTATTGTTCTACGCGATCTGGCCCCCACCTGCCTCTCCACCCTCTCCTCAACCATTTCCTCCCCACCTTCTACCCTTTTCCCCTTTGCTGTTTCTTCTCCAGCCACATTGACCTTCTTGTTCATCCTTGAAAATGTCAAGCATGCTCCCTCCTGAGTCCATTCCCTCTGCTTTAAACACCCTTTGCTGTAGGGTACCTACATCATCCACCGCCTTACCTCATTCAGCTCTTGGCTCAAATATCACCTTTAGGTAATACTTTTGTTGGGACTCAGGACATACTATCCCAAAATATGACTGTAGGAAAACAGAATATGCGCCGGGCGCGGTGGCTCACGCCTGTAATCCCAGCACTTTGGGAGGCCGAGGCGGGTGGATCACAAGGTCAGGAGATCGAGACCATGGTGAAACCCCGTCTCTACTAAAAATACAAAAAATGAGCCGGGCGCGGTGGCGGGCGCCTGTAGTTCCAGCTACTCGGGAGGCTGAGGCAGGAGAATGGCGTGAACCCAGGAGGTGGAGCTTGCAGTGAGCCAGGATCGCGCCACTGCACTCCAGCTTGGGCGACAGAGCGAGACTCCGTCTCAAAAAGAAAAAAAAAAAAGAAAACAGAATATGCCACCCCAAAAATACATTTCTTCGGCATATTTTGAGCTGGTTATTCTGAGAAACTGCAGACATAAGAGTAGCTCCGAAAAGCTGTCCTTTTGTAAAAGAAATTCACATCTAAAAAGGAAATCTACACTAGTAAAAGTATCTGTATTAGGAAGAGGATTGCTCCAGACAAATTTTATTACCAGATAGACTTTTTATTTATTTATTTATTTTTTGAGACAGGGTCTTGCTCTGTCACCCAGGCTGGAGTGCAGTGGCGTGATCTCGGCTCACTGCAACCTCCGCCTCCCAGGCTCAAGTGATCCTCCCAGTTCAGTATACCCCCTCAACCGTAGCTGGGACCACACCACTACCAACTCTTTCCCTTACCCTGCCATAACTTGGGTTATGGCAGAAGTCCCAAGCCCCACATTCTTTCCTGTAGCTATATAAGCTTCAATTATCTGACCCTTCTTTGAGCCTCATATTTTGTAGGACTCCCGTGTATACCTATGTAATTAAATTTTTTTTTCCTCCAGCTAATCTATGTTAATTTAATTCTCAGCCCAGCCAAAGGACCTAGAAGGGTAGAGGAAAGCCATTTTTTCTCCCTTACACCTTCTTTGATCACTCTTTTAAAACTACAGCCCCACCCTCCCTTGCTAGACATGCCGTATGTCCCAACCTGCTTTATTTTCTTCATAGCATGTACAATCATCTGATATAAACATGTAATTATATATTTATTGCTTATCACTCCTCATTGGAATGTGAGCTCCATGAGGACAGAAACTTAGTTTTGTTTACTTTTGTTTACTGCCATACTCCCAGTATCTTAAGACTGCCTGGTACACAGTAGGAGCTCAGTAAACATTGTTTGACTCAATGAATGAATTATTAGGTAAATAGCCACTCCCATGATTGTTACTCTGGCTTGATAACGGTCTGTTTTTTCAGAAATTTACTGGGTTTCTCTTTCATTCGATATCTGCTATGCCCAAGGCCTCTGCTCAGAGCTGAGGAAACAAGCATGGCCAACCAAGATGTGGCCTCCACCCTGAGGAGCTCCTAAATATAGGAGAGAGTAAATCTGTTAGAAATGTCTTCTCTGCACATAATTTAAGCTCTACCAACTGTTAACTTCTTTTCATTTATCCAAGTTTTGCCAGGTACCACACCAATAAAAAAAGGACTCAGTCCTGGGGCTGGGCACGGCGGTTCACGCCTGTAATTCCAGCAATTTGGGAGGCCAAGGCGGGCGGATCAGGAGGTCAGGAGATCCAGATCATCTGGCTAACACAGTGAAACCCTGTCTCTACTAAAACAAACAAACAAACAACAACAACAACAAAAAAATTAGCCAGGCGCGGTGGCGGGTGCCTGTAGTCCCAGCTACTCAGGAGGCTGAGGCAGGAGAATGGCGTGAACCCGGGAGGCGGAGCTTGTAGTGAGCTGAGATTGCGCCACTAAACTTCAGCCTGGGCGACACGGCAAGACTCTGTCTCAAAAAATAAAAATAAAAAAGACTCAGTCCTTCTTCCTTCAGATATGTGAAGCTGATCATATTCTCCTAGGTCTTCTCTTCCCAGGCTAAACAAAAAGACCCAGTGAGATTGTCTGACTCAGGTCGGCCAACTGGGAACAAGGAAGACAGACTGCTAGATAGAGGGGCTGAAGAGAAGAAGATCCAGGAGCAGAGTGACTCCTTCAAAGAAAAAAGAGGGAGTCCTTAGGGAGGACTCTGTGTAATTAGGTTGGAGGTTGGGATGGGGACAGGGCCCCTGCTTAATTAAGGCAGTAGGAGACTATGCTTCTGTAGAAAAGCAGTACACTGGGAATTACCCCTATGTCTATCCACATTAAACTCAGGCAAAACCACAGTTGCTTAAAGAAAGCCCCATGATGGAAGGTTGAGGGCACTGGCAAAATCAGGGAGGTCGGGCACAGAGGAGGACTCTCAAGCCCACTGGCCTCAGGACAGATATCTGCTGAGGGAAGGGACAAAGATAACAACTGCTGCTTCACGCAGCCCAAACAAATCTGGGGACACCCATACAAAAGTCAAGAAAACTCTCCAGGTTCCATTGGAGCCCCCTGAAAAAATACCCGGGTAATTTTCGACAGAAGCTAAAGGGCTCTGTGGGGCTACTGGGGAAATTATTCCTAGGAAGTCTGGAAAACCCTGTGATGGTAACGGAATTTTAAGAGCAACCTCAAATGTACACTCAGAAGAAGTAGGTGTTTCAAGGGGGAGCCCCTGAGACACTTCTACTTCATTTTGGGACCCGAATGAGATTACTAAAAATTTCCACATTTGGGGTTTCTAATGGGGTTTCCCCAAGAAAACCGCAGAACTGCCACTATCTGCAAAGGGCTGAGGTGCTTCAACTAAGCATACATCCATCTGAAGAAGGCAGATTAGGCAATAAGAGATCTACAGAAACTCAGACTACTGAGCCATACAGCTTAAAAAAGGCCAAGTTATGTTTTCTGCCCCGCTACACTGTTCATTGCTCCCAACAATGACGTTTCTATCAGGCTAAAGGATTTCTTCAGGAACAGCAATCCCAAAGTGGCCAGGCCCACCTGGGTCCCTTCCCACATTCCCATTGGAAAGCACCACAAACACTTGTGTCCCTTCGGGGAAGGTCATGTATACAACATTCCAGGTGAGTATCACAGGGACTTTGTTTCTTAAGGAGAAACTCTAGGGGAAAGAGTCAGTTCTCTGAGGGAAGCTGCCCATTCATTAAAGGGTTTCCACCCTACAATTATGGCAGGGGAAGGGCTTTTGTGCTAGATCCTTTACTAGAGTCAAGCTATGGAAGCTGGCTATCATTATTCCATTTTACAGGCGGAGGACAAGAAAGCCGAACAGGTTCAGCATTTCATCAGGTGACTCCAGGCAGGCAATAATCTGGCTAAGGGTCTATACTTTCAGTCCCTGAAGCATCACTCCACCACTAAGTGGAGATACCTGGGCCAGGCCACCTTCTCCCCACACGCACACAGCTGTCATCTATTGGCAGGGCCTGAGAGGGTTTTAACAATGAAAAAATTGGCCGGAGCCAAGCAAGGTGGTTCATGCCTGTAATCCTGGCACTTTGGGAGGCTGAGGCAGGCGGATTACCTGAGGTCAGGAGTTTGAGACCAGCTTGACCAACATGGAGAAACCCCCGTCTCTACTAAAAATACAAAATTAGCCAGGTGTGGTGGCGCACGCCTGTAATCCCAGCTACTTGGGAGGCTGAGGCAGGAGAATTGCTTGAATCGGGGAGGCGGAAGCTGCAGTGAGCCAAGATTGCGCCACTGCACTCCAGCCTAGGCAACAAGAGTGAAACTCCGTCTCAAAAAAATAAGAAAAAAGAAAAGAAAAAGAAAAAATTGGCCTGGCGCGGCGGCTCAAGCCTGTAATCCCAGCACTTTGAGAGGCCAAGGCAGGCAGATCACCTGAGGTCAGGAGTTCGAGACCAGCCTGGCCAACATGGTGAAACCCCATCTCTACTAAAATACAAAAAATAAGCCAGGCATGATGGCACGTGCGTGTAGTGCCAGCTACTGGGGAGGCTGATACAGGGGAATCGCTTGAACCTGGGAGGCGGAGATTGCAGTCAGCCAAGATGGCGCCACTGCACTCCAGCCTGGCGACAGAGCCAGACTCCGTCTCAAAAAAAAAGCAATGAAAAAATTAATAAGCAGCTCACTCTGGGGCAAAACCCTGATGCCCACTTGAAACCTGCCATGTCTGAGTTTTAGCAGTGCCAGAATCTGAGGCTACCAACACACCTCTGGGAACCTGCTACTGCCAACTATCCTTCCCATAACTACCTGAACAAAGCCAGTTATCAGTCCAGAGTGAGCACCTTGACAGGCATGGTTTGCTTGGCCCAATAGCATCTCTGGCTTTCTGGGTCAGCCTGTCTGGGTCACTTTATTACTCCCTGGACAACTTGATAGGATGAAAAGTGTTTAGGCTTTAGAGTTATGCCAACCTCAGTGTAAATTCTCATTCAGACACTTAACCGGCTGAGGAATACCTGGGGTCAGTCACTTAGCCACAAAGAGCTTCACTGGGAATAAACTCGCCTACCTTGGAAGGTTACTGTAGAATATATGAAACAGCATGCCATTTCCATGAAGGAAGGTACCATGTGTGGCTTATGGCCGGCACCTAGAACACTGCCAGCTTCACAGTAGATGCTCAAGAAATAACTGGTTGCATAAATAGAGGACCTAACACAGTGCCTAGTACTTAACAGGTACTCAATAAAGACTAATTTCCTTCCCCTTTCCTGTAGGGATGCTAAATTTAGAACACAGCCCTGAGTAGAACAGCCCATAACTCCTACCCCCAAGGATCTCCCAGCTGCAGCCTCCAGGATAATTACCCGATGCCACCACAGTAGCCAGGTGGTGCAGCTTGGAACAGGACAGTACCTGAGAGGAAGGCGGGTACCTTCTACCCAGGCTCAAAGGATCCTGAGTCAAATGTTCTTTACTCCCTGGCCTCAGGGAGAGGATGCATGCTCAGAAATGGTTTTGACATAACTAGCTCTTCCACACACATCCCCTCTGTTCACCAAGAGGAAGTGACATGTGGTATGTTGTCCAACGGGCTCTGACAATTCTTAAGCAAAGAGATGGAAGATGGAATTTCAATCCAATGGAGATCTAATAAACTTGCCCAGGCTGCTGTGTCTAAGACCTCTTTCATATGCACCACTGGGCAGCTGGCAATTCTCTGGTAGGGGTAGCCCTCTGCAGAGGCTGGCTAGCAGACCAGGCACCTCTCCCAGACTGCCTTTTGTTTATAGCTGGCAACAACCCACCTGGTATTAGGACCACTGGCCAAAGACAATAGTCAGGCAAAGTGGGCAAGTGGCCTCAATCCCCACTTGGAGATGCCTCAGAGGGTGTGTCTGCAGTACTGGAATCCTGTCCCTCCTGTAATCAACTGAACAAATATTTGCCCCAAAAGAGAATTCAAAGCAGGAGGGAACAGGAGAGGTCACTGCACAAACCAACAGGAACTATTTAATCATTTATCCCCCCAGGGAGTTCATTTACAGAATGGCTTTCAAGTCTAGTCAGCCTTAGCTCAAGAGAACCCACCACCTTTACCTCCCCTGACCCCACCCCAGTTATCTGACCTCTATTGACTTGACCCCCTTGCCTTTTAGAAGAGGTGGCACAGAAGAGTTGAAGTTGCAAAGAAATGGGAAATGAGGGGGTGGGGTTCCAGGGCAAATTCTGGTCTCTTGCTCAGTGGTAAAGTAAAGTGCCTGCCACGCCCTAGGCCCAGCCTATAGACAGTGCATTCTTGACATTCCTGAGTCCATGGTGCATGTCCCCTTCCACCTCAGCTCCTTCAATGGATGACTTATTTTCTACAGCTTGTTGCTTTTCTGCATATTCTGAAGGGATAGAATACCTCTCATAAACCTTGCACCTCCCCTAGGTAAGGAAATAAGCAAGAAACCAGGACTGAGTTCACTGAAGAGCAAAACTGGCCCACAGTGACCACTGGTGAAGAAGCTTTCACCACCACCTCATCCTGGCTCAGTGATGAGCAGGAGAACTCTCCCTCCCTGGAAAGGGAATTTGCTGGTGTTGGTCACTGTGCTCACATTATTGCCAAGATTTACAATACTCTGTAAGTCAAGGAGAGCTTGCCACATTTTTAGTGGAAGAAACTAAGCCTTGAGAAAGTAACCCAGCCTGTCCAAAGTCACACAGCTATATGACGGAGCTAGATACATGACAGAGTTTTAAGACAGGGACTTATACCTGCATCTGAAGTCTGTTACTAAATCTCAATGTCCCACAGAGCCCCAAAGACTGGGTTCTTGCTTTGCCAGCAAACAGTGCTTGGTGAAGAGGCCCCAGGGCTCTGGCCGGAAAGTAACAGGCAGAGCAGCTGGAGCTCCCCAACCGACCCCAGGCAACGAGGTGCAAAGTCCCCGGGCTTAATGTGTGACACAGCAAGTGCTCCACAAACAAGGTAACCATGCAGAAAGTCACACACTTTGGGGGAAATGAACTTAGGGGGCGCAGTGCAAACACAATCTGCACAGCCTACACTGCCCCAAAATCTGACAATTCTCAGCCATTCAACCCAGTGGGAACTCCTGCCTGTGGCCATGCCCTAGTCTGAGAGAAGAGTGCCTTACACGGAAACTTTGAAATAAAGGGAACTTTTTTTTTTTTTTTTTTTTTTTGAGACGGAGTCTCGCTCTGTCCCCCAGGCTGGAGCGTAGTGGCCGGATCTCAGCTCACTGCAAGCTCCGCCTCCTGGGTTTACGCCATTCTCCTGCCTCAGCCTCCCAAGTAGCTGGGACTACAGGCGCCCGCCACCTCGCCCGGCTAATTTTTTGTATTTTTTTTAGTAGAGACGAGGTTTCACCGTGTTAGCCAGGATGGTCTCGATCTCCTGACCTCGTGATCCACCCGTCTCGGCCTCCCAAAGTGCTGGGATTACAAGCTTGAGCCACCGCGCCCGGCCAAGGGAACTTGATTTGGAGAAGAGAAGCCCAGGATAGGACTGAGACCCCTAGGGGGAACAGATGGAGAGGTCTGTGGGTCACTGATACTCATCACCCTTTTGTGTGTGAACCATTGTATACGGTAAGGGAAACACCAAACTAACTTCCTACCCTCACAGGTTTGGGACTTAATGAACACATAGGCTATAGTTTTCTTTGCTAAGAAACTGGAACACAAGTATGGAATAGTGGAGTCATGGGGGTGACCAGGGTAAAAGATGCCTGATCTCTGAAGCACCGGGTCATTTATATTTCCAGGGAGTTAACCTCTTGTCGTGAAATGAGATCAGGTTTCCTCAACTATCAATGTCTCCAACAATCACCCAACCTAACAGAGAGATACAGAAGAAGGGCAGTTGGGGATCTCTGACCAGAGGCCAAAGAAAAGGGACACACAAGGGGCTTGGTTCTTACCCAGCCGCCGTTCTCCTGGATCCAAGGCTCTAGGTGGTCATTCAGGTAAGTGGCCATCCAAGCTGCGATCCGACTCACCAATACCTGCATCTCCTTGTCTACGCTTTCCACGCACAGTGCCCCGCCGAAGGAGAAAAAGGCCACAATGCGACCCCAGTTTACCCCATCCCGGAAGAGTTCATTCACTACCTGTTCAAAGCTCTGATATGCTGTCCCTGGGGTGATGTGGAGCTGGGATGTCAGGTCACTGAACGCCCGCCGGTACCGCAGTTCAAACTCGTCGCCTGCCTCCCTCAGCGCTTGCTTTACTGCTGCCATGGGGATCACCTCCCGGGCATCCAAACTGCTGCTGTGGCCAGTGGCTCCATTCACCGCGGGGCTGTCCACCAGGTGCCAGGATGGGTTGCCATTGATGGCACTGGGGGTCTCCATCTCCGATTCAGTCCCTTCTGGGGCCTCAGTCCTGTTCTCTTCCACATCACTAAATTGACTCCAGCTGTATCCTTTCTGGGAAAGCTTGTAGGAGAGAAAGTCAACCACCAGCTCCCGGTTGCTCTGAGACATTTTTATAATAGGGATGGGCTCAACCAGTCCATTGTCCAAAACACCTGCTCACTCACTGAGTCTGGTCTCTGGTTAGTGATTCTCTTCTAAGATCCAAAGCCAAGATAAGATTCTGAAGGGAGAGAAAGAGCTTTAGGAAAAAAAAAAAAATTAATATGCATGCCACTTACCCTAAACATCCCATTCCCCCTCCAGGTACCAGAACTGGTTTCTTTGTGGGTCTTACGAAGGTCTGGATCTAGGTTCCAAGATACTTCAATTAAGTCAAATCGAAAGCACCAGTGGACTCTGAATCTCCCACCAGCCTTTTCTACCCCCCTCTTCTCCGAAATGCCTTCCTCGGAAAGTCACCCCTTGGGCAGTCCCCCCCTCACTCCCTCTCCCCCGCACCACCTACATTCAAATCCGCCTTAGGCAAAGGCAGGCAGGTGCAGCCCCCGGAAGATCTTTTGTATCACAGGTCGGGAGAGGAGGTGGCTGCGGGGATGCCGGTAACTCAGCCGGCCTCGCGGCGGCTGGCAAAAAACCCAGCTCCGGCCGGAGGGATCATGCGACCTGGCAGGCTGGGAGCCCAGAAGGCGACACAGGAATTGCGAAGCTCAGGAACCAGCCCCCTCGCTTGCTTCCTCCTCCATCGCCCGGATCGAGGGCGGCCGCTCCGCAGCCGCGGCCTCCTGCCACCCGGGAGCCCAGCCCCCTCGCTCTTGCACGCCCCTTGGCTCTCCGCCTCCTACTGGGAGCCAGGAGAACTCTCCCGGAGGTGGCTGGTATGGATTTAGTTGGTTTTTTTTTTTCCTTTCTTTTTTCTATTTAAGTACCAGCCCAGGGTGAGGTGGAGGCGTCCGAAACCCTGAAGGGACTTCTCAATGGGGTTCAAGGTTTCGGTGAGGGACGCAGGGAGGGGGAAACTGCCTCGGATCTGCGATCTGACTTTGGGAAGGCCACCCCCAGGCCTGTCTGGGAGGTTGAAGGCCGGAGACCCCCCACAAATGCCGCTGGTTTTCTTTGAATTCCCCAAAGGCCCTGAACGTGGCGGTGGGGAATTGCCGGGTCCTCCATTCCCCGCCCGGACACAATGGCCGCCGGCGCCCTGCACAAAGACTGGGTGAGGGTGAGGCGCTGGGCCTCTCCTCAGGTCAGGAAGAGGGGTCGAGGCCTGCTCGACGGCCCCACAGCTGAGACCACGTTTTCCTGGGGACAGGCCCAAAGTGGCTTCCTGGCGCCCCCGGGAGGGCTCCGGGGCCGGGGGCTGCACCTCTCCGGAGCCCAGGGTGGGCCGGTTGCGGCCTCGCGGCTTCTCGCGCTCACTAGGCCCGGTACCCGCCGAGCCACCGCCCCGTTGCTAAGCAACCGCCCTCCCCCGGGGGCGCCCCCTAGACCTTTCTAGGAGGAGGGGCCTCGCCCCCGGCGGTCCTCCCCAGCGCCGCCAATCAGCGAGCCTAGCCGGCACGGAAGCGGGACGGCGAAGGCTCCTATTGGGCGCAGCGGCTGTCAGGCACAGGGGAGGCGGCGCTCTCACCTGTGAGCCCCGCGAGCCGTGGGGGGCCACATCCCCCTTCATCGGCCCGGTAGCTTCCAGACGCGAGAGCTCTTCGCGGCCGAGTTCCGCGCCGCGGACCCGGGCCGGCCTACCTGGCTGCCGGCCTACCTGGCTGACTGCTCGCGCCGTCTCTCCCGAACAAGCCGGCCTCAGTTTCCCCTGAAGAGACGGGGGAACTTGCAAGCTCAGTCACTTCCGGTGCTGCGGCAACGCGCGCGAGCCCGAGACGCAAAGGGAGTGCGCGCCTTGAGTGACTGGCATCAGGACCGGGGAGAGATCGCCCCCTCGCGGTAGATCCGGGGAATCGGAAGGCGCAAAAAATCAACATTTATAATCACATTTCCATGTATTCATTAATTCAGTCAGTCAGTCAGTCATCAGTCAATCAGCCTATTTCATCCGTCCGTCAGTTTATATATAGAAGAAGCATCGCCTTGTGGTTAAGCACTTTGTCTGGATTCTAACTCTGCCAGTTAGGCAAGTTTCTCAACTGCTCTGCGCTTCAATGTCCTCAATTGTAAAATGGGTAATAGTACCAACCTCTCTCGTTGAGCTATTGTGATGATTTAAAAAGTTATTAATTGTAAAGTCCATAGGACAGGCCGGGCGTGGTGACTCACGCCTGTAATCCCAGCACTTTGGGAGGCCGAGGCGGGCGGATTACCTGAGGTCAGGAATTCAAAACCAGCCTGCCCAACATGGTGAAACCCCGTCTCTACTAAAAATACAAAAAATTAGCTGGGCCTAGTGGCGCATGCTTGTAATCCCAGCTACTCGGGAGGCTGAGGCAGGAGTATCGTTTACAGGAGAATCACAGGCGTGAGCCACCGCGCCCGGCCAATTTCCTTACATCCTGAACCACACAGTGTGTTATCAAATGTTTTATCTTTGCCAATTAGATGGGTAAAAACCGAAGGCACTTTCATATTTCTTTTTTTTATTATGAATGAAGTTGAGCAATTTGTCATTTTTTTAGTCTTTCTTTGGAGGGTGGATCTTGTATTGGTGAATTCTCTTCATATTGTTTACCCCCTTTCCAGGTGGTCTTTCTGTTGAACTTTTTCCTCATTTGTTGTTGTTGTTGTGGTTTGTTTGAGACAGAGTCTTGCTCTGTTGCCCAGGCTGGAGTGCAGTGGTGCTATCTTGGCTGACTGTAAACTCTGCCCCCCAGGTTCAAGTGATTGTCCTGCCTCAGCCTCCCTAGTATCTGGGACTACAGGTGCACACCACCACGCCCAGCTAATTTTTGTATTTTTAGTAGAGACAGGGTTTCACCATTTTGGCCAGGCTGGTCTCCAACTGCTGACCTCAGGCGATCTGCCTGCCTCAGCCTCCCAAAGTGCTGGGATTATAGGCCTGAGCCACCGTGCCTGGCCTTTTTTTTTTTTTTTTTTTTTTTTTGAGACAGGGTCTGTCTGTCACTCAGTGTGCAGTGCAATGGTGTGATCTCAGCTCACAGCAGCCTTGACCTCCCCATCCCAGGTGATCCTCCCACCTCAGCCTCCCCAGTAGTTGTGAATACAGGCTCGCACTTCCACGCCCAGCTAATTTTTGTATTTTCTGTAGAGAATGGAGTTTCCCCATGTTGCCCAGGTTGGTCTCAAACCCCTGGGCTCAAGTGATCCGTCTGTGTCAGCCTCCCAAAGTGCTGGGATTACAGGCATTAGCCACACTTAGCCCTGATTTATTATTATTATTTTTTGAGACAGAGTCTTGCTCTGTCGCCCAAGCTGGAGTGCAGTGGTACAATCTCAGCTCACTGCAGCCTCTGCTTCCGGGGTTCAAGTGATTCTCCTGCCTCAGCCTCCTGAGTAGCTGGGATTACAGGCACCTGCCACCACACCTGGCTAATTTTTGTATTTTTAGTAGAGACAGGGTTTCACCAGTTGGTCAGGCTGGTCTCGAACTCCTGACCTTGTGATCCACCCACCTCGGCCTCCCAAAGTGCTGGGATTACAGGTGTGAGCGACCGCACCTGGTCTGATTTACATTTTTGGACCTGTGGTGTCACAATTATTTCAATATGAAAAGTATCATTATGGAAGCCTCAGTGTGCTTTGGGAGCCTAGCAGAGGGCAGATAAACTCTGTCCACAGATAGGGGCTTTACTGAACCGGCCCTCAAAAGAAGAATCGAATTTTGCTTGTGAGAGAAAGGATGTAGGAATATTTTAAGCAGAAGATATTGCTTGAGCGAAGGCCTGGCAACCCAGCATGAGAGCCCATGGTGTCCTGGAAATAAATTGGGATGACTGAGGGGAGTGGTAGAGAGGAGATGGAATATAAATGTGTATCCATGCGAGCAGCACATCAAATAGCACCAGAGGAGCCAGCAAAGCTTTTTTAAACCAGAAAGAACATGAAGAAATTTATATTTTGGAAAGATGGATACAGTATTTTGGAAAAGGAATTTTGCAAGTCTTGAAAGTGGCTCTCAAATGATCTTTCACTGGATTCTAATTTAAAGAAAGTAAGTTACATTTAAATCTAAAGAAAGTAAGTTTTCTTTTTTATACTTCTCTGTATTGTCTACGCATAACTTTGTATTTTTTTTCTTTTCTCTTTTTCTTTTTTTTTTTTTTTTTGAGACAGAGTCTAACTCTGTTGCCCAGGCTGGAGTGCAGTGGCATGATCTTGGCTCACTGCAACCTCTGCCTCCTGGGTTGAAGCAATTCTCTGGCCTCAGCCTCCCTCTTTTTTTCTTTTCTTTTTTTTTTTTTTTTTTTTTGATATGGAGTCTCGCTCTATCGCCCAGGCTGGAGTGCAGTGGCACAATCTCAGCTTACTGCAACCTCTGCCTCCTGGGTTCAAGTGATTCTCCTGCCTCACCATGTTGGTCAGGCTGGTCTCGAACTCCTGACTTTGTGATCCGCCCGCCTCGGCCTTTCAAAGTGCTGGAATTACAGGCATGAGCTACCACACCCAGCTATTATTTTATTTTATTTTATTTTTTTGAGACAGAGTCTCACTCTGTCGCCCAGGCTGGAGTACAGTGGCGCGATGATCTCAGCTCACTGCAAGCTCCACCGCCTCCCACGTTCACGCCATTCTCCTGCCTCAGCCTCCCGAGAAGCTGGGACTACAGGCGCCCACCACCACGCCCGGCTATTTCTTTTTTTGTATTTTTAGTAGAGATGGGGTTTCACCGTATTCGCCAGGATGGTCTCAATCTCCTGACCTCGTGATCTGCCCGCCTCGGCCTCCCAAAGTGCTGGGATTACAGGCGTGAGCCACCGTGCGCGGCCTATTTTTAACTATATAACACTATTTAAAAGCATGCCAACTTTGGCCGGGCACAGTGGCTCACCTCTGTAGTACCACCCCTTTGGGAGGCCAAGGCAGGTGGATTACGAGATCAGGGGTTCAAGACCAGCCTGGCCAACATGGTGAAACTTCGTCTCTACTAAAAATGCAAAAATTAGCCAGGTATGGTGGCAGGTGCCTGTAATCCTAGCTACTCAGGAGGCTGAGGCAGGAGAATCACTTGAACCCAGGAGACAGAGGTTGCAGTGAGCCGAGAGCACGCCACCACACTCCAATCTGGGCGACACAACGAGAATCTGTCTCAAAAAAAAAAAAAAAAAAGAATCTCAGAAACAGACCGGCCATGGTGGCTCACACTTGTAATCCCACCACTTTGGGAGTCTGAGGCAGAAAGATGCTTGAGCTCAAGCCAGGAGTTCAATACCAGCCTGGGCAACATAGTGAGACCTCTTCTCTACAAAACAAAACAAACAAACAAACAAAAACAATTAGCCAGGCCTGGTGGCATAACACCTGTAGTCCCTAGCAACTCAGTAGAATGAGGCAGGAGAATCGCTTAAGCCTGGGAGGTCGAGGCTACGGTGAGATGTGATCATACCATTGTACTCCAGTGACAGAGTGAGACACCCTCTCAAAAAAAAAAAAAAAAAAAAAAGAATTTCAGAAACATATTGAATGGAAAAAATTGCAAAAGAATAATGTAGGAAGAATCTACTTATACGCAGTTTAGAAATAAGCAAAACTATACAATTTAGAGTTTGTAGTATCTAGCTTCCTCCAAGATGGCACCTGAATATTCCTGCCTCTTCGTATTCACGCCCTTGTGTGTTTTCCTCCCACACTGAACCACAGTTGTTCTGTGTGACTAATGACAAATTGCAGCAATGGAATGTTTCTTTCCCTCCCTTCTTTTCTCTCTCTCTTTCTTTCTTTTCTTGACAGGGTCTTGCTGTTGCCAAGGCTGTGGCGCAGTGGCACAGTCACGGCTCACTGCAGCCTTGACCTCCTTGGCCCAAGCAATCCTCCCCCACTCAGCCTTCCTAGTAGCTGGGACCACAGGTGTGTGCCACCACACCTGGCTAATTTTTGTATTTTTTGTAGAGACGGTGTTTTGCCATATTGCCCAAGCTGGGGGTATGTCACTTTCAAGACTTGGTTACAAAAGATTGTGGCTTCAGCCGGGCGTGGTGGCTCACGTCTGTAATCCCAGCACTTGGGGAGGCTGAGGCGGGTGGATCATGAGGTCAGGAGATCCAGACCATCCTGGCTAACACGATGTAACCCCATCTCTACTAAAAATACAAAAAAAAAATTAGCTGGCCGTGGTGGCGGGTGCCTGTAGTCCGAGCTACTCGGGAGGCTGAGGCAGGAGAATGGCGTGAACCTGGGAGGCAGAGCTTGCAGTGAGCCGAGATCCCGCCACTGCACTCCAGCCTGGGCGACAGAGGGAGAGTCCAAATCAAAAAAAAAAAGAAAAAAAGATTGTAGCTTCTGTCTTTGTGTTTGTGGTCTCTCTCTCACTCTGGGGGAAGTCAGCTGCCATGTTGGGAGCAGCCCTATGGAGAGGTCGATAGTCATATGAGGGTCCTCCTGGCCCAGTAAAGCCTTCAGGTGATGATAATCTTATTAGAGACCCTGAACCAGAACCACTCCATTAAGCTGAATTCCTCAGAATTGTATTCCTCAGATACTCAGAAATTGTATGAAATAATAAATTATTGTAATTTTAAGCTGCTAAGTTTGGGGGTAATTTGTTCTCCAATAGTAGATAACTTGTATATATACAAGTTATATGTATATATACACACCTTATATGTCTGTGTGATAAGAGAATGACAAACACAAAAGTCATGATAGGCTGGGCACAGTGGCTCATGCTGTAATCCTGGCACTTTGGGAGGCCAAGGCGGGCAGATCACTTGACATCAGGAGTTTGAGACCAGTCTGGCCAACATGGCAAAATGCCATTTCTACTAAAAATATGCTGGGTGTGGTGGCGTGCACCTGAAGTCCCAGATACTCTGGAGGCAGAAGCACGAGAATTGCTTGAATCCAGGAGGTAGAGGTTGCAGGGAGCTGAGATCCTGCCACTGCCCTCCAGCCTGGGCAACAGAGAGAGCCTCTCTCTCAAAAAAAAAAAAAACACAACAAAAAAAAGTCATTATAGCTATTGGACATTAACAGGAGAGGGTACTGGATTGATCTAGGGAACAAGATGAAATTGGAAGCTTCAAAAATAATGATCTATGTCTGAAACAGAATAGTAGTAAACAATTTAAATAAAAAGGAACAAGGCCGGGTGTGGTGGCTCATGCCTGTAATCCCAGCACTTTGGGAGGCCAAGGTGGGCAGATCACAAGGTCAAGAAATCGAGACAAGCCTGGCCAACATAGTGAAACCCCTGTCTCTACTAAAAATACAAAAAAATTAGCTGGGCATGGTGGCGGGTTCCTGTAATCTCAGCTACTCGGGAAGCTGAGGCAGGAGAATCGCTTGAATCCAGGAGATGGAGGTTGCAGTGAGCCAAGAATGAGCCATTGCACTCCAGCCCGGGCAACAGTGCAAGACTCTGTCTCAAAAAAAAAAGAAACAAACAAACAAAAAAAGTAGAAAAAAAAAGGTTAACGAAAATGGTTTTCTTGTTGAATTATACATAGGTACAGAGACCTTTTTTTGCTTCATTATTCTTTATACCTTTCATACATTGCATATATATATTTGTATCTACTCTATTAACAAAATCAATGTTTAAAAGACAAAAGGAAATATACTAAAATGCTAATAGTAGAGATAGTGCCACTAAAGGCTAGATTATAGTTACTGTTCTTTATTCTTTATTTTCAGTATTTTTTCATATATACAATTTTAAAAAACTTCAATAGCTTTAGGGCTACAAGTGGTTTTGGGTTACCTAGTAGATGAATTATACAGTTGGTGAAGTCTGGACTTTTAATGTTCCCATCACTTAAAAAGTATACATTGTAATCAATGGGTGATTTTTAATCCCTTACCCTCCTTGTATTTTCCAAATATTAAAATAAGAAAGCATTACTTTTGGCCTGGTGCGTTGGCTCATGCTTGTAATCCTAGCACTTTGGAAGGTCAAGGTGGGCAGATCACTTGAGGTCAGGAGTTCAAAACCAGTCTGGCCAATACTGTGAAACCCTGTCTCTACTAAAAATACAAAAAATTAGCTGGGTGTGCTAGTGGTTGCTTGTAATCACAGCTACTCAGGAGGCTGAGGCAAGAGAATCACTTGAACCTGGGAGGCGGAGGTTGCTGTGAGCCAAGATTGTGCACTCTAGCCTGGGTGACAGACGAGATTCTGTCTCAAAAAAAAGAAAAGAAAAGAAAAGAAGGCCGGGCGCGGTGGCTCAAGCCTGTAATCCCAGCACTTTGGGAGGCCGAGACGGGCGGATCACGAGGTCAGGAGATCGAGACCATCCTGGCTAACACGGTGAAACCCCGTCTCTACTAAAAAATACAAAAAAAAAACCTAGCCGGGCGAGGTGGCGGGTGCCTGTAGTCCCAGCTACTCGGGAGGCTGAGGCAGGAGAATGGCGTGAACCCGGGAGGCGGAGCTTGCAGTGAGCCGAGATCTGGCCATTGCACTCCAGCCTGGGTGACACAGCAAGACTCCGTCTCAAAAAAAAAAAAAAAAAAAAAGAAAAGAAAACATTACTTTTTAAATGAAAAATTTGAACAACATATGAACACACGTAGACATTATATATATATATAAATGTGTGTGTGCATAGCTATAGATATATGAGGTATCTGTATTTGCATTCAAACGTCTTTGAATCACTCTTTTTTTTTTTTTTTTTTTTTTAATTGAGATAGGGTCTCCCTCTGTTGCCCAGGCTAGAGTATGGTGGCACAATCATAGTTCACTGCTGCCTCAAACTCCCAGGCTCAAACGATCCTCCCACTTCAGCATCCTGAATTGCTGGGACTGCAGGTGTGTACCACACCTAGCTTTTTTTTTTTTAATTTTTTTAAAATTTTTATTTTTTATAGAGACGGGGCCTCACTATGTTGCGTAGGCTGGTCTCAGACTGCTACCACCAATCTTACATGTGCCGAGATCGCGCCACTGCACTCCAGCCTGGGCGACAGAGCGAGACTCCATCTCAAAAAAAAAAAAAAAAAAAGTTGTTTTGGAATAGTCTCTGGAAGAACAGGCAATAGCCTGTCTGGATGTGGTGGTTACTTTTAATCTCCTCTCTGGTGACTAATCTTCCCTGGTTGTTTGATGAGATTCCTAGGAAGAGAGTTTAAGACAATTGCGTTTAGCACAATTGGAAGAACTTCCCTCAGTCATATAAGGGAAAGAACTTCAGCAATGGCTCCCTCCTGCTCTTTGGAAGGGAATGATGGGGACAGGGAACAGAAGGTCAAAGAGAGACCTTGTTTCTGAGGCTTATTTCTGAGGCCTTTCAATCTCCTTTGTTCAAAGCACCCAGCATGCCAAAGCACCATATTTTAGAGTATCATTTTCTGAGCCCCAACACTTGGTTGGATGGAAGATCGGAAGAAAAAACGAAAAACAAACAAACAAAAAAACCAGTGCCACAGTGCTGACTTTTCTGGGGAACCTTTTTTTGTTTGTTTATTTTCCGAGACAGGGTATGACTGTTGCCCAGGCTAGAGTGCAGCAGTGTAATCACAGCTCACTGCCGCCTTGACCTCCTGAGTCCAAGCGATCCTGGGGGATCCTTTTGACAGCTGTCATCAATGATTTATACCTGCAGCCTTCTCCAGAGGAGTGTCTTTGGGTGATTGAAGTCACCTCGCTTGAAGGTGTCTGGAAGTTAAGTCATCACCCAGAGCCAATGAAGTAGGAGGCCTCCATTGAGCTGGAAGGCAGGTCCGGATTTCCGGCCTAGTGACCACTAGATGGTGGAGGGACTAAGAGACACAGAGTGGAGGATTAGATTGGTTAGGGGCAGCAGTGGAGGCTGGTTCTTTCTTTCTCTCTCATTATTTATTATTTTTCAAGACAGGATCTTATTCTCTCACCCAAGCTGGAGTGAGGTGGCATGATCACAGCACACTGCAGGCTCAACCTCCTGTGTTCAAGCAATCCTCTCGTCTCAGCATCCAGAGTAGGCAGGACTGCAGGCATGTGCCACCACACCCAGTTAATCTCTCACTTTTTCAAAACAGTTTGAAGAGCTTAAATAACTTTCTACCTCACTGGCTCCTCCTTCTCTCTCTTTTGCAGTTTTACTGTTACAAAAAAAAAAAAAAAAAATAGGCCAGGTGCAGTGGCTCACGCCTGTAATCCCAGCATTTTGGGAGGCCAAGGCAGGCAGATGACCTGAGATTGGGAGTTCAAGACCAGCCTTACCAACATGGAGAAACCCCATCTCTACTAAAAATAGAAAATTAGCTGGGCGTGGTGGTGCATGCCTGTAATCCCAGCTACTCGGGAGGCTGAGGCAGGAGAATCACTTGAACCTGGGAGGCGAAGGTTGCAGTGAACCGAGATGGCGCCATTGCACTCCAGCCTGGGCAACAAGAGTGAAACTCCATCTAGGAAAAAAAAAAAAAAAAAGAAAAAAGAAAAAAAAAATGGCCCGGCACGGTGTCTCACACCTATAATCCAACACTTTGGGAGGCCAAGGTGGGCAGATCACGAGGTCAGGAGATCGAGACCATCCTGACTTCCTGGCTAACACGGTGAAAACCCGTCTCTACTAAAAATACAATCATGTGGCCGAGCATGGTGGCACATACCTGTAATCCCAGATACTCAGGAGGCTGAGGCAGGAGAATTGCTTGAACCCGGGAGGGTGAGGTTCAGTGAGCCGAGATCACGCCATTGCACTCCAGCCTGGGGGACAGAGCAAGACTCCGTCTCAAAAATAAATAAATAAATAAAATAAGTAAGTAAAAAGAATGTTGCTGTGTATTATTTGGTTGATTTGAGTTTATTTATTTATGTATTATTATTATTATTTTGAGATGGAGTTTCGCTCTTGTTGCCCAGGCTGGAGTGCAATTGTGCAATCTCGGCTCACCACAACCTCTGCCTCCTGGATTCAAGCAATTCTCCTGCCTCAGCCTCCCGAGTAGCTGGAATTACAGGCTCCCGCCACCACCCAGATGGTCTCGAACTCCTGACCTCAGGTGATCCACCCACCTTGGCCTCCTAAAGTGCTGGGATTACAAGTGTGAGCCACTGCGCCTGGCTCACATTCCTTTTTTTTTTTTTTTTTTTGAGACGGAGTCTTGCTCTGTCACCCAGGCTGGAGTGCAGTGGCCGGATCTCAGTTCACTGCAAGCTCCGCCTCCTGGGTTCACGCCATTCTCCTGCCTCAGCCTCCCGAGTAGCTGGGAATACAGGCGCCCGCCACCTCGCCCAGCTAGTTTTTTTGTATTTTTTAGTAGAGACGGGGTTTCACCGTGTTAGCCAAGATGGTCTCCATCTCCTGACCTCGTGATCTGCCCGTCTCGGCCTCTCAAGGTGCTGGGATTACAGGCTTGAGCCACCGCGCCCAGCCTTTTTTCTTTTTAATTAAAGACTCAAGTTATCTATCCTTTCTCTGTGTAAGTCCAGTTTAACTTCTCCCCTCTGAATTTCCCATTCTTGTTAGTTTGTTATGAATTCTTCCATAACTTTCTCTGTCTATATATATCCACGTAGGAGAGGCAGTCCAGGGCAATGGTTGGGGGTTGGTCTCTGGAGTAGGCCTTCCTGGCCTCAAATCCTGATTTTGTCACACAAAAGCTGTATGATCTCAGAGAAATTGTCTAATCTTTCTAAGCCTCAATTTCTACAATGTATAAAATGGGTGTGGTAACATTAACTATCTCATAGGGTTATTGTTAGGATATATGAGTTAATACATGTAAAATACTTCTAATAGTGGTTGGCATGTGGTAAGTACTAATGGTTACTTATACACACCCATGGGAAAAGTGAAACATTATTTTGAGTATTTTAAAAACATAATGATGTCATAATGAATTTATGTCAATCAGCAATTCATTTTTTTTGAGACGGAATTTCAGTCTTGTTGCCCAGGCTGGAGTGTAGTGGCACGATCTCGGCTCACTGCAACCTCCACCTCCCGGGTTGAAGTGATTCTCCTGCCTCAGCCTCCTGAGTGGCGGGATTACAGGCGCCCACCACCATGCCTGGCTAATTTTGTATTTTTAGTAGAGATGGGGTTTCAACATGTTGGCCAGGCTGGTCCCGAACTCTTGACCTCAGGTGATCCACCTGCCTTGGCCTCCCAAAGTTCTGGGATTACAGGCATGAGTCACCGTGCCCAGTCATGCTATTCATTTTTTTTTAACTCAAAAATGTATCTTAAAGATCCCCTCCTGTCAGTCCAGATCCATGGAACTTTTTAAAACTGCTGCTTAGTGTTCCATTCTGTAGGCAGTTGGTTGAAATATTCCCCTATTTGTGAAAATTCCAATTTCTCACAACTACATTGCAGTGAGCTACTAATTGATTTCCCTGTTTCCACTCTTGTCCCCTTTCCTCGGTGATAATTGAAATTGTGGACAGAGTGGACCAGATATGTCTGTCCTTCCAGCTCTGAAATTCTGCTTCAGTGATTCAGACCACATAGTCTGCCATTCACAGAGAACGAGAACTTGAAGCTCAGCCTAACATGAGCAGATAAAATGACAGGAGAGGAAACTGTTGGACCAGGTTTACCTCCTGTTCATTTGGAAGGAACTGGGAAGCTCTTGCACACATCCTGGCTTCCTTGCATTGCCTCATTCATTCGTTTATTCATTTGGTCAGTTACCTTCTGCCTAGTAGTCCCCAGACAACGACAGTTCTGATGCCTCTTCCTTCCTAATATAAGGCAAACTACCTTCACCCCAGTCTTGACCTGAGCCTGTCTACTCCATGGTTGGCAGGCACATGCCTGGTTGTTGGGTGAGGTGGGTGCTGAAAGTGGGACAGTCACAGCCCAGGCAGACCCCTGCCCTCCCTTTGCTCCACTGTCTATCCAGCTCCTGCCTTTCTCCTTGTATTGCCATCCACACTTCAGGGCCTCGTGAGCAAACGGTTTTGCATTTATCACCTGCTAATACACTAGATCATTTACTTATTTCGCTCATCTAGCATCTGCCTTCTCCCCTAGAACGACAGTTCCACGAGGACAGGAATTTCGTCTTTTTACTGCTGTATCCCCACACTTAGTATATGGTGACTTGGCACATAGCAGGTGCTCAATAAACGCTGCAGCAACTGGGCCTTTGTGTGACTGGATGAGTCTTATGTCTTGGAATGAAACCTAGAAATGGAAGTCCTACATCACAAGGCATACTTGTTTGACATTTTAATAGTTGTTAATAGGTCGAGTGCAGTGGCTCACACCTGTAATCCCTGCATTTTAGGAGGCTGAGGCAGGTGAATCACCTGTGGTCAGGAGTTCCAAACCAGCCTGGCCAACATGGTGAAACCCCGTCTCTACTAAAAATTAAAAAATTAGCTGGGCTTCGTGGTGAGTGCCTGTAATCCCAGCTACTCAGGAGGCTGAGGCAGGAGAGTCACTTGATCCCTGGAGGGGGAGGTTTAGTGAGCCCAGTTCACGCCATTGCACTCCAGCCTGGGTGAAAGAGCGAAATTTTGTCTCCAAAAAAAAAAAAAAGGCCGGGCGCGGTGGTTCAAGCCTGTAATCTCAGCACTTCGGGAGGCTGAGACGGGCAGATCACGAAGTCAGGAGATCGAGACCATCAGGAGATCAAGACCATCCTGGCTAACATGGTGAAACCCTGTCTCTACTAACAAATACAAAAAACTAGCCGGGTGAGGTGGCGGGCGCCTGTAGTCCCAGCTACTCCCCCCCGCCCAGCCTTCCGAAGTGCTGGGATTACAGGTGTGCCACTGCGCCTGGCCTACTAGATTCTGATATACGTGATATACGTGAGTTCTGGATTTTGTTTTTGTTTTTAGAGATAGGATCCAGCTCTGTTGCCCAGGCTGGAGAATCATGGCTCGCTGCAGCCTTGACCTACCAAGCTCAAGTGATCCTCATACCTCAGCCTCTCAAGTAGCTGGGACTACAGGTACGTGCCACTACACCTGGCTAATTTTAAGGTTTTTTTGTATCTTGCCATGTTGTCCGGGCTGATTTCAAACTCCTGGCTGAAGTAGTCTTCCTGCCTCTGCTTTCCAAAGTGCTAAGATTACAGGCATGAGCCACTGTAACTGGCTGAGTGTGTTTCTGGACTCTTAAACTCTTCTACTGATTTCCCCCACTTTTAACTTCTATGACAATACCATACTTAAAAATACCTCTATTTATTTATTTATTTATTTTTGAGATGGAGTTTCACTCTTATTGCCCAGGCTGGAGTGCAATGGCGCGATCCTGGCTCACCACAACCTCCACCTCCCCGGTTCAAGCGATTCTCCTGCCTCAGACTCCGGAGTAGCTGGGAATACAGGTGCCTGCCACCACGCCAGAATAATTTTCTATTTTTAGTAGAGATGGGGTTTCTCCATGTTGGTCAGGCTGGTCTCGAACTCCCGACCTTGGGTGATCTGGCCACCTTGACCTCCCAAAGTGCTGGGATTACAGGCATGAGTCACCGTGCCCAGCAAAAATATCTCTTTTTAGACAAGGTGCGGTGGCTCATGCCTGTAATCCCAGAACTTTGGGAGGCTGAGGTGGGAAGATCACTTGAATCTGGGAGGTTGGGGTTAGAGTGAGCTGTGATCCTGCCACTGCACTCCAGCCTGGGTGACAGCAAGACCCTATCTCAAAACAACAAAACAACCACCACAACAACAACCACTACTCCCCCATCCCCCCACTTTTTTTTTTTTTTGAGACGGAGTCTCGCTCTGTCACCCAGGCTGGAGTGCAGTGGCCAGATCTCAGCTCACTGCAAGCTCCGCCTCCCGGGTTTACGCCATTCTCCTGCCTCAGCCTCCCGAGTAGCTGGGACTACAGGCGCCCGCCACCTCGCCCGGCTAGTTTTTTGTATTTTTTAGTAGAGACGGGGTTTCACCGGGTTAGCCAGGATGGTCTCGATCTCCTGACCTCGTGATCCGCCCGTCTCGGCCTCCCAAAGTGCTGGGATTACAGGCTTGAGCCACCGCGCCCGGCCTTTTTTTTTTTTTTTTGAGATAGAGTCTTGCTCTGTCGCCCAGGCTGGACTGCAATGGTGTGATCTCAGCTCACTGCAACCTCTGCCTCCCGGATTCAAGTGATTCTCCTGCCTCAGCCTTCCAAGTAGCTGGGATTACAGGCACCCGCCACCATGCCTGGCTAATTTTTTGTATTTTTAGTAGAGACAGGTTTTCACTATGTTGTCCAGGCTGGTCTCAAACTCCTGACCTCAAATCATCCACCTGCCTTGGCCTCCCAAAGTGCTGGGATTACAGGTGTGAGCCACTGCATCAGGCAACCACCTCATTTTAACTGTGGAAAATTTCAAACTCATACAACAGTATATGTATGTATTTATGTATCATGAACCCATCACCAGGTTCAACAATTATCATTTTGTAGCTAATCTTGTTTCATCTAAATCCCCACCTACTTATCTTCACTGCCTACTCCCAATTATTTGGAAGCAGGTGCCAGAGTAATTTCATCCCTACCATATCTCTATGTATCTCTACAACACAAGGACTCTTTATTTTATTTATTTATTTTTTTTGAGACGGAGTCTCGCTGTGTCTCCCAGGCTGGAGTGCAGTGGCGCGATCTCAGCTCACTGCAAGCTCCGCCTTCCGGGTTCACGCCATTCTCCCGCCTCAGCCTCCCAAGTAGCTGAGACTACAGGCGCCCGCCACCACGCCCGGCTAGTTTTTTGTATTTTTAGTAGAGACGGGGTTTCACCATGTTAGCCAGGATAGTCTCGATCTCCTGACCTCGTGATCCACCCGCCTCGGCCTCCCAAAGTGCTGGGATTACAGGCTTGAGCCACCGCGCCAGGCCAGGACTCTTAAAAAAGAAAAGAAAAGGTGTGGTGGCTCATGCCTGTAGTCCCAGCATTTGGGAGGGTGAGGCAGGGGGATCACCCGAGGTCAAGAGTTCAAGACCAGCCTGGCCAACATGGTGAAACCCCGTCTCTACCAAAAAAATATAAAAAAATTAGCCAGGTGTGGTAGCGTGTGCCTGTAATCCTAGCTACTTGGGAGGTTGAGGCAGGAGAAACCGGGAGGCTGAGCTTGCAGTGAGCCGAGATCGAACCGTTGCACTCCAGCCTGGGCTACAATAATGAAACTCCGTCTCAAAAAACAAAACAAAACAAAACAAGACAAAACAACAACAACGAAAAGAAAACAAAACCAAACTCTTGGCAGTTTATGTTTTGAATAAACTAAATCATTTGTCCTGTGGTTTTCCTGTCTGGATTTTGCTGATTGCCCCCCGTGCGTGTTGAACCATACTTTAAAAATTACTATAATTTCATGTTAATATGTACAAAATCTGGTATGTCAATTTCCCCAATCTTTTTCAAAATTCAAGATGCTGGCCGGGCGCGGTGGCTCAAGCCTGTAATCCCAGCACTTTGGGAGGCCGAGACGGGCGGATCACGAGGTCGGGAGATCGAGACCATCCTGGCTAACACGGTGAAACCCCGTCTCTACTAAAAAAATACAAAAAACTAGCCGGGCGAGGTGGCGGGCGCCTGTAGTCCCAGCTACTCGGGAGGCTGAGGCAGGAGAATGGCGTGAACCCGGGAGGCGGAGCTTGCAGTGAGCTGAGATCCGGCCACTGCACTCCAGCCTGGGCGACAGAGCGAGACTCCGTCTCAAAAAAAAAAAAAAAAAAAAAAAAAAAATTCAAGATGCCATTACTTGTGCTTTTGCTCTTCCATAGGAACTTTAGAATTAACTTGGCAAATTCCAGAACAGAACCCACTGGGACTTTCATTGGAATTGCCTCGACCTTTTTTGTTTTGTTTTGTTTTGAGAAGAGTCTTGCTCTGTCGCCCAGGCTGGAGTGCAGTGGTGCAATCTTGGCTCACTGCAACCTCCACCTCCCGGGTTCAAGTGATTCTCCTGCCTCAGCCTCCCAAGTAGCTGTGATTACAGGCCCGCGCCAGCACGCCCAGCTAATTTTTGTATTTTTAGTAGAGATGGGGGTTTCAACATTTTGGCCAGGCTGGTCTTGAACTCGTCGCCTCAAATGATCTGCGTATCTCGGCCTCCCAAAGTGCTGGGATTACATGCGTGAGCCACCGCGCCCAGCCTAGAGCTAAAGTTTTGAATCTTTAGCTTTTGCTGGTATTATGAAGGGGGTTGTTTTGTTGTGCTTGTTGCTTCTATTTTCTAATTGATTAAAAAAAATTAAGATGGTGGGGGTGGTCTCGTTATGATATCTACGCTGTTCTGGAACTCTTGGTCTCATAGATCCTTCTGCTTTAGCCTCCTGAGTAGCTGGGATTACAGGTGAGGGCCACGAAGCCTGGCCTCTAATTAATTATCGGTGATGTATAAAAAGAACAGACCTTCTTCATTCGAATCCCGTCTTCTCCATCTATTATATGATTTTGGACATGTTTGTTCAACTTCTCCGAGCCTTTGTTTTCTTTTTACCATATGGGGATCATAAAGCCGGAATGCAGTTGGGAATAAAACCGGATAAAGCACCCAACGAACAAGATCAGGGAAGGGCCTGGGTAAAAGGTTTGAGAAGACACATGCACGGTTGGGAAGGACGCTACGGGCGAGTCTATGTTGCATGCAGGAGACTCCACGTTAAGACGAGTGAACTCCTCTGAACCTTCAAGGGATAATGCACAACCATAACAAGAATAATTTTTAAAAATAAAGTTTTCTTCCCTGAAAGCCTGGGGATGTCCAGGATGCGCGCCATTCTGTGATCTAAGTCGACTTTCCACCTCTTCAGTTGGTACCACCTTTCCCAAAGAGTTTGGAGCAGAGCACTCCGGTCTTCGTAGTAATTTACTCCTAAGGGCTGGTCCAGTGGACTCACGCAGGCGCAGGAGACTACACTTCCCGGGAACTCCCGGCCTCGTTGTTCGCTGGTACCGCCTTCTGACTTCCGGTATTGCTGCTCTCTGTAGGGCCAATCGGGAGCCTGGAATTGCTTTCCTGGAGCTCTGATTGGTGCATTCGACTAGGCTGCCTGGGTTCAAAATTTCAACGATACTGAATGAGTCCCGCGGCGGGTTGGCTGGCGCTTCGTTGTCAGAACTGAGGAGAGGCTAGGTGAGCCGCGGGAAGAAAAGAGGGAGCAGCTGGGGCGCGGGTCTCCCTCCTCCCGGAGTTTGGAATGGCTGAAGTTCACCTTCCAGCTCCTAGCGCAGTTCGCGCGGGTAGGCCTGGCTTCTGAGGCGGTTGCGGTGCTCGGTCGCCGCCTAGGCGGGGCAGGGTGCGAGCGGGGGCTTCGGGCCACCCTTCTCTTGGCGACAGGATTTTGCTCTGAAGTCCGTCCGGGAAACGGGGGAAAAGGAGTTGCGGGAGGCTATCGTCTAATAAAGGTAACGATAATTATTATTACCATGCTAACAGGTTATAAACATTGACTGAACTAAGTACCCTGCGTGCCCGTTCTCATCTAATTTCCTCGCCAAGCCAATGTAGTTGGTGCTATTCTTGGTCCCTCTTGACGGAAACGGAGGAAGGAGGTAGGAGGAGGAAACTGTGGGCCAGAATCTAGATAAATTTCGAGAAATGGGTGATACAGTAGCCCTGCCCTCAGGAAGTGTGGCGTTTGATGGAGGAAAACAGAGGTAGTCACAAATAAGGACATTTCAAAACTGTTATCTAAAACAGAAAGATGATTAGATGGTGTGAGAACATAATTGAGGGAGAGTTTAAGTCCATTTGGAGTTGTCTTCTATTTGGGATTTAAAATTCATTATATGTTATCCATATTTGTCCAGCTCTCTCTTTTTGTATGGAATCACCAGATATTATTCCCTTTCTCATTTCCTTTCTCAACATTTATAGATTGGAGGGGGGAAGGAAAACCAAACCAGGTTATAATATTGTAGAATTGGTTTACCCCCTATTTTCTTGACATATAACGTCTTGTTTTCCACATATAATTTTCTGGTAGTTCAGTAACATGGACTTCCCCAAATCAGGCCTACTTAGGATAGAAAAGGATTTTTGACTCCTAGATTTTGCTTTAAGACCAGCTCTTGGTTTACTCCCTGGTTCACCCTTACCTTTTCTTGACATCCTATGGCCTCTCTTTGAATTTCTCTCACTCATCAAATGTTGTCAAAAATAGGACTATAAGGATGTTCTTGTATTGTGGCCTTAGTGTATTACACCACCCCCACGTCAGACTTAAGTCCGTCCCCCTGGTTGGATGGATGAGTCAGTTCAGTATTAAGCTGGCATTCTTGGATCAAAATTATGTGGCTCTCAGCTAACTCAGCCATTTAGTTGTCCTTTGAGGGTACTGCGTGCTCAGATTGGCATGAGATATGGGTATACAGATGTGTGATGAACTCAAAGGTTTTTTGGTGTGTTTGGGGACAAAAACATGGTTTGAAATTGGCAAGTGAGAATCAGAACAAGACAGGACACCATCTGAGTGCTCTACTGTTTTGTATTCTAAGTGTCCGGACAATTTAGAGGTGAGGGAGATCAAGAGCCAGTTTGTGTTTCTGTGCTTCACAAAGCCACCCTTGCCTAATTCTTGATAAGCAAGAGTTTGGTTAGACAGGGACTGAAACAATCCTGGTACATAGGAATCACCCACTAAATACCTGTTGAATTGACTAGGCAGGAAGGCACTATCTGAATTGACTACAAAATTGCGGGTATGAAAAACTGGATTGTACTCAACTAGGTTGGTAATTTTGTTTAGACTTTCAAATTAGCTGAATAGGGTTTATTTGGCTAACCTTATGCTTAAATCTGTGTATTTCAACCTTGATAAAATTAATTTATTGCAGTTAAGATTGTCCAGGATTATGTGAGAGAGTCCTTCATTTCTTGTTTAGGTACCAGATTTTCAGAGTTCGTCTACATCTGTTGGTTAATTTTCCTTCAGCTTTTTCTGGGTCTCTTCCCTAATTCTTTTTTTTTTTTTTTTTTTTTTTTTGAGACGGAGTCTCGCTGTGTCACCCAGGCTGGAGTGCAGTGGCACGATCTCGGCTCACTGCAAGCTCCGCCTCCCGGGTTTACGCCATTCTCCTGCCTCAGCCTCCGAGTAGCTGGGACTACAGGCGCCTGCCACCACGCCCGGCTAGTTTTTTGTATTTTTTAGTAGAGACGGGGTTTCACCATGTTAGCCAGGATGGTCTCGATCTCCTGACTTCGTGATCCACCCGCCTCGGCCTCCCAAAGTACTGGGATTACAGGCTTGAGCCACCGCGCCCGGCCTATCTTCCCTAATTCTCTTTGAATTCCTGGGAGAAAGAGGAGGGAGAGTTAAATGCCCTTTGACATACTTAATTTTCTTTGCTATGAGTAAAGTTAGGAAGCAAAATTGACTATATATAGAGTTTTTTTTTTGAGATTTCAGCTCACTGCAACTTCTGCCTCCCCTGTTTAAGCAATTTTCCTACCTCAGCCTCTCGAATAGTTGGGATTATAGGGACCTGCCACCTCACCTGGCTAATTTTTGTTTTTTGTTTTTTGTTTTTTTTTTGAGATGGTGTCTCTCTCTGTTGCCTAGGCTGGAGTGCGATGGTGTGGTCTTGGTTCACTGCAACCACTGTCTCCCAGGTTCAAGCAATTCTCCTGCCTCAGCCTCTCAAGTAGCTGGAACTACAGGCACGTGCCACCACACCCGGCTAATTTTTTTGTATGTTTAGTAGAGACGGGGTTTCACTGTGTTAGCCAGGATGGTCTTGATCTCCTGCCTGCCTTGGCCTCCCAAAGTGCTAGGATTACAGGCGTGAGCCACCGCGCCCAGCCTAATTTTTGTATTTTTAGTAGAGATGGGGTTTCACCATGTTGGCCAGGCTGGTCTTGAACTCCTGACCTAAAGTGATCCACCTGACTTGGCCTTCCAAAGTGCTGGGATTATAGGTGTGAGCCACTGCTCCCGGCCTGTTAACCCTTTTTTTACTACAGAGAACTTGGAACCTGTTTCATCACTTTTCTACTTCTTCCAGGTTCTTGATACATATTTGCCAGACTTCAAGATTTAAGAAAAGGGGTGAAAGAGAAGATTGCAACTTTCAGTCAGGCCTGTAGGCCTGATAGACTGATTAAACCACAGGTAAGGCAGTGACCATAGGAAGAAGGAACATTAATATATCAACTTCATAAGTGTTTAAATGACTTTAATTTTATAAAGTAACACATATTTTGGAAGGAAATTTATTTATTACGAAAAGCAAAAAGAAAATAAAATCACCCACTATCCCACCTCTCAGATAAACCGTGGTTAGCATTTTGATAGATTTCTTTATAATTTTTTTCTGTGTCTGTATAGTCATCCCTTGATATCCATGGGGAATTGGTTCTAGGACCTTCCCAGGATATCAAAATTCTCATACGCGGCTGGGTATGGTGGCTCATGCCTGTAATCCCAACACTTTGGGAGGCTGAGGCGGGCGGATCACCTGAGGTCAAGAGTTTGAGACTGGTTGGCCACATGGCAAAATCCTATCTCTACTAAAAATACAAAAATTAGCTGGGTGTGGTGGTGCGCGCCTGTAATCTCACCTACTTGGGAGACTGAGGCAGGAGAATCCCCTGAACCTGGGAGGCAGAGGCTGCAGTGAGCCAAGATCTCGTCACTGCACCCCAGCCTGGGCAACAGAGCAAGACTCTTGTCTCAAAACAAACAAAACAAAATTGTCAGATGCTCAAGCCCTGGTACAAAATGATGTGTAGTATTTGCATATAGCTTATGTACATACTCCCATATACTTTAAATTATCTCTAGATTACTTATAATACCTAATACAATGTTAATACTATGTAAATAGTTGTTATACTGTATTGTTTAGGGAATAATGACAAGAAAAAATGTCTAGGCTGGGCACAGTGGCTCAGGCCTGTAATCCCACCACTTTGGGAGGCTTAAGTAGGAGGATTGCTTGAGGCCAGGAGTTTGAGACTAGTCTGGGCAACATGGTGGCATCCTGTCTCTACAAAAAAAAAAACATAAAAAAATTTAGCTAGGGCCGGGCGCGGTGGCTCAAGCCTGTAGCCCCAGCACTTTGGGAGGCCGAGACGGGCGGATCACGAGGTCAGGAGGTCGAAACCATCCTGGCTAACATGGTGAAACCCCGTCTCTACTAAAAAATACAAAAAAATAGCCGGGCGAGGTGGCGGGCGCCTGTAGTCCCAGCTACTCCGGAGGCTGAGGCAGGAGAATGGCATAAACCCGGGAGGCGGAGCTTGCAGTGAGCTGAGATCCGGCCACTGCACTCCAGCCTGGGTGACAGAGCGAGACTCCGTCTCAAAAAAAAAAAAAAAAAAAAAATTTAGCTAGGCATGGTGGCACCTACTTGTAGTCCCAGCTACTTGGGGGGCCGAGGTGGAGGGTCACTTAAGCCAAGAAGTTTGAGGTTACAGTGAGCTGAGGGCGCCACCGCACTCCAGCCTGGGTGGCAGAACGAGACCCTGTCTCCAAAAAAAGTCTACATGTGCAGTACAGATGCAGTTTTTTTTTTTTTTTGAGACGGAGTTTCGCTCTTGTTGCCCAGGCTGGAGTGCAATGGCATGATCTTAGCTCACCACAACCTCCACCTCCCAGGTTCAAGCGACTCTCCAGTCTCAGCCTCCCAAGTAGCTGGGATTACAGGCATGTGCCACCACACCCAGCTAATTTTGTATTTTTAATAGAGATAGGGTTTCTCCAGGTTGGTTAGGCTGGTCTCCAACCCCCGACTTCAGGTTATCCGCCCACCTCTGCCTCCCAAAGTGCTGGGATTACAGGCGTGAGCCACCATGCCCGGCTTTGCAGTTTTTTTTTTCCCCAAATATTTTTGATCTGCAGTTGATTGAATCCACAGACATGGAAACCATAGATACAGAGAGCCCACTGTCTTTAATTTTTTTAAAAAATCATACACTAAAATCTTTTGTTAATTTTTTCAACTTTTTTTTTTGAGTCGGAGTCTTACTCTGTCTCCCAGGTTGGAGTGCAGTGGCGCGATGTCTGGCTCAAGGCAACCTCTGCCTCCCGGGTTCAAGCAATTCTCCTGCTTCAGCCTCCCGAGTAACTGGGATTACAGGCACCCGCCACCTTGCCCAGCTATTTTTGTGTTTTTGATAGAGACACGGTTTCACCATATTGGCCAGGCTGGTCTCAAACTCCTGACCTCGTGATCCGCCTGCCTTGGCCTTCCAAAGTGCTGGGATTACAGGCTTGAGCCACTGCGCCGGGCCCCTAAGTTTTTTGACTTAATAATCAGGCTATGAATATTTTCCCGTGTCATTAATAAATTTTCTTCTCTTTTCTTTTTTTTTTTTTGAGACAGGGTCTTGCTTTGTCACCCAGGCTGGAGTGTGCACTTCAGTGGCGTGATCACAGCTCACTACAGCCTCCATCTCCTGCGCTCAGGTGATCTTCCTGCCTCAGCCTCTCGAGTTGCTGAAACTACAGGTGCATGCCACTATACCTGGCCAAATTTTTCTGCAACATAATTTTTTTTTTGTTTTTTGAGATGGAGTCTCTCATTGTCACCCAGGCTGGAGTGCAGTGGCACGATCCCGGCTCACTGCAACCTCTGCCTCCCGGGTTTAAGCAATTCTCCTGCCTCAGCCTCCCGAGTAGCTGAGATTACAGGTGCCCGCCACCACACCCAGCTAATTTTTTGTATTTTTGGTAGAGATGGGGTTTCACCATTTTAGCCAGAATGGTCTCCCATCTCCTCACCTTGTGATCTGCCTGCCTCGGCCTCCCAAAGTGCTGCGATTACAGGCGGGAGCGACCGCGCCCGGCTCTGCAACATAATTTTAATGGCTATATGGTATTCCATTATTTGGTTCTTTATATTATTTTACCCAGTGAAATTGCTGGTCTAAAAGAATGTGTATTTTTGCCCGGGCGTGGTGGCTCACGCCTGTAATCCCAGCACTTTCAGAGGCTGAGGCGGGCAGATCACCTGAGGTCAGGAATTCAAGACCAGCCTGGCTAACATGGTGAAACCCTGTCTTTAGTAAAAATACACAAATTAGCCAGGCATGATGGTGAGTACCTGTAATCCCACTTACTTGGGAGGCTGAGGCAGAAGAATCACTTGAACCTGGAAGGTGGAGGTTGCAGTGAGCCGAGATCGCGCCATTGCACTACTGCAGCCTAGGCAACAGAGCGACGAGACTTATCTCAAAAAACAAACAAACAAACAAAAACAGAAACAAAAAACATTTTTAAAACTTTTGACATGTAACACCAAATTGCCTTATAGGAAGATTATGCTGATTTACCTGAAACAGTATATATTCACATAGGCATAAATGTATAATTTAAAATAGGTGATATATTTGCATGGTGCAAAAATCAAAAGAATACAAAAAGCTTCATGGTTTAAACTCTTCTTCCAACCTTGTAACTTTCTTCTTCATTCTCCATAGGTAAACACTTTTTTTTTTTTGGAGACAGTCTCACTCTGTCGACCAGGCTGGAATACAGTGGCACAATCTCAGCTTACTGCAACCTCTGCCTCCCTGGTTCAAGTGATTCTCCTGCCTCAGCCTCCTGAGTAGCTAGGATTACCGGTGTGTCACCACACCTGGCTAATTTTTGTATTTTTAGTAGAGATGGGGTTTTGCCATGTTGGCCAGGCTGATCTTGAACTCCTGACCTCAGGTGATCCACCTGCCTCGGCCTCCCAGAGTGCTGGGATTACAGGCATAAGCCATCTAATAAATACTTTTATTAGGTTCTTGGGTTTGGGTGTTTGTGTGTATTCCCCAAACCAGATACCTTTTGAAGGGTATAAATCTCTATAAAATGAAATGACTACCATTTGACTAGGATTGTAATCTGCAGCCCCACTGTCAACCATTACACACTTTTTCAGCTTCATACTATTGGAATATCAGATCACTTTGTGATTCTGCTAAGATTTCCTTTTAGTATTTTACAAAGCTCTGTGTCATTATTTGTCCTAGTAATAAACAGCATCACTGATTTCTATCTAGGTCCTATTAGTCATAGGTGGTTTGTTGAGTTCTGTGGATAAATTAAAGCAAAACTGAGTTTGTAACCCTTAAAAAAGGGCAGTATGAAACATACAAGTTTGGGAGAGAAATGATAGGAAATATATTTGCTTGAAGTTTCTGGACAGTGATGAATTAGAACAAGTGTCCATGTGTCCTGTGCTGACTTCTGAGTGTTGGACAGTGAGGGATTGTCATTGGATTTTAAATTGACCCAATTTTGGAAGCTTCATAGATCTGTTTCTGTAAACAGATCCAATTTCAACATAGAAGTTAGCAAACATAAATGTGGAAACACAAAGTCCATTAAACTTCCTTCAGACTTAGTTTGTGACTTTGATTAACAGTTAAAAATTGCATGCTGGATTATGTTGCCATTTACTGACTGCTGCTAATCCCTTATATACAAGAAAAAAAATGTATGTGTTTTCTCCCTGGGTAAGATGAAAATAACTCCACTCTATTTTACTTGTGGTAATGTAATAGGATCTCTTATCCCTTGTGAAAGTAGGAGAGGATGTCCCTGGAGAAATGGCACTGCCTGGGATGGGACCATCTTAACTAACTATACTTCTAATGAAGTCTTGTCTTATTCCGTTTATTCTATTACATTACCAGTTTAACTCATGACTTTCTCTTTAATAGAAATAGGCAAGTCATATCTCACTGGCTGGATAGCAAGGTGTTTGAGAGCATCTGTCACACCAAAGTCTTTGTTTCGCTTAGGAGCTGGTAGTCCACTATTTTACCCTGCTTAGAATGCACGCTCTTGCAGCTTTCCCCCACCCGGTCTGAACCTGCACCTTTTGATTTATAGAGCTTGTCAAGACTAGTTATTTTTGGTTTGAGAGTGAAGAAAGATGGGAGGCAATGGGAGGTTAATTTCAGATGAATGTGGGAACAGGTTACATTGCTTTGTCTGCAGTCTTCCTAATTTGTATTTGTCTTCCCCTTCCATTTATCTCTTACCCTAGAAAAAGTCAACATTCGTTCTTAGCTTGTAGAACTCTGCAGGTTTGTCAGCGTCTTTTTAGTATTACTTACATCAGAAAACCTCTGATCCTCTTCTATCCTGTTGTCCTTCTCTGCACTTCCAGAGTGCTCTCTGTTTATGCCCTCTTGCAGCAAGGATAGCCCTATATTGTAATCGTTTGCATTCCCCCATTCAACTGTGTGTTCTTGGAGGGAAGATTTTTTTGTTGTTGTTTGAGAGGGAGTCTCACTGTGTCCCAGGCTGGAGTGCAGTGGTGCAATCTCGGCTCACTGCAACCTCAGCCTCCCGAGTAGCTGGGATTAAAGGCACGTCTCCACCACGCCCGGCTAATTTACTCTACTAAAGTAGAAACGGGTTTTACCTTGTTGGCCTGACCTCGAATTCCTGACCTCGTGATCCACTCGCCCTGGCCTCCCAAAGTACTGGGGTTACAGGCCTAAGCCACTGTGCTCGGCCAAGAGATTTTATAGTTATATCTCTGTCTGTCTATCTATCTATCTATCATCTATCTATCTATCTATCTATCTGTCTGTCTGTCTGTCTGTCTATCTATCTATCTATCTATCCTTTTAGTCTTCGCTTTTTGGAAACAAAAATGGGCTATAAGACATAATGGATGACATTGAATAGGCAGTTTTTAGAGGAACCTAATTGGTTCATAGCATACAGGATAGGCTTTTTCCTTGGGTCTTTGTAGGAATATTGGTCATTAATTGGTCATTAATATTGGTCATACAACAGAGTATTTCTAGTTTTGCAAGAATCTGAAACTGTGATAGATTCAGATAATTTTGAAATGTGAAGCTAATTCTTTTTCTTGGCAGCTTGATTTGTTTGGGGGAATGTGGTTGACGCATGTGCTTTTTTTTTTTTTTTTTTTTTTTGTGAGACCTGTTGACAGAAATTCAATCTTGATTAAGGGGCGCAGGAAGGCATCCAGTTCCCACTATGCCTGGGGCTCTGTCATTTAAACAGCTGCCTTTGGCTCTGGCCTGTTCCATTTCCTACTAGGCCCTGTGGACTTTAATTTTGATAAGTTTCACATCCTAATATTTATTATTTCTGGGGGAGGTAGTGTCGTGAAACTGAAATGACCCAGTAGTTAACTTTTGGTTTTCTTGATGTACTTGTGCTGTCAGCCTTCATTGAAGAGTCAGACTTCTCAATGGATATGTATTTATTTATTCTCTTTTTCCAGAGAGAGGGGATGGTCTCCTGAGTTGGCCATTCTAGACCAAAATATAGCTTAAAAGAAGCTTTTTTAAAAAATGGATCATGTTAGGAAAATAATATTTTGTTTTTAAAATTTCACCTAAAGATTAAGTGTACTTAGGTTTGCACCCCTCGCTTTTTGTCCACCACTAATCAAATGTAGTCTTAGACCTCAGAGGACACCTTTCTTCTGCTGCTTGAACCCTCTTCATAGTCTCTTTACTCTAGAATATCACTGAGGTTTTATCTAACCTCCATCTTATATAGAGGAAAAACTTTATATGCAAAAGTACACTTAAAAAAAAGGAATAAAGGGATTTAAAAAAAAATTTTATGGGAATATTCAGATCAGAGCTTTCCAATTAAATTTAGAACAAGATTTGTAATTTGCTCAAGTTTTCTTTATGAGCGTTTCAGGGATGCTTAGGTTTCGAAAAGAGCAGAATTTGTCTTTGTTGAACAGGATCATACGATTTGTTTTCATTCCTCCTTTTTGAAGCAATGTTTATAGGAAAACTTGTGCATTAGAGAGACCCCAGATTTTGGAATCCTACAGACCTGCTCTTTTAAAACTCGACACTGCTTTGTATTAGTTTGGTGATCTTGGAATAGCGTAACTTCTCTGAGCTTGTTTCCTTGTTCATAAAATGGTGATGGTAGCATCTATTTATAAAGACATCGATCTATCATTTATATTATTAATGCAGTTTAAATGAGATGATTTATGTGAAGTGTCTGGCAAGGTGCCTGGCCTACAGCAGACAGTATTTGGAAGTTACTGTCTCTTGCTCCATGACATTTGTTATTTATCTATTTAAATGTCCATTTTTAAATACATTTGAGAGGCAGTGGATAAGAACACCACCTTCGGGGTCTATTCCGTTTGGAATCCTGGCTTTACTGCTTCTTAGCTGCATGACTGCGAATAAGTAGTAAATCTCTGTGCCTAAAGTCCCTCATTATAGAATGAAGATGATAATAGTACCTACTTTATAGGATTATTGTGAGGCTTTAGTGAGTTAATACATTTAAGATACTGTCATCAGTGTCTGGCATGTTGTAAGTGCTTATTAAGTAATAGCTGTTGGCCAGGCGTGGTGGCTTACGCCTGTAATCCCAGCACTTTGGGAGGCTGAGGTGGGTGGATCACTTGAGGTCAGGAGTTCAAGATCAGCCTGGCCAAGTTGGTGAAACCCCGTCTCTACTAAAAATACAAAAAGTTAGTTGGGCGTGGTGGCGGGTGCCTGTAATCCCAGCTACTCAGGAGGCTGAGGCAGGAGAATCACATGAACCCGGGAGGCAGAGGTTGAAGTGAGCCGAGATTGTGCCACTGCACTCCAGCCTGGGCAACAAGAGTGAAACTCTGTCTCAAAAAAAGAAAAAAGTTAATAGCTGTTTTTATTTTTAACTTTTTCAAATTTATATACCCTTTTATTAAGTCAATGCCCCAGGAATCATTTTTAGTTCTATATAGAAATATTGTTTATTTATTTTTAATTTTTTTAATTAATTTTTTTGAGACGGAGTCTCACTTCATCGCCAGGCTGGAGTACAATGGCACGATCTTGCCTCACTGGAACCTCTGCCTCCCGAGTTCAAGCAATTCTCCTGCCTCAGGCTCCCAAGTAGCTGGGACTACAGGCACACACCATGACGCCCAGCTAATATTTGTATTTTTAGTAGAGACGGGTTTTCACCACGTTGGCCAGGATGCTTTCGATTTTTTGATCTTGTGATCCGCCTGCCTTGGCCTCCCAAAGTGCTGGGATTACAGGCGTGAGCCACCGTGCCCGGCTATTTATTTATTTATTTATTTTTGAGACGGAGTCTCACTCTACCGCCCAGGCTAGAGTGCAGTGGCATGATCTTGGCTCACTGCAACCTCTGCCTCCTGCATTCAAGCGATTCTCCTGCCTCAGCCTCCCGAGTAGCTGGGATTACAGGCATGTGCCACCACACTCAGATAATTTTTGTATTTTTAGTAGAAAGATGGGGTTTCACCATGTTGGCCAGGCTGATAGTTCTATATAGAAATATTAGAAAGAGAATATGTAACTTTAGATAAGTTAATAGTCAATTTATAGGCCACGTAAATGGGAAGGATTATTTCCTCAAATCAAGAGATTAGACAATTTTTGCTTGATTGTCACGAATATTTAATAAAAATTCCAGAAAGCTCAGTTTCTTTTGGGATGCAAACATAGATCTAGGGAAATAAATACTGCTTATTTTGTTGTTGTTGTTGTTGTCTTTTAAGAGACAGAGTCTCACTCTGTTGCTCAGGCTGGAGTGCAGTGGTGCAATCATGGGTCACTGTGGCCTCGAACTCCTGGACTCAAATGATCCTCCCACCTCAGCCTCCTGACTAGCTGGGACTACAGACACACACCACCATGCCCAGCTACTTAGGAGGTTGAGGAGGGAGGATCCTTTGGGCCCAGGAGTTCGAGTCTAGTCTGAGCAACATAGCAAGACCCTAGGTCTTTAAAAAACAGAGATGAAGCCGGGCGCGGTGGCTCAAGCCTGTAATCCCAGCACTTTGGGAGGCCGAGACGGGCGGATCACGAGGTCAGGAGATCGAGACCATCCTGGCTAACATGGTGAAACCCCGTCTCTATTAAGAAATACAAAAAAAACTAGCCGGGCGAGGTGGCGGGCGCCTGTAGTCCCAGCTACTCGGGAGGCTGAGGCCGGAGAATGGCGTGAACCCGGGAGGCGGAGCTTGCAGTGAGCTGAGATCCGGCCACTGCACTCCAGCCTGGGTGACAGAGTGAGACTCCGTCTCAAAAAAAAAAAAAAAAAAACAAAAAAAAAACAGAGATGAAAAAGAAAGAAAAAAGGATGTGAAGGGCTAAATTTGAACACTTTCCAGGTAGTTTTCAGCATCATGCTTTGGTGGAATCATGGTTTTGTGGCTAAGTGGGGTTGCTGCATATTACATTCCTGCCTCTTCCTTCCCCCAGCCTTAGTTGTCTTCATTATATTCATGCCTGGGAAGTGTTCCCAGTGACCTGAGTTAGGCATTAAGATCATGGGAATCCAAGATTTTCCCATGTCTTCTAGCATATTTGTTCACAAGAAAAGGAAAATTTCCTCCTTGCAGCAAGGCGTTTTTAAAACAGTCAGTCACTGTGGAATCTTTCACTAAAAAATCCTTTGAATAGAAATGTGGTCAAGGAGAGGAAAGGTATCAGCAGTGATACTACCTTACGATAGTGTATTTCATAGCACTTGAAGTACCTTCTTATTTGTTTATGGTAAGAAGGTAGGCAGAGAGTTAGTGATTTGCCTATTGTAACATATATGTGGTAAATGCCAGAGAGGGCATTCTGGACTTCTGTTAGTTGGGATTGCTTTTGACTACAGTTGACAGAAAATGTGACTATAATGGTTTATACAAAAATTATTATTTTCTGAGATGAAGTCTTACTCTTGTCACCCAGGCTGGAGTGCAATGGAGTGATCTCAGCTCACTGCAACCTTCGCCTCCTGGGTTCAAGCGATTCTCCTGCCTCAGCCTCCTGAGTAGCTGGGATTACAGGCACCTGCCACCACACCCGGCTAATTTTTGTATTTTTGGTAGAGACAGGGTTTCACTATGTTGGCGAGGCTCATCTCGAACTCCTGATCTCAGGTGATCCGCCTGCCCTTGGCCTCCCAAAGTGCTGGGATTACAGGCGTGAGCCACTGTGCCTGGCCTATTTTTTTAATATAAGAAATCTGTTTAGCAGGTCATGGAAAATTGAAAAAAACACCAGACATCTGGAATAGTGTAGCATTATAGGTTTATTTATTTATTATTTATTTATTTATTTTTGAGCCAGAGTTTCGCTTTTGTCGCCCAGGCTGCAGTGCAGTGCTCACTGCAACCTCCGCTGCCTGCGTTCAAGGGATTCTTATGCCTCAGCCTCCCGAGTGGCTGGGGTTACAGGTACCTGCTACCACGCCCAGCTAATTTTTGTATCTTTAGTAGAGACAGGGTTTCACCTTGTTGGCCAGTCTGGTCTCTGAACTCCTGACCTCAGGAGATCCACCTGCATAGGCCTCCCAAAGTGTTGGGATTATAGGCGTGAGCCACCGTGCCTGGCCTATTTTTTTTCCCCCAGCCTATTTATTTTTTTTAATAACAGCTTTTTGTCTGTTTTTTTAAATGAGCATTCATTTGTATAATAAGGGTTTAAAGAAAGGTGTTAATTAACCTTGTTTTTGTTTTTTTGGTTTTTTTTGAGACAGAGCGTCGCCCTGTCACCCAGGCTGGAGTGTAGTGGCATGATCTTGGCTCACTGCAGCCTCGGCCCTCCCAGGTTCAAGAGATTCTCCTGTTTCAACCTCCCAAGTAGCTGGGATTACAGGCATGTGCCACCATGCCCGGCTAATTTTTTTGTGTTTTTAGTAGAGATGGGTTTCACCATGTTGGCCAGGCTGGTCTCAAACTCCTGACCTCAGGTGATCCATCCGCCCTGGCCTCTCAAACTGCTGGGATTACAGGCGTGAGCCACTGCGCCCCACTAGAAAGGCATTAATTTAAATAAACATTTATTCAGGTGATTACTGGCATCTACCTCCCTTCTAAGATACAGATACTTTTGAGTACATGTTGTTCCCTGGATAAAAACAAATGGCTGGCCAGGCACAGTGGCCCACACTTGGGAGGCTGAGGCGGGTGGATCATTTGAGGTCAGGAGTTTGAGACCAGCCTGGCCAACATGGTGAAATCCTGTCTCTACTAAAAACAAAAAATTAGCCAGCTGTGGCTGTGAGTGCCTGTAATTCCAGCTACTCGGGAGACTGAGGCAGGAGAATTGCTTGAACCTGGAAGGCAAAAGTTGTGGTGAGCCAGGATCATGCCACTGCACTCCAGCCTGGGCAACAGAGTGAGACAACGTCTCAAAAAAAAAAAAAAAAAAAAGACAAATGGCTCATTGGGATTCATCGGCAAATTATTGGCCAGTGAGTGTGGCCTTTAGGCTATTTATCAGATTACTTTCAGCTATTTTATTTTATTTTATTTTATTTTTTTTTTGAGACGGAGTCTCGCTCTGTCGCCCAGGCTGGAGTGCAGTGGCCGGATCTCAGCTCACTACAAGCTCCGCCTCCCGGGTTTACGCCATTCTCCTGCCTCAGCCTCCCGAGTAGCTGGGAGTACAGGCGCCGGCCACCTCGCCCGGCTGGTTTTTTGTACTTTTTTTTTAGTAGAGACGGGGTTTCACCGGGTTAGCCAGGATGGTCTAGACCTCCTGACCTCGTGATCCGCCCGTCTCGGCCTCCCAAAGTGCTGGGATTACAGGCTTGAGCCACCGCGCCCGGCCTCAGCTATTTTATTAATTGACTAGATTGGGCTTGAGTAGGAGCGGATTGTAAACCTACACAGGTTTCCACAGGATAGAGTGCAAAACTTCGTACGTAGGAGTAGGGAGGGGCCTGTTTAACTTGTTCCTTTATCCTTGCTTCTATTCCTATGCTGCATATTGTGCCTCTTATGTGTGTTTCAAAGTCGTCTTCTTTATACTCAGAAATAGTATTTTTTGAAAATATTTCTAAGAAAAGACAACTTATATTTGGCAAAACTGTGTTGAGCTCTTACCATGTATAATGCACTGTGTTAAGTACCTTGATGGATGGATGGATGGATGAGATATACATAAGTAAATAAAATCTATCTTTGTTTTTAGGAACTTTGAGTATACTGGGAGAGACATTTACACAGTTAACATAAAATTGTATGATAAGTGTTAGAGCGGAGATGTAAACAAAGCACGATTGGCTTTGGAGAGGCAACAATTTTGTATGATAGGTGGAAATTGGGAAAGAGTTCACAGAGATTTGAACTGGACTTTGAATGATGGATAAGCTGTTGGTTGGTAGGCATAAAAATTAGTGGTTTATTTTAGAAATTGGGTTATTTAGGGCAGAGAGAGAATAAATTGGGCTAGAGGAGGCTAGAAATGAGAAAATGGTAAATTGAGGGAAAATAATGACATGGTGAATGTAAAACACCTAGCACAGTGTAGATACTTATCAGACTTTGCCTCTTTCTTTTAAAAAACATTTTTAAGGCCGGGCGCGGTGGCTCACACCTGTAATCCTAGCACTTTGGGAGGCCGAGGCGGGTGGATCTTGAGGTCAGGAGATCGAGACCATCCTGGCCAACATGGTGAAACCCCGTGTCTACTAAAAAAAATACAAAAAATTAGCCGGGCGTGGTGGCAGGCGCCTGTAGTCCCAGCTACTCGGGAGGCTGAGGCAGGAGAATGGCGTGAACCCGGGAGGTGGAGCTTGCAGTGAGCTGAGATCGTGCCACCGCACTCCCTCCTGGGTGACAGAGTGAGACTCCATCTCAAAAAAAAAAAATCATTTTTAAAATTTATTTTATTTTTATTTATTATTATTATGTTTTGCGATGGAGTTTTGCCTTTGTTGCCCAGGCTAGAGTGCAATGGTGTGATCTCAGCTCACTGCAACCTTCGTCTCCCAGGTTCAAGCGATTCTCCTGCCTTACCCTCCCGAGTAGCTGGAATTATAGGCTCCCCCCACCACGCCCAGCTAATTTTTTTTTTTTTTTTTTTTTTTTTTGAGACGGAGTCTCGCTCTGTCAGCCAGGCTGGAGTGCAGTGGTCGGATCTCAGCTCACTGCAAGCTCCGCCTCCCGGGTTTACGCCATCCTCCTGCCTCAGCCTCCCAAGTAGCTGGGACTACAGGTGCCTGCCACCACGCCTGGCTAGTTTTTTTGTATTTTTTAGTAGAGATGGGGTTTCACCGTGTTAGCCAGGATGGTCTCGATCTCCCGACCTTGTGATCCGCCCGTCTCGGCCTCCCAAAGTGCTGGGATTACAGGCTTGAGCCACCGCGCCCGGCCAATTTTTTGTATTTTTTAAGTAGAGACGAGGTTTTGCCATGTTGGCCAGGCTGATCTTCAACCCCTGACCTCAGGTGATCCACCCGCCTCGGCCTCCCGAAGTGCTGGGATTACAGGCGTGAGCCACCGTGCCCAGCCTAAATTTAATTTTTAATTTTTAATTTTATTTTTTTCTTTTTGGTTTTTCTTTATATTTGCTGATTACTTACAGATAATTTTTATTTTTTTAGAGATAGTGTCAACTACTTACAGACAATTTTTATCTTTTTAGAGACAGGGTCAACTATTATACTTACAGATAATTTTTATTTATTTAGAGACAGGGTCTCTCAATGTTTTGTAGGCTGGACTTGGACTCCTGGTCTCATGTGGTCCTCCTGCCTCCCAAAGTGCCGGGATTACAGACATGAGCCACTGTGTCTGGCCCACTGCTTTCTAATTCCAAACATATTTACCTCAAGGAGTATCTTTAAGTTACCTGAAAAACTAATTTTTAGGTTGATTGGACAAAGTAAGGCTATTTTCAGTAAATTCTAGGTGGTTTGCAAAATTACCACCATGATAGTAAAACCAAAGTAATGATGGGAATTTACTTAGATTTATGTGCAAACATTTCTTTCCTCAGTAATGATGGGAATTTACTTAGATTTAAGTGCAACCATTTCTTTCCTCAGAAGGTGACCTGCTGAGAAAAGTGGTACAAATACTGGGAAAAACCTGCTCTTCTGCACTAAGTGGGAAACAATGTCACAAGTTAAAAGCTCTTATTCCTATGATGCCCCCTCGGACTTCATCAATTTTTCATCCTTGGATGATGAAGGCGATACTCAAAACGTAGATTCATGGTTTGGTAAGTGCCTGCTTTCTCTGGCTATTTTAAGGGTTAGTGGCTTGCTTTGTGCTGAAGACCTTTCAATAATAGAAGGGGTTGCAAGAAAAGAACTTTTTTGCACCAAGAAAATAACTAAAATATCAACTCCTTTCTGCACCAAGACATTCTGTCATCCATGATATTGTGGGAATAGTTGAAATGCCCAGTATTTGGGGAATGGATTGTAAACACAAATTATATGTTGTTTTGTAGTTCAGAATGGCGGATTTAAGCTTTAGGGACATACGGGAAAGTTCACATGAACCAGTGTTCAGCAAAACTCCATGCTCAAATATGTCTGTAGTGATGGCAGCCACATAAAAACTTTCTCTACTATCATTAGGCATAGATTATATCACAGCTAGGATGTTGACATTCATACAATCTACCAGTTTTACACAGATTTCTCCAGTTTCACTTGTATGTGTATTAAGTTCTCTGTGGTTTTATCACCTGTGTTGGTTAATGTGTCTACCACCACAGTCAAGATATTGAACAGTTCTAGTATCACAAGGAACTATTGTATTGCTCTTTTATAACTACCCTCACCTCCCTCCTGCCACCCCTCCCTCAATTCATTTTTTTTTTTTTTTTTTGGGAGACTGGAGTCTCACTCTGTTGCCCAGTGGTACAGTCTCAGCTCACTGCAACCTCTGCCACCTGTGTTCAAGTGATTCTGCCTCAGCCGCCCAAATAGCTGGGATTACAAGCGCCCACCAGCTCACCTGGCTAATTTTTGTATTTTTAGTAGAGACATGGTGTTTTGCCATGTTGGCCAGGCTCTCCTTGAACCCCTGACCTCAGGTGATCCACCCACCTCGATCTCCCAAAGTGCTGGGATTACAGGCGTGAGCCACTTCCCCTGGCCCTCAATTCATTTTTAAATGGAAGGATTATGCTACTAAGAACCCAATCCCAGAAACAGTTTTGCTTGGCCAACGGTGAATAAGAATGTAGTTACATTTTTACATTACTTTGAAATAATATCTGAGACTAGTTGTTGAGGCCCCTTTGATTCTTTCTGTCATGTCTCCATCCTCCTTATCAGGAGAAATCACTATCAATACGTGGTGGGGAACAGAAGTGAGTCTGTTGCAGCTGTACTTATCCGTATAATGCACTGTCCAAATGTGATGGCAGGTGCCATTCCTTTGGAAAAGGACTTTAATGGCATCTAGTGGGGATCCTGAGAGGAGTAGTCTGTTGGAAGTGGTGGGGAGGAAGGGTAACTACAAGGGCCACCTGTCCTGCGGGGATCTTCCCCATGCCCTTGCTTCACTGGAACCCTAAGGAAATGGCTGGGCTGTCTGAGGATTTCTTTTTCTAAGCTTTTCTTTAAAATAAAAAAGAAAAGATTAGCATAAGAATACTGTTAAATACAATTTGGAAGAAAAAAAATGACCCCACTATTTTTCTAAAACTTAGTTTAAAAAATTATTTATTTGTTTTTTTGTTTTTGCCAGAGTTCTTTTGGCTAACAAAACTACCTCTATTTTAATATATTACTTTCCAATTTTTTTCTTAAATAAATAGTCACATCTTTTACACAGTTGCAGTCAGAGTGTACATGCACAGGGTAGTTATTGCTGTGTCTCACTGCATTCCTGAAACTTATCAGTAGGCTGTTGGTAGAACAGACCCTTCATTGCTTTGTACTGACTTCTGGGCACAGTAGAATCTAAGATAAAATTTCTTGAGAAAACGTAGCTCTGCTCTACCCTCACACACCCCTTATTCCTCCCACCATCCCAGTGAGGAGGAAACTGTAAGACTATACAATGTCTTTTGTAAGCCCTAGAGTTTTTGATGATTACTATTTTCTTTTTCTTTTTTTTGAGACGGAGTCTTGCTCTGTCGCCAGGCTGTAGTGCAGTGGCTCGATCTCAGCTCACCACAACCTCCGCCTCCCAGGTTCAAGCGATTCCCCTGCCTCAGCTTCCCAAGTAGCTGGGATTACAGGCACGTGCCACCACGCCCAGCTAATTTTTTGTGTTTTAGTGGAGACAGAGTTTCACCGTGTTGACCAAGATGGTCTCAATCTCCTGACCTTGTGACCTGCCCACCTTGGCCTCCCAAAGTGCTGGGATTACAGGCCAGAGCCACCACACCTGGCTGGTTACAGTTTTCTTTGAGAGGAACATGATGTATTTAGAGGGTAGATAAAGCTAGTTCATGTTTGTATGACCCTAAATGGGTACCAAACAAAGATAAGGAGTTCTTCACAATGCAGAATCTGTACTTTTTCTTTTTTATCATACATTGTTTAATGTTGCCAGTTTTTTAGTGATTGTTTTTATAGTCTATGTCTGATGTGTAATGTGTACTTTTTCTTTTGATTGCTAGAACTTTGCTTGTACTTGCCACATGAGTTGGAAGTGTACTGGTACGGAGCTGTAGTTTGCATTTTAAGTGCGTGATAGTGATTTGTTTTGCTTCCTTGCTGATTGATTGCACAATGATGATCTTCCCTTTTCACAGAGGAGAAGGCCAATTTGGAGAATAAGTTACTGGGGAAGAATGGAACTGGAGGGCTTTTTCAGGGCAAAACTCCTTTGAGAAAGGCTAATCTTCAGCAAGCTATTGTCACACCTTTGAAACCAGGTAAGAAAACATCTTAGAATAAAGCTCCTTGACAGAATGGTGGGACAGTGTCTTAGAAGCCTTAGGATCTGGGAAAACTACCTAAATGTTCTCTTTGTTTATTATTGGTGAAATGGGCTAATTCATTTCATGATGAATGTAAAACTAATGATGTGTTACACTTAAAAAAAAATCTCTTGGAGCTTAAGCTAACATAATTTTTTTTTTTTTTTTTTAAAGATGGGGTCTGGTTCTGTCACCCAGGCTGGAGTACAGTGCCACAGTCATAGCTCACTGCAGCCTCAAACTCCTGAGCGATTAGTAGCTGGGACTGTAGGTGCTCACCACCATGCCTGGCTGATTTTTAAAAAATTTTAGTAGAGAAGGAGTCTTTGCTAGCCAAGCTGATCTTAACCTCTGGGCTTCAAGTGATCTTCCTTCCTCAGCTTCCCGAAGTGCTAGGATTATAGGTGTGAGCTACGGTGCCCGGAGGCTAACATAGAATTTTATTGCCAGATACGTAACCGTTTTCTTTTTACGACAAGATTTAATGTAACCTAACCTTGGTCTGGGTGGGAAATAAAACAGCAAAAAAAGAAGACTCTACTGCTTGCCAGTGTACAAGAATTATTTGAGTTATGTATCTGATTTTTTTTTTTTTTTGGAGATGGAGTCTTGCTTTGCCACCCAGGCTGGAGTACAGTGGCATGATCTTGGCTCACTGCAAGCTCCATGTCCTGGGTTCACACCATTCTTCTGCCTCAGCCTCCCGAGTAGCTGGGACTACAGGTGCCTGCCACCACGCCTGGCTAATTTTTTGTATTTTTAGTAGAGATGGGGTTTCACTGTGTTAGCCAGGATGGTCTAGATCTCCTGACCTCATAATCTGCCTGCCTCGGCCTCCCAAAGTGCTGGGATTACAGGCGTGAGCCACGGCGCCTGGTCGATATTTATCTTTCTATGCCTGACTTATTTCACTTAACATAATGTCCTTCAGGTTCATCCATGTTGCTGTGAATGACAGAATTTCATTCTTTTTTATGGCTAAATAGTATTCATTGTATGTGTATGCCACATTTTATCTGTTTGTCTGTTGATGGATACTTCAGTTGATTCCACATCTTGACTACTGTGAATAGTGCTGTAATAAACGCAGGACTGCAGATAGATATCTCTTCGATGTACTGATTTCCTTCTTCTTAGATATATACCCAGTAATGGGATTGCTGGATCATATGGTAATTATATTTTTAATTTTTTAGGAGCCTTCATACTGTTTTCCATAATACCTGTACGAGTTGACTTTACTACTAACAATATATAAGAGTTCCCCTTTCTCTCCATCCTCAGAGATGCAGAGAAATTTTTAACATTTTTCATAGTATCCATTCTAACTGGGATGAAAGGCTATCTCATTGTGATTTTTAATTTGCATTTCCCTGATGATTAGTGATACTGAGCATTTTTTCACATACCTGTTTGCCATTTGTATGTATTCTTTTGAGAGATGTCTATTCAGCTCATTTGTCCAGCTGTTGAGTTAGAGTTCCTTGTGTATTCTGGATATTACTCCCTTCTTTAATGAATAGTTAACAATATTTTCTCCCATTCTTTAGTTGTCTCTTCACTCTGTTGATTGTTTACCCTGCTGTGCAGAAAGTTTTAAATTTAATATAATCTCATTTGTCGGCTGGGCGCGGTGGCTCAAGCCTGTAATCCCAGCACTTTGGGAGGCCGAGGTGGGTGGATCACGAGGTCAGGAGATCGAGACCATCCTGGCTAACATGGTGAAACCCTGTCTCTACTAAAAATACAAAAAACTAGCCGGGCGTGGAGGTGGGCGCCTGTAGTCCCAGCTACTCGGAGGCTGAGGCGGGAGAATGGCGTGAACCCGGGAGGTGGAGCTTGCAGTGAGCCGAGATCGCACCACTGCACTCCAGCCTGGGTGACACAGTGAGACTCTGTCTCAAAAAAAAAAAAAAAAAAATCCCATTTGTCTACTTTTACTTTTGTTGCCTATGCTTTTGAGGTCATGTTCATAGAATTTTTTCCCAGAACCATGTCCTAAAATATTTCACCTGTTTTTATTTTATTACTTTATTTATTTATTTTTGAGACAGTCTCACTCTGTCACCCAGACTGGAGTGCAGTAGTACTATCTCGGCTCACTGCAACCTCCGCCTCCCAGATTCAAGTGATCCTCCTGCCCCAGCCTCCCGAGTAGCTGGGACTACAGGTGTGCACCACACCTAGCTAATTTTAGTATTTTTACTAGAGATGGGGTTTCACCATGTTGGCCAGGCTGGTCTCGAACTCTTGACCTCAAGTGATCCACCCACCTCAGCCTCCCAAAGTGCTAGGATCAGAGTCGTGAACCACCGCGCTCGGCCTCCCCGATGTTTTTAGTTGTTGCATAGTTTAAGGTCTTACGTATCAGTCTTTAATCCATTTTGAGTTGATTTTTTTTTTTTTTTTTTTTGAGATGGAGTCTCGCTCTGTCCCCCAGGCTGGAGTGCAGTGGCGCGATCTCAGCTCACTGTAAGCTCCACCTCCCGGGTTCACGCCATTCTCCTGCCTCAGCCTCCTGAGTAGCTGGGACTACAGGTGCCCGCCACCGCACCTGGCTAATTTTTTGTATTTTTAGTAGAGGCGGGGTTTCACCATGGTCTCGAACTCCTGACCTTGTGATCCGCCCACCTCGGCCTCCCAAAGTGCTGGGATTACAGGTGTGAGCCACCGCGCCCGGCCTTGAGTTGATTTTTGTATATGGTAAGAAATAGGTGTCTGGTTTCATTTTTCTACCTTCAAATATCTAGTTTGATCAGCACCATTTATTGATTTTTCAAATTTAAATTTTATTTTAGAGATGAGGTCTCACCCTATTGTCCAGACTTGTCTCAGAATTCCTGGGCTTAAACCATCCTACCACCTCAGCCTCCTAAAGCTAGCACCATTTATTGAAAAGACTGTCCCCTCCCCAAGGAATGTTCTTGGTGCCGTTGTCAAAAATCAGTTGGCTATAAATATGTGGATTCGTTCCTGGGTTCTCTATCTATTCCATTTATCTGTGCGTCTGTTTTTATGATAGTACCATGCTATTATGGTTACTTTAGCTTTGTAATGTATTTTGAAGGCTGGTAGTTTGATGCCTCCAGCTTTGTTCTCTTCGCATAGGATTAGTTTGGCTACATGGGGTCTTTTGTGGTTCCATGTGAATTTTAGGATTTTCTTTCTTTCTTCCTTTGTTTTTTTCTTGAGACAGAGTCTGGGTCTTGTTGCCCAGGCTGGAGTGCAGTGGCGCAATCTTGGCTGACTACAACCTCTGCCACCTGGGTTCAAGCGATTGTCCTGCCTCAACCTCTGGAGTAGCTGGGATTACAGGCATCTGCCACGACCCCCAGCTACTTTTTGTAGTTTTAGTAGAGATGAGATTTCACTATTTTGGCCAGGCTGGTCTTGAACTCCTGACCTTAGGTAATCTACCGTCCTCGGCCTCCGAAAGTGCTGGGATTACATGCATGAGCCACCGTGCCTAGCCTGTTTATACATTATTTATGGCTGTTGTATCCTTACTAATTTTTCTTTCCATTTGTTTCATCAATTAGAGAGGTAGTGAAATCTCAGACTGTAATTATGGATTTGTCTCTTTATAATTTTTCCTTCATGTAGTTTGAAGCTACTATTAGATGCATAAATGTTTAGGATTGTTATGTCATCTTGATGAACTGGCCACTTTTTTATATATATATATATATATATATATATATATATATATATTTTTTTTTTTTTTTTTTTGGTTGGACGTGATGCCTCACACCTGTAATCCTAGCACTTTGGGAGGCTGAGGCGGGCGGATCACAAGGTCAGGAGTTCGAGACCAACCTGGCCAATATGGTGAAACCCCATCTCTACTAAAAAATACAAAAATTAGCCGGGTGTGGTGGTGCACACCTGTAGTGCCAGCTACTCGGGTGGCTGAGGTGGGAGAATCGCTGAAACCTGGGAGGCGGAGGTTGCAGTGAGCCAAGATCGTGCCACTGCACTCCAGCCTGGGCTATAGAGCAAGACTCCATCTCAAAAACAAACAAACAACATTTACATATATATACACACACACACATATATATATGTGTGTGTGTGTGTGTATATGTATATATACATATTTATGTATGTATTTTTGAGACAGGGTCTCACTCTGTCACCCAGGCTGGACTGCAGTGGAGCAATCACACCTCACCGCAGCCTCTACCTCCTGGGCACAGGAGATCCTCTTACCTCAGCCTCTTGAGTAGCTAGGACCACAGATGCCACTACCATGCCCAGCTAGTTTTTATATTTTTTGTAGAGACAGGATTTTGCCATGTTGCCTAGGCTGGTTTTGAACGCCTGGGCTCAAGTGCTCCACCCACCTCAGCCTTCCAAAGTTCTGGGATTACAGGTTGAGCCACTGTGCCTGGCCCCACTTTAACAGTTTGAAATGATCTTCTTTATCCTCACTGAAGTTCTTTGCTCTGAAACCTACTTTGCCTGATATTAATATAATCACTCCAGTTTTCTTTTGATTGGTGTTAGCATGGTGTGTCTATATTTAAAGTGCATTTTTTATAGGCAGCATATAATTGGATCTTGCTTTATTATTTAATATTATTGTCACTGCATTTTAATTGGAATAAGTGCATCTATTTTAGCCTTGACATGCTATGCTATTATTTTGTGTGTGTGTGTGAGTCTCTCCGCCCCAAAAATATTTTTTTAGGAGATGAGCCAAATGATTGTTCTCAAATGAATAATGCCTAAACTATGTTTTCATGGCCTATCTTTTCTTCCCTGTCATCTTGTTGCAGTTTAATTCCTTTATCAGGGGTCAGTTTATATGCTATGTGATTAAGTGCTGTTTCTTCCATGAAGCCTTTACTTGATTGTTTCTTTCTTACTCTGTTTTTGTTTTTTGTTTTTGTTTTTTTTTTGCAGACAGGGTCTCACTGTGTCACCCCATCTATAGATCAGTGGCATGATCACAGCTCCCTGCAGCCTTGACCTCCTGGGCTCAAGTGATCCTCTTGCCTCAGCCTCCTGAGTAACTGGTACTACAGGCACATTCCACCATGCCTGGCTAACTTTCTCAGTGTTCCCATAACACTTTTGTTCTATTTCATTAAAAATGTTTATCAAGGCTGGGCTAGTAGTTCATGCCTGTAATCCCAGTACTTTGGGAGACCAAGATGAGAGGATTGCTTTAGCCCAGCAGTTTGAGACCAACCTGGGCAATATAGTGAGACCCCCATCTCTAATCTCTATTTATATAATATTGAAAAGCAAAAAAAAAAAAAAGTTTATCAAAGTAAAACATGGCCACGGTAACATCACAATACTTAGAGTTTATGTTAAAATAACACCTTCCTCTTCCCATCCCTATCCCCTGTCCTTTTTCTCAAACTCTTATTGGTTTTGTTGTTGTTGTTGTTGTTGTTGTTGTTGTTGTTGTTTTAAGACTTTGAGTCTCGCTCTGTCCCCCAGGCTGGAGTGCAGTGGCGCGATCTCGGCTCACTGCAAGCTCTGCCTCCCAGGTTCACACCATTCTCCTGCCTCAGCCTCCTGAGTAGCTGGGGCTACGGGCGCCCGCCACCACACCCGGCTAATTTTGTGTATTTTTAGTAGAGATGGGGTTTCACCATGGTCTCGATCTCCTGACCTCGTGATCCACGTGCCTCAGCCTCCCAAAGTGCTGGGATTACAGGCGTGAGCCACCGTGCCTGGCCTGTTGTTTTTATATTTTGTTTTACAAGTGGGATCTCACTGTGTTGCCCAAGCTGGTCTCAAACTCCTGGGCTCAAGTGATCTTCCTGACTCTGTCTTCCCAGTAGCTGTTTTAACTCACTATTTTAACTTGTGTGGTTACATTCATAATGCCTGATAGTATGATTATATCAGCAGTATTTACAATGTTATGATTATGTAAATATTGTTCAATGCCAAGTCAGTAACTGTGATGCAATTTCATCCCTTCTTGGTTCTCTTTGGCTGTATTTAGTTGTATTGTCACAACTGCTGAGCCACATAAAGATGATTCTGACATCAAGAGATCAGTGGATTTGCTTTTCTTTAAACTTTATCAATTTCTTAAATTTCTGCCACATTTTATCTTGCTTCATATTGGACAATGACCCTTGGAAGTTATTACTGCTTTTTTGGGAGAGCATTATTATTTTTACTATCTTTTCTGCCTTGTTTCCTGGACCTTATATCTTTCTTCTGGATATACTCCTTTATTATGCAGGAGTGCATCCTGAGGAAACTTTCTTTTTATTTATTTATTTATTTTTTTGAGACAGAATCTTGCTCAGTCGCCCAGGCTGGAGTGCAGTGGCGCGATCTCAGCACACTGCAAGCTCCGCCTCCCGGGTTTACGCCATTCTCCTGCCTCAGCCTCCCGAGTAGCTGGGACTACAGGCGCCCGCCACCTCGCCCGGCTAGTTTTTTGTATTTTTTAGTAGAGACGGGGTTTCACCGTGTTAGCCAGGATGGTCTCGATCTCCTGACCTCACGGTCCGCCCGTCTCGGCCTCCCAAAGTGCTGGGATTACAGGCTTGAGCCACCGCGCCCAGCGGAAACTTTCTTAAATTAGTACAGGAGAGGAAAACTTTGAGTTCTTATATATTTGAAAATGGCATTGTTCCACTTTCATATACAATTGAAAGTTTATCTTAATACGGCATTATAGATTGCAAATTATTTTTTATCACTACTGTAAAGACATTGTTCCTTTACCTTCTATTTTTTTTGTATCGCTGATGAAAAATTCAGTGCTTATCTAATTTTCGTTACTTCGTAAGTGATCTTTTTTTCTTCTTTATGGAAGCTTTCAGAACTTTATCAGTGTCCTGAAATGTCATGAGATTGTGTGTGGGATGCTTTTTTTAAAGGTAGTACCTGGCCGGGCGTGGTGGCTCAAGCCTGTAATCCCAGCACTTTGGGAGGCCGAGACAGGCGGATCACGAGGTCAGGAGATCGAGACCATCCTGGCTAACATGGTGAAACCCCGTCTCTACTAAAAAATACAAAAAACTAGCCGGGCGAGGTGGCGGGCGCCTGTAGTCCCAGCTACTCGGGAGGCTGAGGCAGGAGAATGGTCTAAACCCGGGAGGCGGAGCTTGCAGTGAGCTGAGATCCGGCCACTGCACCCCAGCCTGGGCGACAGAGCAAGACTCTGTCTCAAAAAAAAAAAAAAAAAAAAAAAAAAAAAAAGGTAGTACCTTAGGCTGGCAAATAGGCAAGTCCCGGATACTTCATTTCTGTTTCAACCAAAGTAGCTTTTATAAACTGGTCTTCTTATAAGGTTTAACTGGAACTAAGGATTTTGTGGCTTAGACGGGGTGTGTGTGTGTGGCTCATCTCCAATTATTTTCCTTGGGATTTGAGTGCTGACTAGCTTTTGGTCTCCCACAGTTGACAACACTTACTACAAAGAGGCAGAAAAAGAAAATCTTGTGGAACAATCCATTCTGTCAAACGCTTGTTCTTCCCTGGAAGTTGAGGCAGCCATATCAAGAAAAACTCCTGCCCAGCCTCAGAGGTAAGACTGTTTGGAATCTCAAAATGGTGGTTATGATAATAATGTTCAAAGGATAGTTACTGGACAGAGCATCTGTTATGTGTCCATACTGTGTTTTGGACACCTTTACGTTACTTTTTTTTTTTTTTGAGACAGAGTTTCGCTCTTTTGCCCAGGCTGTAGCGAAGTGGTGTGATCTCAGCTCACTGCAACCTCCGCCCCACCATGTTCAAACAATTCTCCTGCCTCAGCCTCATGGGTAGCTGGGATTATAGGCACCTGCCACCACACCCGGCTAATTTTTGTATTTTTAGTAGAGACGGGGCTTTGCCATGTGGCCAGGCTGGTCTCAAACTGCTGACCTCAGGTGATCCACCCGCCTCAGCCTCCCAAAGTGCTAGAATTACAGGCGTGAGCAACTGCGCCCGGCTATGTTAGCTTTTAAAATCCTCATAATAATGGGTTTGTGTGGTTGGTATAAATTAAGAAAAATCCGTATAACATTTATGAGTTGTAGGTAATATGCTTAATTAATTAATTTATAGATAAGGGCTCAGAGATACTAAGTTGCTTGCTTAAGGCAAGTTTATTTCAGAGCCAAGATTCAAACCCTTATCAATCTGTTTCCAAAGGCCTTGTATGGATATAGTTGTTACATCTTCCTAATGTCAAATATCTTTGTTCTTCTGTATTACTTTAGCTTTTTTTTTTTTTTTGAGACAGGGTCTTGTTCTGTCACCCAGGCTGGAGCTGGAGTGCAGTGGTGGCACATAGGTCACTGCAGACTCAAACTCCAGGGCTCAAGTGATCCTCCTGCCTCAGCCTCCCAAAGTGCTGAGACTATATAGGCATGAACCACTGCATTCAGCCAATAGACAAATTTTTATTTTATTTATTTTTGAGACAGAGTCTTGCTCAGTTGCCCAGGCTGGAGTGCAGTGGCATGATCATATCTTACTCTAGCCACAACTTCCTGGGCTCAAGCAATCTTCCCACCTCAGTCTCCTGAGTAGCTGGGACTACAGGCACAAGCCACTGTGCTCAGCTAATATTTTTGTATTTCTTGTTCAGAAAAAGTTTTACCACGTTGTCTAGGCTGGTCACGAACTCCTGAGCTCACTGAACCCACCCACCTCTGCCTCCCAAAGTGTTAGGGTTACAGGCGCGAGCCACTGCACCCAGGCCAGAGTATGAATTTAGTTTTTATTTTTTATTTTTGTGAGATGGAGTCTCACTCTGTCGCCCAGTCTGGAGTGCAGTGGCCGGATCTCAGCTCACTGCAAGCTCCGCCTCCCGGGTTTACGCCATTCTCCTGCCTCAGCCTCCCGAGTAGCTGGAACTACAGGCGCCCGCCACCACGCCCGGCTAATTTTTTTGTATTTTTTTAGTAGAGACGGGGTTTCACCATGTTAGCCAGGATGGTCTCGATCTCCTGACCTCGTGATCTGCCTGTCTCGGCCTCCCTAAGTGCTGGGATTACAGGCTTGAGCCACCGCGCCCGGCCTCAGAGTATGAGTTTATAATCAGGGTTTAGTGTTTACCCTCTCTGTGGTTCTCTTGCTTCTGAAATTTTGCCTTAAAAATTTGATCTTTTTTTTTTTTTTTTTGAGACAGGGTCTTGCTCGCTTGCCCAGGCTGGTGTGCGATGGCATGATCTTGGCTCACTGCAGCCTTGACCCCTCAGGCATAAGCAATCCTCCTGCCTTAGCCTCCCGAGTAGTGGAGGCTACAGGTGCAGGGCACCACGCCCAGCTAATTTTCGTATTTTTTGTAGAGATGGAGTCTTGCTATGTTGTCCAGGCTGGTCTTGATCTCCTGAGCTCAAGTGATCTGCCCACCTATGCTTCCCAGAGTGCCAAGATTACAGGCGTGAGCCACCATGCCTGGTATGTGCCATCTTTTTTTTTTTCCCCCAGACGGAGTCTTGCTGTGTCGCCCAGGCTGGAAGAATGCAGTGGCGCAATCTCGGCTCACTGCCACCTCCGCCTCCTGGGTTCCAGTGATTCTCCTGCCTCAGCCTCCCAAGTAGCTGGGACTACAGGCGCCCATCACTACTCCCGACTAATTTTTTTTTTTTGCATTTTTAGTAGAGATGGGGTTTCATCGTGTTAGCCAGGATAGTCTCTATCTCCTGACCTTGTGATCTTCCCGCGTTGGCCTCCCAAAGTGCTGGGATTATAGGCGTGAGCCACCGCACCTGGCAGAGTAGGGAAAGCTTTCTTAAACAGGACACACATAGAAAAGCACTGACCATAATGGGGGTGGCAGAGGTTGATAAATTCAAGCACATTTATCTAATTAAAAGATAAAGAGATGAAAATTCAACCCCTAGAGTGGGAGAAACTATTTGTAACACATGAATCCTACAAAGGGTTTATATCCAGAGTATACAAAGAATTACAAATCAATTAGTAAAGAATTGACAAGCCAGTAGAAAACAGGCAAACGACTTGAACTAGCACTTATGAAAAGGACAAACAAATGGCCGATAAACGTGAAAATGTACTCAGTTTTACTGATCATCAGAGAAAAGCACATTAATTTCCTAAGACCCACCAATCTTATTTTTTTTTTATAATAGCTAAAATGAGGAGATAACTCATCAACAGTAGACTGAATAAATAGTGGCATATCCCTACAATGAATATTATACAGCAGTGAAAGTCAATGAATTAGAGCTGTGTGAATTGATGTGGTTGAATCTCACAAACATAAAGTTGAGTGAGATAAGCCAGACAGAAAAGAATACTTGTAGTAGTCTGGTTACATTATACAAAATTTTTTGTTTTTCTTCAAAACTAGCATACCATGTTTATATAATACATGCTTATTTGGTAAAGCAATAAGGAAATTATCTAATGATCACACTTGACGTCAAGATAGCAGTGGTTGTCAGTGTTCTTCTGTATCTTGGCCTAGGTGGTGATTTCATAAGGTCTTCCACTTGGTAGTCATTTAACTATTTTTGTTTTGGGCACTTTTTGGTATGTATTAGATCTGTCACTATGCTCTTTGTTTTGTATTCATCTTATTGATTTATTTGTTTTTAGACAGAGTCTTACTCTGTTGCTCAGGCTGGCATGCAGTGGCACGATCATGGCTTATTGCAGCCATGACCTCCTGGGCTCAAGTGATTCTTCTGCCCCAGCTTCCTAAGTATTTAGCACCACAGATGCGCACCACCACTTGGGACTAATTTTTTAAAAATTTTTTGGGCCGGGCGCGGTGGCTCAAGCCTGTAATCCCAGCACTTTGGGAGGCCGAGACGGGTGGATCACGAGGTCAGGAGATCGAGACCATCCTGGCTAACACGGTGAAACCCCGTCTCTACTAAGAAATACAAAAAAAAAAAAAAACTAGCCGGGCGAGGTGGCGGGCGCCTGTAGTCCCAGCTACCTGGGAGGCTGAGGCCGGAGAATGGTGTGAACCCGGGAGGCGGAGCTTGCAGTGAGCTGAGATCCGGCCACTGCACTCCAGCCTGGGCTACAGAGTGAGACTCCGTCTCAAAAAAATAAAAATAAAAAAAAATAAATAAAAAAAAAAAAAAAAATTTTTTTGTAGAGACAGGGTCTTGATATGTTGCCCATGCTTGTTTGAACTCCTGGCCTCAAGCAATTCTCCTGCCTCAGCTTTCCAGAGTGCTGGGATGACAGGCATGAGCCACCATGCCCAGCCAAGTTTTTCTTTTTAATCACTTTACTGAGGTCACATTTATAGACACCAATGTATTTAAGAACTAAAATGTTATGGTTGAATTTAAAAAACTATCAACAAGAGAGATCAGATTTTTAGAGTGGAGAGAATAGCACTCCATTTTATTGCCCTTTGTAGTTTGACATCCTTTCACATTTCTGAGGAACATTTAGATATCTGTAGTATATATGTTTATTATACATTTTGTCAATTTCTCTACCATAGAAGATCTCTTAGGCTTTCTGCTCAGAAGGATTTGGAACAGAAAGAAAAGCATCATGTAAAAATGAAAGCCAAGAGATGTGCCGCTCCTGTAATCATCGATGAAATTCTACCCTCTAAGAAAATGAAAGTGTGAGTAGCCACAACTTCTTACTGCCAAGGGTAGACATATTGTACCTTGTATACCACTTGTAAGTTTCTTTTCTGAGTTTACACTTTAGATTGAATAGAATAAAATTAAAAATGGTACATCTGCAATATGTTTGGTGCACCTCAAGCTTGAGAAATGCCTAAAACTGTGACCATGGTGCGGTGAATTGTTACATGTGTCCTGGAGGGCACTCACATCTTAGTTGGCATAGGTTTTACCTCTTTTTGTTTTTATGTTTAATAACAAGCTGCATACATGTTTGTTCATATTTTTATTAAGAATATATTTTGCTGCAAGTAATAGTCTATTCAACTGGAGTGGTTTAAAGAATAATGAATTATTTGTTCACAGAGGTCTAAAGCAGTTAGCTGCTGGCTTTGGTTCAGTGGCTGATTTTTAGCTTTTTTTTTCATACTTGCTCTCAAGATGCTGCTCTGTATTTCTTAGCTTTTTTCTTTTGCTTGTTGTCTCATTGGCACAAGATGGCTGGTATATCTCTAGGTGTTGTATTTATGTTTAAGAGAAGAAGAGAGCAGTAAAGGAAAAAGGGCAGCATCTATACCAGGAAACTTAAGTCTTTCCCAGCAAACCTTAAATTTCATTTCATTTGCCTAGACTTGTGTCACTTGGATTCCCTAGTTGCAGTAGAGGCTGTTGAAGCAAGTACAATACTTACTTGTAGTTTAGTGCGTTGATGCTCCTCCTGAAATTGGGGTTTTATTAATAAGAGAATAGATATTGGGATGGCAATTAACTCTGCCATTTGATCGTTTGATGGTGAGCAGTTAGAGTCCCTCCTTATTCTTCTGAACCACCACTAGGTAACTCTTATCTTGATAGAAGTTGGCTTTCTCAAAGTTTACTCATTGAAGCCATTAGTATATATGATGTAATGATACTATTGGAAGAATCATGTGGTCAAAGCATGCTTGTTATCCTATAGAATGAGAAAAGTTAATCCATATGCAGCAGATTTGGGGAGGAGGGTACAGGCTATGCTTCAGGGAATTGAAAACATATTTTTTGTTCTTTTGAACTCAAGTTCTAACAACAAAAAGAAGCCAGAGGAAGAAGGCAGTGCTCAAGATACTTCTGAAAAGAATGAATCTTCCCCAGAGAAAGCCAAGGGTAGACATACTGTGCCTTGTATGCCACCCATAAAGTAAGTTTCTTTCCTGAATTTAAACTTTAGAATGAATGGTGTAAAATTACAGACTTATATCTCCAATCTGTTTGGTGTACCTGGAGGTTGGGAAACTCCTGAAGCTTTGACCATGGTGAAGTGAATTGTTACATGTGTCCTGAAGGGTGCTCAGATTTTTAAATTTTTATTTAATTAATTGATTTTAAAGACAGGGCCTCATTCTGTTGCCTAGGTTGGCGTGCAGTGGTGCAATCATGGCTCACTGCATCCTTGACCTCCTGGGCTTACCTGATCCTCCCACCTCAGCCTCCCAAGTAACTGGGACCACAGGCATATACTATCATGCCTGGCTAACTTTTTTTTTTTTTTTTTTTTTTGCGACATAGGCTCACTCTGTTTCCCAGGCTGGAGTGCAGTGGCACGATCTTGGCTTACTGCAATCTCCGCCTCCCAGGTTCAAACAACTCTCCTTGCTCAGCCTCCTGAGGAGCTGGGATTACAGGTGTGCACCACCACACCTGGCTAATTTTTGTATTTTTAGTAGAGGTGGGGTTTCACCATGTTGGCCAGGCTAGTCTCAAATTCCTGACCTCAAGTGATCTGCCCACCTTGGCCTCCCACAGTACTGGCGTGAGCCACCGTGCCCAGCCTACCTTTTACATGTTTTTGTGGAGATGGGGTTTTGCTATTTGCCTAGGCTCTCAAACTAGACCTCAAGCAATCCTCTTGCCTTGCTCTCTCAATGTGCTGGGATTACAGGTGTGAGCCACAGTGCCTAGCTGGTGCTCAGATCTTGAACAGTCAGAAAAATATACTGTTGAGGCAAATTTAAAAGAAATATAAAAGGAAAAAGTTAGCAATGGTTCTTACCATGTAAATGGAACATTTCTTATTTTTCCAACCTCCCTGCTGGGTTTTATCCAAGCCAGCATACATATTTTCACAATCAGTTAATATAAAACCTTGGGTTCTGCTTTATTGACTTGCCATAAGACTATTTCAGATTTTGTTTCTGTGCTGCTACAAAATCTTCACATTTATCCTTTTTTGATAGATTAATATTCTATCAAATTATATTTAACTGTTTTCTGTTGAAAATGTAGTTTCCAGCTTTTCACGATTATAAGTAATCAGTCAACAACTTTATAGGCAGAGCCATTTCTTTGAGTGATCTCCTCAGAATAAGGAAGGAGAAATTCCCCGCAAGGAATGACCAGTTTTGTCAGTGTTGATATTTATTGCCAATTTTACTTCTGAAATGGAAGTACCACTTTATAGTACCGTCGACTTTTTTTTTTTTTTTTTTGAGATGGAGTCTCACTCTGTCACCCAGGTTGGAATGCAGTGGCATAATCTTTGCTCACTGCAACCTCCGCCTCCTGGGTTCAAGTGATTCTCCTACCTCAGCCTCCTGAGTAGCTGGGATTATAGGCATGCATCATCATACCCAGCTAATTTTTTTTTTTTTTTTTTTGTGAGATGGAGTCTCGCTCTGTCGCCCAGACCGGAATGCAGCGGCACGATTTTGGCTCACTGCAACCTCCGCCTCCCACGTTCAAGCAATTCTCCTGCCTCAGTCTCCCATGTGGCTGGGATTACAGGCACCTGCCACCACACCTGGCTCATTTTTTATTTTTAGTAGAGACGGAGTTTCACCATGTTGGCCAGGCTGGTCTTGAACTCCTGACCTCAAGGGATCCGTCCCCCTCAGCCTCCCAAAGTGCTGGGATTACAGGAATAAGCCACCATGCCCGGCCCCGGCTAATTTTTATATTTTTAGTAGAGATGGCGTTTCACGATGTTAGCCACGCTGGTCTCAAACTCCTGATCTCAAGTGATCTGCCCGCCTCAGCCTCCCAAAGTGCTGGGTACAGGTGTGAGCCACCATGCCTGGCCTGAAGTGCCATTGGCTTTGAATTAATATTTTTATTTTCTTACTATCTCTTCTGCATTGTTTGTTAACTTTTAAAATTGTTTTGGTTTTTTAAATTCATATAATATGGCATCAAATTATTTAAAAAATTTAGTTGTAAATTGATAATTTATAGTTGTATATATGTATGCAGTACAAAGTGATGTTATGATTCATGACTACAATTTGGAATAATTAAATCTAGTTAATTAACATATCCGTCACCTCAAATACCACTTTTTGTAATGAGAACATTTGGGGTGTTTTTTTTTTTTTCGAGATGGAGTTTCTCTCTTGTTGCTCGGGCTGGAGTGCAGTGGCGAGATCTCAGCTTACTGTAACTTCTGCCTCCTGTGTTCAAGTGATTCTCCTGCTTCAGCCTCCTGAGTAGCTGGGATTACCGGCACTTGCCACCATACCCAGCTAATTTTTGTGTTTTTAGTAGAGATGAGGTTTTACCATGTTGGCCAGGCTGGTCTCATACTCCTGACAGGTGATCCACCTGCCTCAGCCTCCCAAAGTGCTGGGATTACAGGCATGAGCCACCGTGCCTGGCTGGAATTTATTCTTTTAGTGTATTACTATTATTAATGATATCCTTCACCCTGTGCAGTAGGTCAAAAGAAAAATCTTTTTCCTCTTGTCTGAGATTTGTTGTACTCTTTAACCATCATCTCCCCGTTTCCCCCAACCCCCAGCATCAAATTATTTTAATTTTTATGTATTTGCTGACAAGATTGTATTACTGCTACTATTGTAAACATTTTTTCCATATTTCCTCTTGGGTGAATTATCTGTTTCCTTTTTATTTTTTTTCTTATTGGTAACCTTATTTGTCTATAAATGTCCTGGTGATATTTTCCTTACTAAGAATGGCTACTCTGTATTGAACGTTACCATGTGTCAAGCACTTCAGAGATATCATCTGATTGAACAGTCACAAATAGGATGTAAGCAAGAGTATTTACACTCTCATTTCACAGTGGAGAAAACTTAGGCTCAGGAAAGTTAAATAGTTCTCTCAAGATCATTACAGGCAGCAAATGAAATGACAGGGTTGGGATTTAGTCTGCTTTACTTCTGAGTTTCTTTCTTCTGTTACATGTATTTTATGTATATTAACCTTTCGTTGTAGATACTTTCCTCATTCTACTGGTCTTTTTTTGTTTTTGTTTTTGAGACAGGGCCTTGCTGTGTTGCCTTGGCTGGTCTTGAACTCTTGGGCTCAAGCAATCTTTTCGCCTCAGCCTTCCAAGTAGCTGGGATTACAAGTGCATGCCACTGCACCAGGCTTCTACTGGTCTTTTAGTTTTTCTTGTGGCGTACAACCTAATCTTTTTTGTCATTGTTGCTGTTGTTGTTTTTGGAGATGGAGTCTCACTGTGTTGCCCAGGCTGGAGTACAGTGCCGCAATCTTAGTTTACTGTAACCTCCACCTCCCGGGTTCTAGCAATTCTCCTGCCTCAGCCTCCTGAGAAGCTGGGATTACAGGCGCCTACCACTACAGATAGCTAATTTTTGTGCTTTTAGTAAGATGGGGTTTCACCATGTTGGCCAGGATGATCTCGAACTCCTGACCTCAGGTGATCCACTTGCCTCGGCCTCCCAAAGTGCCTGGGATTACAGGCATGAGCCACTGCACCCAGCCCAATCTAATCATTTATGATTATATTTGTGGATATTTTGTAATATATTCTAATCTATTTTAGTTATTTTCTTCTGAATTTTTTTTAATATTTTGGTATAAAGTGTGCATTTTCTTGTCTTTATTTATTTATTTATTTTTTGAGACGGAGTCTCGCTCTGTGGCCAGGCTGGAGTGCATGGCGCGATCTCGGCTCCCTGCAACCTCCACCTCCCAGGTTCAAGCGATTCTCCTGCCTCAGCCTCCTGAGTAGCTAGAATTACAGGCGTGTGCCACCACACCTGGCTAATTTTTGTATTTGTAGTAGAGGCGGGGTTTCACCATGTTGGCCAGGATGGTCTCAAACTCCTGACCTCAGGTGATCTCCCCTCTTCGGCCTCCCAAAATGCTGGGATTATAGACATGAGCCACCATGCCCGGCCAAAGTGTGCGTTTTTATTTATTTTCATGGTGTTATCTAGTTAAGTTAACATCTATTTATTAGATGATATTTTTTGGTTTTGATGATTATTTTATCACAGGTTAAAAATATTATATAATGCCTGTAGATTCTTTTGAGTCACTGAGCACCTTTCTCCTCTCCTCTCTTCTCATTTACTGATTTTCTCTTTAGGCAGAAGGTTCTAAAAAGTACTGAGGAGCAAGAGCTGGAGAAGAGTATGAAAATGCAGCAAGAAGTGGTGGAAATGCGGAAAAAGAATGAAGAATTCAAGAAACTTGCTCTGGCTGGCATAGGTGAGCTTGGCTATGGTTGACTGATTCATGAGGGGTGGTTCTTACACTCTTGCTAGGTGTTTTTGAAGTCTTTTTTTTTTTTTTTTTTGAGCCAGAGTCTCGCTCTGTCGCCCAGGCTGGAGTGCAGTGGCCAGATCTCAGCTCACTGCAAGCTCCGCCTCCCAGGTTCACGCCATTCTCCTGCCTCAGCCTCTCGAGTAGCTGGGACTACAGGCGCCCGCCACTACGCCTGGCTAATTTTTTGTATTTTTTAGTAGAGACGGGGTTTCACCGTGTTAGCCAGGATAGTCTTGATCTCCTGACCTTGTGATCCACCTGCCTCGGCCTCCCAAAGTGCTGGGATTACAGTTTTGAGCCACCGCACCCAGCCTACTACTTTTTTTTTTAGTTTGCATATAACTGAAAGGCCTCAAACCCAATAATACTCAATGAATATGACACATATATTAGTGTCCCTGAGGACTACTTCAAGTTTTGGGTTACATGTAGATAGTGAACAAAGTTAGATCCATGGTAACAGAAATAGCAAAAGGACTGGAGTAAAGGGGATTTACTGGTGTTCCTTATCTTAATGTTATCTGTGTGTTTTACTGTGTTCCTCACTCAGGGCAACCTGTGAAGAAATCAGTGAGCCAGGTCACCAAATCAGTTGACTTCCACTTCCGCACAGATGAGCGAATCAAACAACATCCTAAGAACCAGGAGGAGTATAAGGAAGTGAACTTTACATCTGAACTACGAAAGCATCCTTCATCTCCTGTAAGTTGGTAGACTAAAGGAGCATTTCTTTTTTTTTTTTTTTTTTTTTTTTTTTGAGACGGAGTTTCACTGTTGTTGCCCAGGCTGGAGTGCAGTGGCACAATCTCGGCTCACCCGCAACCTCCACCTCCCAGGTTCAAGCGATTCTCCTGCCTCAGCCTCCCTAGTAGCTGGGATTATAGACATGTGCCACTATGCCCGGCCAATTTTGTATTTTTAGTAAAGACAGGGTTTCTCCATGTTGGTCAGGCTGGTCTTGGACTCCCGACCTCAGGTGAACTGCCCACCTTGGCCTCCCAAAGTGCTGGGATTACAGGCGTGAGCCACCACGCCTGGCCAAATGAGCATTTCTGTTACTAATATTCATTTAGGATTTTACGTGTAGCATTTGTGGTCACTGTTTATAATAGTATAATTGAGAAAAAATCTTTGTGTCTATAAAGTTGTGTAAAATATAACAGATCTTTTTTTTTTTTTTGAAATGGAGTTTCACTTTTGTTGCTCAGGCTGGAGTGCAATGGCGCGATTTCGGCTCACTGCAACTTCTGCCTCCTGGGTTCAAGTGATTTTCCCGCCTCAGCCTCCCAAGTAGCTGGGATTACAGGTGCCTGCCACCACGCCCAGCTAATTTTTGTATTTTTAGTAGAGACAGGGTATCCCCATGTTAGCCAGGCTGATCTCAAACTCCTGACCTCAGGCGATCCACCTGCCTCAGCCTCCCGAAGTGCTGGGATTACAAGCGTGAGCCGTCATGCCTGGCCAATATAACAGATCTTATAGGAGAAATAGGGTTGGGGCAGACCAGTCAAATCTCATGCTGCTTTGTTACCAGAGCACCAACAAAGTCAGTAACAATCATAAGTAAAAATTCTAGTACTAATAATCTCCACTTGCATTTGTAGTCAGTATCATCATTTTTTGAAATTAGTTATTTGCATTCTTAAACCCTGAGGTTATGCTTCTTTCTTTGAGATACAGGTCCTTGAAGGATTTTGCTTCTAATTAGAGACAGTTTTATCAAAATTACTGGTTCAAGGAATAGGAATTGGCTTCTTCATCAGTCACTTTAGGGGATGTATGGAGAGATTCCACTGATTCAGGAAGCTGCCTGACCTGATGCAGACCCAGAGGCCCAATCATTTTTTTTTTTTTTTTTTTTTGAGACGGAGTTTGGCTCTGTCACCCAGGCTGGAGTGCAGTGGCGCGATCTCGGCTCACTGCAAGCTCCGCCTCCCGGGTTTACGCCATTCTCCTGCCTCAGCCTCCTGAGTAGCTGGGACTACAGGCGCCCGCCATCTCGCCCGGCTAGTTTTTTGTATTTTTTAGTAGAGACGGGGTTTCACCGTGTTAGCCAGGATGGTCTCGATCTCCTGACCTCGTGATCCGCCCGTCTCGGCCTCCCAAAGTGCTGGGATTACAGGCTTGAGCCACCGCGCCCGGCCTTTTTTTTTTTTTTTAAATGAAGTTGAGGGTGAGATTCCTTTGTGCAGCACATTTTGTCTTCAATTCTAAGATAGCTTACTCTGGATTCCTTCAAAACATTGACATGGTTGGGGAAAAATTACCTATGTACTATTCCAGAACATAAGATTTGTTAAGTGCTAGATCCTTTCTTCCTTTTTTTTCTTTTTTTCTTTTTAATGAGAATAGACTAGTTATAACCCTTGCTCAAGGACAGACAAACTTCAGAATAATCATCTTGGTTTTACACAGGCCTTTTTTATTGATCCTCTGTGCCAACTATGTGGCTTATGGTAGATGTGAGCTCTTCCATGACATTTCATTTGGGGAACAACTTTTCTCTTTACAGGCCCGAGTGACTAAGGGATGTACCATTGTTAAGCCTTTCAACCTGTCCCAAGGAAAGAAAAGAACATATGATGAAACAGTTTCTACATATGTGCCCCTTGCACAGCAGGTTGAAGACTTCCATAAACGAACCCCTAACAGATATCATTTGAGGAGCAAGAAGGATGATATTAGTAAGTTTCCTACCAGTATCACTGTTGGATGGAACCTCTCCTATATTCCCTCTGCTTACATCTTAAGCACAGATTTGTCTTTAGCTGAAATCCTAGTTTTTCAATTAAAGTATGGCATGTGACTGTGCAGACAACAAATGTATCCTTCAGAATTTTTCAAGCCAACCAGCTATCTGTCTTATACCCATCAACCATCTTGATCCTCCTCATCAATAACTGGCCAAGGGGAATGAATTAAGGCAACCTGAGATGTTGTTACATGCCCTTAATGGACATTTTTGCCATGTGTCAAAGTGTCACATTGCATTTAGTTACCTATAGAAAATGAAGGCATTTCATTCATTCATTCAAGGCTATGTGCTTTTTATTCAGTGGTCCACCAAAATTTTTACTACTACTAACCAGGCACACTGTGTTAGGTGTATAGAGGTAAATAAAATGGACTTGGTGCTACTCAACATCAAGTTTCTAATTCAAGTTTCAAAACTCTACATCAAGTTTCTGACATCAAGTTTCAAAAGCCCTTACCATAATTTGTAGCGACCTATTTATCTCTGTCATTAGAGATAAATTAACTAGTTCTTTGCATTCTTAAACTGTCATTAGAGATAAATAGGTCACTACAAATTATGGTAAAAGCTTTTGAGGAGGAGGGAGATGCAAAAGTCAAAGGAGGTGGGAGATAGGGAGAGCATGTCTGAATGTTGAGAAATCTTGTCAGAGATAAAGAGGCTGAAGGTACGAGAGAGAGGAGATAACTAATGGATTAAGTCCCTGAACAGGCAGGTATTGGAGGGATACTTAGCACAGGTGAAGTGAGTGTTCTTTAAAAGGAGGATGGAAGAGTGGGAGGAATGGGTGCAAATACTGGGGGAGTTTGTAGATTTGGTGGTGAGCAGATGAGTGGATTCTAATTTAATAGTTTCTATCTTTATGGAAATAATTTCTACAAGAAGGAAGGTGAAATCTGAAGGGTGAAGGTGGTATAAAATAGTTGTTGGGAGTATAGGGATAGTATTCTGGATAAAGCAGAATGTGGTTGTTTTACTTTTGAGGATCTCTAAATTTTTTATATCCTTGCATAGGCATTTTTTTTGAGACAGAGTCTCGTTCTGGCTGTCATCACCCAGGCTGGAGTGCAGTGACGCAATCTCAGCTCACTGCAATGTCCATCTCTTGGGTTCAAGCGATTCTCGTGCCTTAGCTTCCTGAGTAGCTGGGATTACAGGTGTGTGTCACCATGCCCAGCTACTTTTTGTATTTTAAGTAGAGACCAAGTTTTGCTGCATTGGCCAGGCTGGTCTTGAACTCCTGGCCTCAAGTGATCCCCCCGCCTCGACCTCCAAGTGCTGTGATTACAGGTGTGAGTCACTGCGCCTGGTCAAGTGTAGCATTTTTAAATATTGTTATTATGTTCTAGTAGCCAAAATGATTTTGTTAGATTTTATAGTATGAAAATAATGAAATATTCTTCTTTATTCTAATGGAAATTTAAATATTAAGCATAACTTTTCAAATAATATATGACTCAGAGTCTGATATGTCATGCTTTTAGAATACTAGTCCTGGCAAATGGAAAGAGAAATTATACTATGCAATTTTTATTTAAAACTTTGTACAGTTACAGCTAAATAATGGTTATATGTATCTTTGAAACATGGCTTATTTCTAAAATAGATTTGGTTTTGATCTACCACTGTTACGTGACAAGACCTAAATTGAAAGATTCATTCTATATTAGTTATGAAAATTGACAAGGTTTCACTGGCCAAGTAAATTAGTATTTTCAGTGAGTGGTGGTGATATCTTAATATTGATGCTTTAACTTAGTTTTTAATTTTCTCCATTTGATTTTCTATATATAAGAGGTGGTCTTGTTGCTTTTATATTGATTTCATAAAATTGGGAGTTTTCACTTGGTCTTTTTTTGTTTTGATTTTTATTTATTTATTTATTTATTTTCCTTCTTGTTTTGCTTTTTAGAGACAGGCTCTTGCTCTGTCACCCAGGCTGGAGTGCAGTGGCATGATCATGGCTCACTTCAGTGTCCAACTCCTGGGCTCAAGTGATCCTCCTGCCTTAGCCTTCCAAGTAATTGGGACTATAGGTGCATGCCACCATGCTCACCTAATTTTTATATTTTCTTAAGAGACAGGGTCTCATTATGTTGCCCAGGCTGGTCTTGAGCACCTGGCCTCAAGCAGTCCTCCTGGTTTGGCCTTCTAAATTGCTGGAATTACAGGTTTGAGCCATTCTATTCAGGCTTTACTTGGTCTTTAGGAAGGCCTTATATCTTTTTTTTTTTTTTTTTTTTTTTGAGACTGAGTCTTGCTGTGTTGCCCAGGCTGGAGTGCAGTGGCACAATCTCGGCTTACTGCAAGCTCCACCTCCCGAGTTCACACCATTCTCCTGCCTCAGCCTCCTGAGTAGCTGGGACTACAGGTGCACGCCACCACGCCCGGTTAATTTTTTGTATTTTTAGTAGAGACGGGGTTTCACCGTGTTAGCCAGGATGGTCTTGATCTCCTGACCTCGTGATCCACCCGCCTCGGCTTCCCAAAGTGCTGGGATTACAGGCGTGAGCCGCCGCGCCTGACCAGGAAGGTCTTATATCTTAAAGCTGGAATAAGCAAAAATTTTTTGTGTTAATAACAAGCAAAATAATTGGCATTGTCAATAGAAAGTCTAGGCCTGGCCAGGCACAGTGGCTTAACACCTATAATCCCAGCAATCTGGGAGGCTGAGATGGGTGTATTGCTTGAGCCCAGTAGTTCAAGACCAGCCTGGGCAACATAGTGAAACCCTGTCGCTACAGAGAATATAAAAATTAGCTGGGTGTGGTGGTGCATGTCTGTAGTCCCAGCTGCTTAGGAGGCTGAGGTAGGAGGATCACCTGAGTCCAGGGAGGTTGAATTTGTAGTGAGCCATTATGGCCCTGCATTCTAGCCTGGGCAACAGAGTGAGACCCTGTCTCAAAGAAAATGAAAGCCAGTCTAGGCCCTTACAGTGATAAGGAACCTATCAGACCAGACATGGATGGATTTTCAGTTGAGAAGATGACAGTAGAGTTTACCCAAAGGCTACCTTAGTCATACCCCTCAATAAAAGAGGAATAGGGGAGAAGTAACTGAATGTTGGTTGGTTTTACCCATGTAAGCTGAGCTGAGGGTTGTGGGCCTGCCACTTTGTGGTTGGTTTATCCCTCTCTGGGCTACATAGGTGAATCAGCACTTAAAAGTAAACTGGGTCTTGCCAAGCTAGATGAACGTCTGTCATCTCTGTTTACAGACCTGTTACCCTCCAAATCTTCTGTGACCAAGATTTGCAGAGACCCACAGACTCCTGTACTGCAAACCAGACACCGTGCACGGCCTGTGACCTGCAAAAGTGCAGCAGAGCTGGAGGCTGAGGAGTTCGAGAAACTGCAACAGTAAGTCCCACTGGCAGTATCTGAGGAAGAGTTCCAAGAACCTGCCTACTTTATTTTCAGTTCTGTAAGGATGACAGTTGCTATTTTTCTTTCCATGAAAATTTATGGCATTTGAGCAGTATGCTCTGCAGGCTACATCCCTGCCTTTATGATTTAAGGACTGTAGTGGGAATATGGAGATATCCTGGAGTATAAAGTGGTGAAAATTGAATCCAGGCTGGGTGTGGTGGCTCACACCTGTAATCCCAGTACTTTGGGAGGCCAAGGCAGGAGGATCACTTGAATCCAGGAGTTTGAGACCAGCCTGGGGCAACATGGTGAAACCACGTCTCTACAAAAAATACAAAAAAAATTAGCTGGGCATGGTGGCACACATCTGTAGTCCCACCTACTACGGGGCAGCCTGAACCCAGGAGGACAATGCTTCAGTGTGCCAAGATCATGCTACTACGCTCTAGCCTGGGTGACAAAACGAGACTGACACACACACACACACACACACACACACACCCACCCACACACACACACACACACACACACACACCCCGCCCCCGCACAAAATCGAATCCAGAGGTTGGAGTAGAAGAACTTACTTAGGATTTCAATTAAGGAGTGCCCTCTAAGGTTAGGTTAGGTAGATCCCACCCTTTTGTGACTCCTCAAGGTATTGTTACAGCTATTACTAGTGGAGGGAAATGGAAACTTAGTGTGGTTCATAGCGTTGGAGTTTATTTCCTATATCCTTCTTCCATTCCTTTTTGTGCTGCTTTTGAGGAGGGGAGCTTCTTCTGTGAAATGAAGCCTCAATTCTTAAGTGGTAGGGATGTTAGGACTGTCTCATTTATTCTTTCTTCTAGAGGTAAAGATAGTGTTGTGGAGAGTTGAAATTTTACTGTGTGTGATGGGTAATCATTTTTTCTTTTATTCTTTTATTATTATTAATTAATTAATTTATTTATTTTGAGATGGAGTTTTGCTCTTGTTGCCCAGGCTGGAGTGCAATGGTGCCTCTTAGCTTGCTGCAACCTCTGCCTCCCGAGTTCAAGAGATTCTCCTGCCTCAGCCTCCCTAGTAGCTGGGATTACAGGTGTGCGCCACCATGCCTGGCTAAGTTTTGTATTTTTAGTAGAGATGGGGTTTCACTATGTTGGCCAGGCTGGTCTTGAACTCCTGATCTAAAGTTATCCGTCTGCCTTGGCTTCCCAAAGTGCTGGGATTACAGGCATGAGCCACTGTGCCCGGCCAATTGTTTTTCATTTTTATTTATTTTATTCTGTTGTCCAGTCAATGGGAGCATAATTTTAATGATTACTATTCTTTGTGGTTGGCTCACTTTGTTTGTGAAGTTTTTATTTTATTAAAATTTTTTTTGTGGTTATTTAAATTTTTACCTTACAGATACAAATTCAAAGCACGTGAACTTGATCCCAGAATACTTGAAGGTGGGCCCATCTTGCCCAAGAAACCACCTGTGAAACCACCCACTGAGCCTATTGGCTTTGATTTGGAAATTGAGAAAAGAATCCAGGAGCGAGAATCAAAGAAGAAATCAGAGGATGAACACTTTGAATTTCATTCCAGACCTTGCCCTACTAAAATTTTGGAAGATGTTGTGGTAAGGTTGAGGCTATGCGTGTTGGCAGAAGTGTCCTGCTCATGACTAAATATCCACCCATTCACACAAAAGTTTGGGTTGATATTATAAGCAGGGCATCATATTAGGAACTGTAGGTGATAAAGAGACTTATCAGAGGTGGATTTTGCTCTTAGTTAGCTCAAAGTCTGGTATGGGAGATAATATATGTGTGAATAATAGAAAATAGACAGAAGTGTTCTGAGAGAGATGACAGTTAAAATAGGAATTCAGAGGAGAAAATGGTTTCTTCCAGATAGAAAGTTCAGGGTGTGCTTTGTAGAGAGGCACCATTTGACCTGAGCCTTGACAATATGTAGTAATAGTTACTGTCATTGGGTTGCTATTGTTACCATAATAGATGACAGTTTTACTATGTGCCAGGACTGCTCTAAGCCCTTTTCATATATTAGCCCATTAGTTTTGACAACAACCCCTTTCAGTGGGTTACTTTATCACCTGTTTTAGAGGAAGTAACCTAGGCACACAGAGGTTATGTAATATTCCTAGAGCACTCAGCTAGTACATGGTGGAGCAAGTAAGAGTTCAGACACTCTAGCTAGAGTCTGTGATCCTAATACTTCCTTATATTGCCTCTCCATTATATGATAGAATTTTGACTTGCAGAAATGCAAATGGACTGGATTGGCAGAACATTCCAAACAGTAGGAATTACATGATAAAAAGCCTGATGGTGGGAAACATGAAGCTTCTACTGGGAGCTGTTAGTGGGTCAGTTAAGCCAGAGAAAAGTTTATCAAGAGCCACTGGAAACTGTTTCAGAGAAGTGGGTTGTAGTTTGATAATACACTCACAACCACAATTTTAGAGAAAATGTGCAATCAGGAAGCAAGGCTACAGTCACAGAATAAGCAATGGAGTTAGGCACCTGCATAAATGCGAAAGCGGCTTTTAGTTACATTTCAGTGCAGATGGGGACCTCACCCACCGCCAGTGGTTTGGATTGCTTGGATTGATGCAGGTCCAGGATTACTCTGGAAGCACTGTTTTCCTGTCTTCTTGCTTTTTGCTTGTTTTAGAGTCACCATGCTTTTAGGGGAAACTGCACCAATGTATTACCTTTGACTGAGTACCTAGTTTTGTTTGTTGTATTTTCTTAGCACTAAATCAGAAGCAACTTGAAGTTATATTTTCCAGGCTTTACAAAAGTCATGATTAGGCTTAGAAATGGTTCTCGGCCGGGCGCGGTGGCTCAAGCCTGTAATCCCAGCACTTTGGGAGGCCGAGACGGGTGGATTACGATGTCAGGGGATCGAGACCATCCTGGCTAACACGGTGAAACCCCGTCTCTACTAAAAATACAAAAAACTAGCCGGGCGAGGTGGCGGGCGCCTGTAGTCCCAGCTACTCGGGAGGCTGAGGCAGGAGAATGGCATAAACCCAGGAGGCGGAGCTTGCAGTGAGCTGAGATCCGGCCACTGCACTCCAGCCCGGGCTACAGAGCAAAACTCCGTCTCAAAAAAAAAAAAAAAAAAAAAAAAAAGAAATGGTTCTTCTCCCTGATACCTACTTTTAATTGAGGGCTTTTTGCATGAGATCTCTCTTCTGTTCACAATGCTTTTTTCCCCCTGCCATGAAGCACATGTACTATATGCCAAACTCTGTTACAATAAACTTTTAAGAAATCTTCCCCCACCCAAGTAATTAATCTCCAAGTTACAATAAACTTTTAAGAAATCTTCCCCCACCCAAGTAATTAATCTCTAAGGGCTGTGCCTTCTTTGTCTTTACCCATTGAGGAAACAGTGTTGTGAATACAACAAGGGAAAAGGAGGTTATATGCAAGCCTCAGAGTTCTAGAGCCAGAAGGGCTCAACGTTTAATTTTACATACTAGAAAATGGAGGCCCAGATAAGAGAAATTATTTCTTCAGGGTTTTTATAACACTTTTTTGGCACCTTGCTTTTGATTTTTTGTTTTGTTTTTTTGAGATGAAGTTTAGCTCTTCTTGTCGAGGCTGGAGTGCAATGGCGTGATCTCAGCTCACTGCATGATCTCGGCTCACGGCAACCTCTGCCTCCTGAGTTTAAGTGATTCTCCTGCCTTAGCCTCCCGAGTAGTTGGGATTACAGGCGCACGCCACCACGCCCGGCTAATTTTTGTATTTATAGTAGAGATGGGGTTTCACCATGTTAACCAGGCTGATCTCTAACTCGTGACCTCAGGTGATCCACCTGCCTTGGCTTCCCAAAGTGCTGGGATTACAGGCGTGAGCCACTGTTCCTGGCCGGCACCTAGCTTTTAATAACATATTTTCCTCCAAGCTCCTAGCTTTTCCCCTTACCTAAGTTTTTGTTTTTATTTATATACCACTCTCTTAGTTTGTCCTATATCCTTGTACGTTACATACCAATATTATTATTTTAAAAATCAACTCACTTTGTGACCTAACGTAAATTTAAAGGGAACTTTTAAATAAATATATAAATGGAAAACCAGTACCTTTTGCCACAAATAACACAGCAATAATAGCTAATACTTATATAATGCTTATTATATGCCAGGTCTTTATTCTAAGCTCTTTACATTTATGTAATAATGCACTTAATTCTCACAACAACCCTATGAGGTAAGCACTGTGGGTACTTTATCAATCCATTTTAAAGTTAGGAAACATAGAGGTTAAATAACTTGCTCAAGATCACAAACTAGTGAGCGGCAGAACTAGCATATGAATCTTAGGTGATATGATTCCAGAGCCCATGCTGTTATATAAAAATAGAGGTTACCTTTTAAAATAGAAGGTTCTTAGGAAACATGTGCTTATTTAAAAAAAAAAAAAGTCTACAACTCACCTAAGATCCTTTCTCATAGCATCAGTCACACCTGAACTACTGTTTTTTTTTTTGTTTTTTTTTTGAGACAATGTCACTGTGTTGCCCAGGCTAGAGTGCAGAAGTGTAGTGATGTAATCTCGGCTCACTGCAACCTCTGCTTCCCAGGTTCAAGTGATTCTCCTGCCTCAGCCTCCCGAGTAGCTGGGACTACAGGCACACCACCACTTTTGATTTGGGGTCCCGAGATTTATTTTCCTTTCACAGGGGAATGTAGCTTGCCCATGGAAACATTTAAAAGAGAGTAAGTCGACCAGACGTGGTGGCTTACACCTGTAATCCCAACACTTTGGGAGGCCAAGGTGGGCTGATCACCTGAGGTCAGGAGTTGGAGACCAGCCTGTCAAACATGGTGAAACCCCGTCTCTATTAAAAATACAAATTTTTTTTTTTTTTTTTTTTTTTTTTTTTTTTTGAGACGGAGTCTCGGTCTGTCGCCCAGGCTGGAGTGCAGTGGCCGGATCTCAGCTCACTGCAAGCTCCGCCTCCCGGGTTCACGCCATTCTCCTGCCTCAGCCTCCCGAGTAGCTGGGACTACAGGCGCCCACCACCTCGCCCGGCTAGTTTTTTGTATTTTTTAGTAGAGACGGGGTTTCACTGGGTTATCCAGGATGGTCTCGATCTCCTGACCTCGTGATCCGCCGGTCTCGGCCTCCCAAAGTACTGGGATTACAGGCTTGAGCCACCGCGCCTGGCCAAAAATACAAAAAAATTAACCAGGGCGTGGTGGTGGGCGCCTGTACTCCTAGCTACTCGGGAGGCTGAGGCAGGAGAATTGCATGAACCCAGGAGGTGGAAGTTGCAGTGAGCTGAGATTGCACTGCTGCACTCCAGCCTGGGCAACAGAGTGAGACTCTGTCTCAAAAAACAAAACAAAACAAAACAGAGTCTTCGAACTTCTAGTCTTGAACTTTTACAGCAGAATTTAAGAGCCCACTTTCCAGAGCCTGATGCAGCTTATCTGTCTGATGCTGTTGTTCCCCATCCATGTCCCCCCAGTGTTGAAGCTGTTTCGTGTGTCCTTGCAGTGTTTCCTGTGCACTTCCACTTGTGGTTGATAAGTGGCAAGGGGACAATAAATAGGGTTGATAAAAGATGGGCTTGGGCAACAGTGGGCCCAAGTGAGGCAGAAATGAGAAAACGGCTCCTGGGGCAGAGGTGGAGTGACAAAGCCTTGAGCACGAGGGTGTGAAATGTGAACTTAGTACTGACTATTGGGCAGCCGGGGCACCACGGAGGTGGATGTGGTGTCAGTGAGGCCAGTGAGTAATTTTAGCAGAGATACTTTAGGGATGACTTGGGGAGGCCAGCAGTCTTTTTTTAAATATATATACTTCCCAAAATAACATTGCTTCAGAGTAGTTTCCTAACTGCCCTGGGACAGGCCTGAGATCCTGTTCCAGGGTACCTGGGGGGCATATCCTGTCTTAGGGAGAAGTATTCACCTCAATATACCCATCCCCAGTCCTGGCTGCTTTTCCTAAATGCATCATCTGTCCACCAACATTGGCCCATTCTAACCACGTATCACCTCTTTAGAGATACCTTCCCCTTCATTGAGGGAGCATCCCTCTAATAACCATTAGCTCTATATTCTGCTGGGTTTCTTTAGAGCACTTGTGAAAATTTGGAAGTATTTGATTTGTTACTTCTTCATTGTCTCTTACCTCCATTAGAATGTGAGCTCCCTGAGAACAGGGACCATGTATATCTGTATTATTCACTCTGTATCTCCAGTCCCTAGCATAGTGACCACCACAGTACAAGAACTCTGATATCGGATAACTGAGTGAGTAATAGTACAAGCTGACATGCACCAGCCTGTGTTTCTAATTTGTGTTAGACATTAGGAATTCAAAGATGATACAAGACACTGCCCTTGTCCTCAAAGCTTTCATAGTCTGGTAGAGCAGATAGATGTGTAAATGAGTAAATACGGTAGTATTAACCAACATATGTTCATTGAACAGATACTACTGGGTCTTCTAGTAGGTAATATGGGAAGACAAAAGAATGCAAATGACAATATTCCAGTCCTCAAGGAGCTTATAATTTAAAAAACTTAAAACAGCAATTAAAAAGAAAAGAAAAGAAAAGAAACCTTCTCTGTTTCTGGAAACCCAGTTTTCTTTTCATTATTTCTAATTGAACCCCTAGTTAACTTTGATGTGAGGGAGGATGGGATGTGAGTGGATAGTTGCTGCAAAGACAATTTTCATAAATCATTTTTTCTTTTCCCCCAGCTAATTAAGAGATTGAGCTCACTCTTAAATATCTCCTTCATGGCCTACTTTTTAGAGGTTTCCATTGCTTCTCTTTAAAATGCAGACATTTCTGTTGGGTGAATGCAGAGAGAGGGAATTATTTTAGAACTAAATGAATCCTCAATTGCTTATTTCAATTACATTATTTTATTAAAAAACCCTGAGGCCTAGAAGTGTATCTGATGTGTTCAAGGTTACACAGATTGGAAGCAGAGCTGGACTGGAACAGACAGACCCGTGGCTCCTTGCTCACTGTTTGTCTCTCTTCCACTTGCCCCTGGTGCATTCAAGCAAGATGCTAGTGTCCACATGTCTATAGAAGAGCAGATTTTTTTGTTGTTGCTGTTTTATGGTAAACATCATTTGACAACCCATTTCTTGGAGTTTTGTCACTCTGAATACAAGAGCTACTATACTGGATTTCGCTATACTAATGATTCTAGTGATTTTCTAAAGAATCACTATGCTAATGATTCTTTAGAAAACATATAAGAAATTTCACAGCAGAATGAGCATTCCCAGTGGTCACCTTGAGAGACTGTAAATCCCTTCTGATGATTGTGATACTGCACAAAGCATTTTGGAAAAGCCATGCATCTTGAATCCTGAGATGAGCCTTTTGGATCCCTCCCAGGGTGACAAATCTTCACGTGTATTTGAAACTTTATTTTGCTTTTAGAATCTAGTCTAAGGTTATTTGAAACTAAAACTTCTGAGTAGTCCAAGATAATAGAGGTGGAAACTATTTGTTAAATGAATAGTAAAGATTGAGCAACTATCTTGCATGGTCCAGAAAGTGCCTTTGAAAGCCACTCCAAGAAAGACATTCCAAACATGTTTCGAACGGTTGCAGCATTGTTGGGATTAAGGAGAAGGCTCCCAAGGTATCCTCCTAGAGTCCAAGGTATAAATTCTATTACTCATGTGTTCATTCATTCTTACTGCATTCATTCAACAAACATTTACTGAATGCTTTATACTTGCCAAGGTCTATGTTAGGTACTTGGGACTGATGGAATAAAATAGTCTCCATCCTCGAAGCACTTAGGCTAGCAGGGGGAAATGAACATCTAAATAAATAAGTGCAATTAAGTTTTGTATGGACTGTGATGAAACCATATACAGTGGGATAAAGGGGTCAGTTCTGTAGGTCCTGGGAGTGGAGAGATCTATTGAAAGGCTTTATAAAAGAGGAAAGGCTTTATAAAAGTGGAGGCTTGAAAAGATGAGTTGGGTGCTTTCAAGCAGCTGGGGCATTTCAGACAGAGAAAGCACAAGCAAAGGTAATGAGACAGGAACCATTTGGGGAGAGACCAGTAGTTCTTTGTGGTTGGAACGTGTTGTGTAAGGAGGGGTGAGAAGTAAGGCAGGAGAGTCAGGAGGGTACCAGATTAATGCTACTACTAAGGAGGCCATGAAGGAGATATATATGAGTGAGATTTAAGCAAGTGCCTTGTGTTTCATGGCAAGGAATTTGTTATGCTGTTGTAGGTAGGCAATAGGAGCCATTAAAGAATTAATGTTTGTCTGTTTGTTTGTTTTGAGACAGAGTCTCGCTCTGTCGCCCAGGCTGGAGTGCAGTGGCATGATCTTGGCTCACTGCAAGCTCCGCCTCCTGAGTTAACACCATTCTCCTGCCTCAGCCTCCCGAGTAGCTGGGACTACAGGCACCCACCACCACACCTGGCTAATTTTTTTGTATTTTTAGTAGAGACGGGGTTTCACCGTGTTAGCCAGGATGGTCTTGATCTCCTGACCTCGTGATCCACCCACCTCGGCCTCCCAAAGTGCTGGGATTACAGACGTGAGCCACCGCGACTGGCCTGAAGAATTTTAAGTCAGAAAGTGATGTGATCAAATATGTTTTAGAGTAATAATTTGGACTATATGTAGACAATGAATTGGAAGAATGAGTTGCGGAACTGAAAGACTATTAGGAGACTAGCAGAATGGCACAGGCAATAGTTGATGTAGGTCTGGCAGTGAAACTTTAGAGAAGAGCAGAATAGAGAGCTGATGAGGGCAGGATGTGAACATGAGTGTAACAAGAAATTACTGAGGTTTTGTTTTGTTCTTAATCGATCTGGCCATACACTTCATTCAAAACAGCAGCCAAGAGATAGCATTTTGCAGTTAGGATTAATTGCCAGATTTGTGATGGAATATCAATTCTGAGCGAATTAAAAAATGCTATGGAACAACTCTCTAAAATGTATTAGTTTTAAATTATGCACACAATATGATACATGTCATTTATTCCACAACGATTTGAAATGTTAGCAGTGTTTTAAAATCATTAAGGAAAAATCTTCAGAGTAGTTGAATGTGTTGGAATTATGAGATATAAGGCTGAGTACAGTGGTTCACATCTGTAATCCTCACACTTTGGGAGGCCAAGGCGGGAGATTGCTTGAGGCCAGGAATTTGAGACCCATCTCTACAAAATATAATTAGCCGGGCATAGTGGTGAGCACCTGTAGTCCCAGCTACTCAGGAGGCTGAGTTGGGAGGATGGCTTGAGCCCAGGAGGCAGAAGTTACGGTGAGCTGAGATTGCCCCATTGCACTCCAGGCTGGGCAACAGGGTGAGACTCTGTCTCAAAACAAACAAACAAATAAAAGGATTATGAGATGTATAAAATTAAATTTCTCTCTTAATTCACCCTCAAAGAGATATGAGAGTTGACAATTTGGTGTTCTTTCCAGTTTGGTGTTCTTTTATTTTCTGTGCTTAGATTAATTATACTTTAAAAACTCAAAAATATCATTCTAGGGCAGGTGCAGTGGCTCACACCTATAATCCCAGTACTTTGCGAGACCAAGGCAGGAAGACTGCCTGAGCCCAGGAGTTTGAGACCAGCCTGGGCAACATAGTGAGACCCTGTCTCTGCCCAAAGGGGGAAAAAAGGATTTAATCTTCTCATACAGCTTAGTGGAGATCGTTTTGTGATATCTAATTGAGTTGCTTACTCCTTTCAGGGTGTTCCTGAAAAGAGGGTACTTCCAATCACTGTCCCCAAGTCACCAGCCTTTGCATTGAAGAACAGAATTCGAATGCCCACCAAAGAAGATGAGGTGATTCCCTGGGAGCAGCGGGGTTCTTTTTCCTTTATATAGTCAGTCAGTCTAAGCCTTATCATTTATTAATCTTAATGGAGTTCAAAGGCATCCATTCTTTTCTGGACTTGTCTTTAAGAATGGATATGAACATTTGTTCATTTTTTTTGTTCCTCCAAGAACAAAGTAATTGGTAAGGGTATGAATTTTCTGCTCTTAGTGATAACTAGTTACAATTTATGGAAACAGTAAGGAGAAGTTAAGCATTGGAGGCTTGTCTGCTGTAGCACTGAAAATCAGCTGCTCTTTGTAACATGGATCAAAAGTTGCACTTTATTTTGCCTTAGATTGTCACTATTCAGTGAGGGATTTTGAAAATTCATACTAAGCAATTACATCCACCTTGTCCTATTTCCATTAACCCAGGAGTTGCAAACGTGACCATGGTGATGGTTTATGGAATTGTAATATATAAACTGTCATTGATCAGGCCAGTTTCTTGTTACAGCTCCATTTTATCTATAAATATCCAGAGTTAGGGTAATTTTATAGCAGATTGCAAGCATAAGCCTTTTTATAGGTTCATTTGAAACTAAAATACGCAGTAATCTTGTGTTACCAGCTTGAACCCAAACAACGTGGTCCTATTCTGGGTTTGGCAACCATTAAGTCCCAGTCACATGTTTTAATGAAGTCTAGAGGCTGGGTCAAAGGGACTAAAGTATATGCTTGGTTGGGACCGATCTTCTGATGTTCATTTTATCCATAATGTTAGATCTTATTTAGTTTTTACAACATTCCTGTGGAAAACTTCATCTTTTAAGAGTAATTGTGTTAGCCCTTGGTGGTAGATGACTTACCTAAGTCATCATCCTTCTTGGATAGAAAAGGAAGCTAAGACACCTAAGAGGCTCAGTGATTTGTTTTAACTAATGCCACATGTTAATATAATGTCTTCTGACTCCACATTCTGGGGAAGTTAAGAGTGAGGAGTCTTATTTCTAAACTGCAATTTTTCCCTTAGGAAGAGGACGAACCAGTCTTGATAAAAGCTCAACCTGTGCCACATTATGGGGTGCCTTTTAAGCCCCAAATCCCAGAGGCAAGAACTGTGGAAATATGCCCTTTCTCCTTTGATTCTCGAGACAAAGAGCGTCAGTTACAGAAGGAGAAGAAAATAAAAGAACTGCAGAAAGGGGAGGTAGGTGTTTCCATTTCTGCAAGTAGTATAATACTGTTCTTTGATCCCTCAAAGATAGTTCTTTCTATAGTACTTTTAGCTATAAAATCACTGACTTTTGATCTTTCTAAGAACCCTATAAAATATAAATGGGACAAGTAATTTAAATAATCCTTCTGGCACAAGGAGGTTAAGTGACTTGCCTCTGATCACACTGCTGGTTATAGGCAATATTAGGAGGAAAACCTGGATTTCCTTTTGAACCCATTATTCTTTTCTCCTAGACCATGCTGCTTTGAAAATTGATTGTCCTTCCTTATTTTTCAGATTCATCCAGATATTCTGGAGCAGCTATTGCTTTCCAGCTAGTCTTTATCTTAAATCTCATGTTTTCTTTTCTGTTAGGTGCCCAAGTTCAAGGCACTTCCCTTGCCTCATTTTGACACCATTAATCTGCCAGAGAAGAAGGTAAAGAATGTGACCCAGATTGAACCGTTCTGCTTGGAGACTGACAGAAGAGGTGCTCTGAAGGCACAAACTTGGAAGCACCAGGTAGGGGATGGGGAGAGCAGCCAAAACGTTAATTGCTTGGTTGATTGATTGGACAGGCAGACTCACCACACTGAAATCACCTGGGTTGACATACTAGATTGTTTCAGGGGCTCTCACTGTAAATCAGGGGTCAGTACATTATTTCTGTAAAGGGCCAGATAGGAAATATTTTAGGTTTTGAAGATTACATAAGGTCTCTCACATTTTGTGTGTGTGTGTGTGTGTGTGTGTGTGTGTACACGCACACATTTTTGTTGTTGTTTTTTGAAACGGAGTCTTGCTCTGTTGCCCAGGCTGGAGTACAGTGGCGTGATCTAGGCTCACTGCAAGCTCCGCCTCCTGGGTTCACGCCAGTCTCCTGCCTCAGCCTCCTGAGTAGCTGGGACTACAGGCGCCCACCACCACGCCTGGCTAATTTTTTTGTATTTTTAGTAGAGATAGGGTTTCACCGTGTTAGCCAGGATGGTCTTAATTTCCTGACCTCGTGATCTGCCTGCCTTCGCCTCCCAAAGTGCTGGGATTACAGATGTGAGCCACCGCGCCAGCTACGTTTTCAACTCTTTTTTTATTTGTTTGTTTTGAGACAGTCTCGTTCTGTCACCCAGGCTGGAGTGCAGTGGTGCGATCTCAGCTCACTGCAACCTCCGTCTCCCAGGTTCAAGTGATTCTGCCACCTAAGCCTCCCAAGTAGCTGGGATTACAGGCGCGTGCCACCACACCTGGCTAATTTTTGTATTTTTAGTAGAGACAGGGTTTTGCCATGTTGACCAGGCTGGTCTCCAACTCCTGATCTCAAGTGATCTGCCCGCCTTGGCCTCCCAAAGTGCTGAGAGTACAAGCGTGAGCCACTGTGCCCAGCCAACTCTTAAAAAATATAAAAAACATTCTTAGCTCAAGGGCTGTCCTAAAACAGGTTGCGAGCTGGATCTGGCCTGTAGGCCAGAGTTTGCTGACCCCTGCTTCAAGTGATCACCTGGGAACGTCCCTGCTCCAAGTGATCACCCGGGGAATGTGGGAACCGACCAGCTTTTCTGGAGTCGGGAGTCTCTTTAAGATCTTATCTATTTCATCTATTAGACTCATTCATTGTGTTTATTTCTTTCTGTTGGTGCACTGGTAAGAAACAGTAAGGGAGGATAGTTGTCAATGTACAATGCTGTTTTCTCAGCATGATGTGTTATTTGCTCTTTATAAATGACAGGTGATTTAAAACAATTAATTGCTTATTTGCTGATTTAATTGGGATCTAATTCTATCCGGCTGGAAAAAGTTTCCCCTGAATTTCTAAGTTTATTGGGATTTTTATGTCATCATTAATCCTGGACTCTTTCCAAAAGGAGCTCTAGGCTGTGGTTGGTTTGTAGGAATTACCCGTCCTGAAGCCCGAGAGATGTAATGGCTTTCATGACTGAAAGTTGGTCCCCTGTTGGTGTGGTTCTCTAGGAACCTTAGGACTGTTGCCTTGGAAATAGTGAATTTCCCCTTCTCAATGACCAAGACACAGAATGTTTGTGTAGGGCATTTTCTGCAAATAACAATAACAAAAACTATTGTTTTAAAAAGCTATTCAGAAATATAAAAGTAGAGTGAATAGTATAATGAATTTTCATGAACCCATCACCTGGTTCTATAATGATCAAAACATGAAAAGTCTTATTTCATCCCTACTTCTACCCACTTATCCCTACGCTGGATACTTCTACCTATATAAGATTACTTTGAAACAAATTCTCTGTAACATCCCTTTTCATCCAAAAATACTTCAGTGTATATATTTAAAATATAAGGACTTATAACCACAATAATATTCTCACATTTAAAAAGATTAAAAGTAATCAAATATCTGCACATTTCTCATTACTTTTTAAACAGTTGAATTGTTAAAATCAATATCCATATATAGGTCTACATAGTGTCTTTGTTTGCTAAATCTCTGAATCTTCTTTCAATCTATAGGCTCCTCTCTTTGCATTTTATTTGTTGAATAAACTGGATTGTTTGTACTGTAAATTTTCCACAATCTGGATTTTGCTGATTGCATTCCCACACAGTTGTTTAACATGTTCCTCTGTTGCTTGTATTTCCTATAAATGAGTAGTAAGATCTAGAGGCTTGATTCAATTCTGGTTAGATTTTTTTTTGGAGGTGGGAAGAATACTTTATAGGTGATACTGTATAGTTCCTAATGAATCATGTGTGAAGGCAGAAAATGTCTAGTTGTTTATTTTCATGATGTCTGGTCTTAAAAGTAACTTTAAAACTTTTTATTTTTTTAATTGACAAATAATAGTTGTACATATTCTTGGGATACATAGTGATGTTTCAATACATATAATGTGTAATGATCTGATCAGGGTCATTAGCATGTCAAGAATCTCAAACATTTATTGTTGGGAATCTTTTTTTTTTTTTAATTTAAAAGTAAACTTCAATGTTGAAAATGCAAACTTGGGAATCTTTTTTTTTTTTTTTTTTGAGATGGAGTCTTGCTGTGTCGCCCAGGCTGGAGTGCAGTGGCGCGATCTCGGCTCACTGCAAGCTCCACCTCCCGGGTTCACGCCATTCTCCCGCCTCAGCCTCCGAGTAGCTGGGACTACAGGCGCCCGCCACCACGCCCGGCTAGTTTTTTGTATTTTTAGTAGAGACGGGGTTTCACCATGTTAGCCAGGATGGTCTCGATCTCCTGACCTCGTGATCCACCCGCCTCGGCCTCCCAAAGTGCTGGGATTACAGGCTTGAGCCACCGCGCCCGGCCGGGAATCTTAAAAGTATCTTAAAAATACTTTCTAGTTCTCAGTGAGTTCAAATGTTGTCAGACTGATCTGTTCATTATAAAGTTTGTGTGAGAGATTTTTACTAGGGTTTATATTAAATCTGCTATTTTTATTGATGAAACAGTTCAGACATTAGAACTTAAGTTATTGAGGTAGTGGTCATAGAAAGTTGAGGCATTGCTCATCTGACCGACTTTCTCTCTAATAGCTGGAAGAAGAACTGAGACAGCAGAAAGAAGCAGCTTGCTTCAAGGCTCGTCCAAACACGGTCATCTCTCAGGAGCCCTTTGTTCCCAAAAAAGAGAAGAAATCAGTTGCTGGTAGTATTATATGTACTCTGATGGGATTGGGGCAGAATTGTCAGACTTCCCAGTGGGATGCTGGGATTCAGTGTGTCGGTACAATGCTGTGTCAACTAGAAGCATTTGACTTTAGCAGATGGTAGCTTTTCTTCCCTTAGACCCAGTTTTTTGCCTTTATTGAACCCAGCAGCTATGTTGAGTTGCAGGATGTATTAGGGCCAGATTCATTTAACATGAACCTTGGCAGAAGCAGCTGGCATTTCAACAACAATGATAGGTTTTCCCCACCCATAGAGAAACAAGTAAATGAGGGAGGGAGAGCCAGTATGGCTTTCTGGAATTCACCCTGAAGCAAATTTTAGATATAAAACATTTGATTCCTTAAACACTGGGTAGTGTGCTAGAATACTGGGATTCCACCGGGTGTGGTGGCTCATGCCTGTAGTCCTAGCACTTTGGGAGGCCCAGGCGGGAGGATCACTTGAGCCCAGGGATTTGAGACCAGCATGGGCAACATAGCAAGACCCCATCTCTTTTTCAAAAAAATCATTCCAAAAAGGGACAAAAAGAATATTGGGCTCTTTCTCCTATGTCTGCCTCAAAATCAATCACTATGTAGTTTTGTGCAAGTTACTTTATCTCTTTGCTTGTTTCCCAATTACACTAGATGATTTCCAGGGGCCCTTTGAAGTCTTAAAATTCTAAAACTTTTTGTATGTGGTTTGCTCTACCTTTCTCCCAGTGGGGCTTGTTTAGAGCACAGTCTTCTTGTTAGTGTGCATGTCTGTGCCACTTGCTCATTCCAGGGGGCGTAGGTTATGCAAGTCCTGCTTATGCACCAATATTTTTTCTGTTTCTGTACTTAGAGGGCCTTTCTGGTTCTCTAGTTCAGGAACCTTTTCAGCTGGCTACTGAGAAGAGAGCCAAGGAGCGGCAGGAGCTGGAGAAGAGAATGGCTGAGGTAGAAGCCCAGAAAGCCCAGCAGTTGGAGGAGGCCAGACAACAGGAGGAAGAGCAGAAAAAGGAGGAGCTGGCCAGGCTACGGAGAGAGCTGGTAACTGGGAGCATGAGCACTGACAAACACAGACATGCCTCTGTTTTATTTTACCTGTACCTTACCTTGTTCCAGACAGGATCTAAGGTAGCCCGCAAGGCTGTACCAAAGACAATGAGTGAAAGGGGGAACTGCACAAACTGAGGGTGGTGATGAAGTTGAGTTGTGAATGAAGCTAACGTAGGAGCTGTAATTTTGGCTCTTTTTAGGAACCAACCTGTCAGTTACAAAACTCACAGTGTTCATGAGACATAAGACAATTGTTCAAAAAATACATTTATCCCTTTGATAGTGAATTTTTAAACAGAATTTCTTCCAGAAGTTTTCATAAGGAGGACAACATGTGGTATAACCATGTACAGTGATGCCTTTCCTAGGACTGTTTTTTATTTATTTGTTTATTTTATTTATGTAACTTATAATTTCCTCTGGGGTTAAGAAGCACTGCTGAGTTTTGTAATTAGACAAGAATACATAGGGAAGGACATGGGAATTAAATGGCAACTGTATTTTTGTTTTAATACTTGGCCCAAACTCCTTGGAGTTACAGTGTTCATCGCTCCAGGTAGTCCTCCACTAACATAATTATTTAGATATTGGTTGTCCAAAAAGAAGCCTGAACTCCGCATTAAGGACGACTCTGTTAGGAGGGCAGCAAGTTGTGTTAACTGTGTTAATGAGGAAGCAGAGAGTTTTAGATGGAACTTCATACGATAAATAAAAAAAGAAAGGGTCATGGGGAGATATTGGTAAAAGGTTACTTAGTTACACTTAGATGGGAGGAGTAAATTTCAAGAGAGCTATCATATAACAAGGTGACTGTAATTAATGATATATTGTATTCTTGAAAAATGTAAAGAAAGTAGATGTTGTGTGCTCACACTACAATGTTAATTAGCATCTTGCTAATTAACATAATGCATTATCTCACATAGTAACCATTCCATAATGTATGTCTACTTAAAAATATCAGCAGTACACAATAAAAATATACAGTGTTATCTGTCAATTAAAAAGAAAGAAGGCCAGGAATAGTGGCTCACACCTGTAATCCCAGCACTTTGGGAGGCCCAGGCGGGTGGATCACTTGAGGTCAGGAGTTGGAGACCAGCCTGGCCAACATGGCGAAACTCGGACTCTACTAAAAATACAAAAATTAGCCGGGCGTGGTGGCGCGCACCTGTAATCCCAGCTCCTCGGGAGGCTGAGGCAGGAGAATTGCTTGAACCTGGGAGGTGGAGGTTGCAGTAAGCCAGTCACGCCACTGCAGTCCAGCTTGGGGGCGACAGAGCAAGACTGTCTCAAAAAAAAAAAAAAAAAAGAAAAGAAAAAAAGAAATGTGTAAGTTGTTGAGGTTTTGTCTGAAGGTGCTGTACTATGGCTGGGTGTGGCAGCTTACACCTGTAATTCTTACACTCTGGGAGGCCAAGGTGGGAGGATTGCATGAGCCCAGGAGTTCAAGAAAAGCTTGGGCAACATAGCAAGGTCCCATCTGTATTTTAAATAAATAAATAAAATGCTAGGCTAGCAGTTGAAACAGCTATTGGCATAGGTGATTATGCCCATAGGAAGGTTCCACGGACACACTATTCAGGAGACTAGCCTCTTGGCAAAATCTAGACTACCATTTGCTGAGTGAATGAGAAAATAGTATAATCCCCACTCTATATACACTCATACAATCAGCTTTTTTTTTTCTGGCCTCAACTTTGATTTTTCTTTAGCACTTGGTACCTGCCTCTTGTGTTTGTCCCCATTATAGAACTGTTTCTTGCAGCAATTCTCAACATAGTGGATGGCAACATTCTAAAGCACGATTCAGTCAATGCTGGTTAACTCTGTACTAATCTGGCTTGATTTAGGATTGATTTTAGACTACCCTAAAGGATGGATGGGACCATGCCTTCTTTAGCCACCCTTCCTGGTATGGATGTTGTGTTTTATTTTGTTTTTTTCCCCAGGATTCAGGCTTTTGATGACTATTTAGTCTGCAAACTTAAGACTGTATTCTGGGAAATTCTTAGCTTGTAACTTCTCTGCTATACTTGAGTACAGCCCTATTATACCCTAGTAGATCACATAGGACATAGGTTTGACATTCTGTAGTGAAAGCTGAGGGACTTGAGGAGACTGCATGGCCTGAAGGAAAGCTGGGGAACCCTATGGAGACCCGAATAGAAACTGGGCTCCAGAGCACCTGCACTTTTCCGTCATACTGTGCTGCCCCCCAGGCCCCACTCCCCACACCTTAAACTAGTGACTGGTATCTATACAGCTCTACAACATTTTCTCAAAAAGAAAAAAATAAAAGCAATTGTAAGAATAGTTCTCTGACATCCCTCTCACTGGTAACTTTATTTAAACTTTATTTTCCTTACTTTGCAGGTGCATAAGGCAAATCCAATACGCAAGTACCAGGGTCTGGAGATAAAGTCAAGTGACCAGCCTCTGACTGTGCCTGTATCTCCCAAATTCTCCACTCGATTCCACTGCTGAACTCAGCTGTGAGCTGCGGACACCGCCTGACAATGGGACCTGCTCTTAATATCAAACCTGAGACCATCTTGCTTTGTTACTGGGCATGGAGAGAACGCATTTCTCCAGACTTTTAGCTACCCATGCCTGAGAAAGCATACTTGACAACTGTGGACTCCAGTTTTGTTGAGAATTGTTTTCTTTTTCATTACTAAGGCTAATGAGACATAACGCATGTATGTCTCGATTAGACTCCATGTAGTTACTTCCTGTAAACTTATCAGCTGGCCCTTTATATGGGTCTTCACTCTGATTAGAATTTAGTCTCTGTGTCAGCACAGTGTAATCCCTATTGCTATTGTCCCTTACCATTCTCCCCCTCCCCCCACTTTTTTTTTTTTTTTTTTAAATTTTAACCAGAAAATAAAGATAGTTAAATCCTAAGATAGGGATTAAGTCATGGTTTAGATGAGGAACAATCAATATATCAGATTCTGTCCTCTTCCGTGCATACAGTGAATTTATAGTTAAGGATCCCTTTGCTGTGAGGGTAGAAAACCTCACCAGCTGCACCAGTGAGGAAGAAGACTGCGTGGACTCATGGGGAGCCTCACAGCAGCCATGCAGCAGGCTCTGGGTGGGGCTGCCGTTAAGGCATGTTCTCTCCTTATTGGTGCTGATAAGAACAGGGAACCAGTACAGTGTGCATTTTAAGACCTAGCCTGGAATAAATGTTTTGTCTTCCCTCCCTGATTGTGTTATTTGATGTTTTTAAATCTGCTGAGCCCCTTTGGAGGTCACATCTTATTTGGGAAATGGGTAGTTTGAGAGGTGGGTCCAGGAACTTTTTTAAAAAGCACAGGCTATGTCCTTAAAGGAAAGTGCTTTGTAGTTTTTTTCTGTCTTATGTCAGAATATCTCTATATTCTGTTAACTCTCTCTCAGTAACCACTTAATCATGTATGTTATGCCTTCACACAGACTGTACCTTCTTTTTTTTTTTTTTTTTTTTTTTTTGAGACGGAGTGTCGCTCTGTCGCCCAGGCTGGAGTGCAGTGGCCGGATCTCAGCTCACTGCAAGCTCCGCCTCTCGGGTTCACGCCATTCTCCGGCCTCAGCCTCCCAAGTAGCTGGGACTACAGGCGCCCGCCACCTCGCCCGGCTAGTTTTTTGTATTTCTTAATAGAGACGGGGTTTCACCGTGTTAGCCAGGATGGTCTCGATCTCCTGACCTCGTGATCCGCCCGTCTCGGCCTCCCAAAGTGCTGGGATTACAGGCTTGAGCCACCGCGCCCGGCCTCAGACTGTACCTTCTTACCTAAAGACTCAGCTCAAGTTAAATTTTTTTTTTTTTTTTTTGAGATGGAGTCTCGCTCTGTCTCCCAGGCTGGAGTGCAGTGGTGCGATCTCTGCTCACTGCAGCCTGCCGCCTCCCAGGTTCAAACGATTCTCCTGCCTCAGCCTCCAGGCGTGTGCCACCATGCCCAGCTAATGTTTCTATTTTCAGTAGAGACAGGGCTTCACCATGTTGACTAGGCTGGTCTCCAACTCCCGACCTCAAGTGATCCACCCACCTTGGCCTCCCAAAGTGCTGGGATTACAGGTGTGAGCCACCATGCCCAGCCTAAGTTAAATCTTTTTCAGAAATCTTTCCTTGACCCTCTGACTTCCTCAGGTAAAGATGTTCACTTCCTTCTTTGTGACTCCCAAATGTTTCTTGCATACATCTCGAGTAGAGCAAGTTATACTATATCTGAGTTACTTGAACTTGTTCACAAATTAGTAGAGATACAGATACGTAAGTTTTTGAAGAATTGCCATAGCCATCTCTATGTTTCTTGTGGCTGACACAGAATTGGCTTAGGTCCCTGTTAAACAATATATTTTCTTTTAGAATTCACATCATTTTTGAGTATCAATTCTGTCATTCATCGTGTGTGCTAGGAGATACAAAAGCATCTGGGTTCTGCCTAGGCTAGTCCTAGGTACCAAATATGACCTGAAACTTATTTTCTATTCATTTTTTTATTCAGTGAGCATTTATGAATCTCTTATATACAAGTCGTTGTAGTCCCAGCATTAGTTGACAAAGCAAGATGATGTTTCTCACAGTATGATTTGCAGATCCTGGTCCTCCTGAACCCCCATAAACTGATGTGTGAAGAGTGGAGAATGAAGGGGTGTTCTGGAACCAATTCTCCACGGATACTGAGGGATGATTGTGTATACCTTGGCACTGTTCTGGTCTCTGGGAGTAAGGCAATGAACAAAAAAAAAAAGAAGACCTTGCCTTCATGGAGCTCACGTTTTAGTAGGCGAGATAGACAATAAGCAAATAATTTAAGCTCTTGTGTCAGGTGACAGATGTGCTGAATGCTATGTGAATAAATGGATTGGGAGTCAGGGGCATGTGAAATTGTAATTGGGAAGGTGAAGAGGATCTCTGCTGTTGTCCAGGTGAGAGCTGACAGTGACTTGGGTTAGAGTGATAGCAGTGGCAGAGAGGAGAAGTGGTTGGGTCCTGAATGTGTTTTAAAGTTGTAACTAACAAGACTTCCTAACAGATGGGATTTGGAGAGTGAAAGAAAGGTGGGCACCCAGGTGTCAGCCCCAAACAGAGACAGGGTCCATTCCTCATACTGTGAGAAATCCAGTTCTACCCTAGTCCTTTTATTTCTTGTGGGTTCATAGCAGCATTCATTTTTTTTCTGGTTACCTCTTGTTTTGTTTTTTCCACTTCTGCTCATCTCTTGATCTCTGTTCTATGTAGATTTTCTGTCTACTGGTATCAGCATTTCTCCTCTATCACTATCATTCATGTATTTCCATCTGGAATCATTTTTTTCATATATCTTGTCTGGTTTTGTTTCTTGTTGTTTCAGGCAGGGGAATAAATCTGGCCCTCAGATTGAGGGTTTTGAGAGTGTTACTGAGAATTATGGATGTGAGGGATCATTCCGCCCCATTTGCCCCATTCTGGATAATCCCCTGTGCAAACTCATGTCAGTGGTAATAAGTGACAGTCTGTTAGAGGCCACAAAGAGGAGTTACATTACTTTAGAGAAAGTATCTTAACATTGAGACGTCAGCATTCAGTGCCTCTTGCTTCCCAGAATTTCTGTTTCCCAGGGGCAATCTGTTTCTCTACCACATGGTCTCTTACTTAGTACTGAGCCCTCTTTTTCTGGACCACCTCACATCACCTTCATTTTTCTAGCACACTCCCATTTTTCCCAGAAACTCAAACCTTCTGCTTGCATTTTACAGAAAAATTACTTTTTTAATCCCTTCAGGCCATGTGCTAATAGGAGCATCATCTTTCTACACTCATAGGTCACTCAGGAATTTTCCTAAATAAGGAACATGTCTTGAGATACGAATTTACTGAATTTTAAGAATTTGGCTGCTACTCTTTGCTTGACTTTTTTTTTTTTGGAGATCTCGCTGTCACCCAGGCTGGAATACAGTGGCGTGATCTCGGCTCACCGTAACCTCCGCCTCCTGGGTTCAAACGATTCTCCTGCCTCAGCCTCCCGAGTAGCTGGGATTATAGGCATGCACCTGGCTAATTTTGTGTTTTTAGTAGAGATGGGGTTTCTCCATGTTGGTCAGGCTGGTCTTGAACTCCCGACCTCAGGTGATCTGCCCGCCTCGGCCTCCCAAAGTGCAGTGCTTACAGGCATGAGCCGCCGCGCCCGGCAATAATTCTTATACTAATTAATAGATGTATAAGATTACTGCTCACTCTTTGGTTGATTGTTTTGTCCTGTGTAATTGCTTGGTTACCAGTTTGATTGTTTTATTCCTTACCAGGTCTTTTCTGTAGAGTCTTGTCCCTGGGAAGTGGAACCAGCATGGTAGACAGACCGTGGTTGCAGTTGCTCCAGCGTTTTAACAGAGATGAGACCTGGACATGAATAATCGTAACACAAGATGGGATGTGATTCAGTAATATGAGACAGAGTGCTGTGGGAGTTTAGGGATTGTTTTTGAAAGTGAGGTTGCAGTTTGTAAAGATTTTTTTCTTTTTTTTTTAAAGTAAAATTTGCAAAAGTAGTACTGCCTTTTGGAAACAAGTAAAATGCTACTAACTGTGTGAAATAAAACATGAAAGTCTCCTTCCTTCCCCTACTCCCACGTCCCAGTGTAACCCATGGTTCACAATAGGATTTTTCCAGAACGTTTTCTATGAGCACACACATTTATAGAGTATTTTTAAAATAAATAAGATAGTAGCATTCTGCATTTTTTAAAATTTTAATTTGTTCTTTAAAAGATTATACATTCACATGGTTCTGAATTGAAAAGATACAAACATAAAGTATTCCTCCTACCTTTTCCTCCCAACTGCTCAGCTCCCCTCCCCAGAGGTAGTGCTGCCAGCTTCTTAAGTTCCCTTGCAGAGATGGTTTCCTCCTATACATACTCCTACCTACCCTTCTCCTCTTATTTTTTTACACAGATAGCTTCATACTTTACACTCTGTACTTCGGTTTTTTCATGCGTGTTGTGCATTTAAAAGATGTAGTTCAGGTGCTACCTCAGGCATGTCCTGGCTTCCTTCCTGACTGAAGTATGAAGCCTCTTATGACAATGCAGACCTCTGCATGATGTCCTGGGTTTGTGACCTGAGGTCCCAAGGACTAGAGGGCAAGACAGCAGCACCTGGTCCTCATCTCCTCCTGGCTTAATTGAGCTTTGGGGGCTTGCGTATTGTCTTGAGTGTTTGGTTGAACCTGTGTATCCTGTTGGATCAATCTTGATACTGCTTCCTTTTCAGTTCTCTCGATGAAGGCCGTCTTACTGAATCTTGTCTGCTGGGGAAGTTCCTCGTTGCTGAGAGTAGCAGTTAAAAAAGCTGTTAGCCACGTGGCTGGGCTCCTATTTCTGCACAGGCAGGCTGAGTTACAGCTTGGTGGTGTGGATCCAGGTAGGAATTGGTCAACATTCTGAATCCTGAGCTGCCATCTGCCTTGTAGCCTGCTGGGATGCTCAGTTTAGACAACATATAAAGTTTCCTGGATACGGGACAAACCCAGGCCTATGGAAAGAGCAGGAAGGTTAAAGTGTGTGGTACTTTGGGCAATGACGAAGGCGTAACCAGGGAGCTGACATGTTTGCTCCAAAGCCAAGAATTCCAGGACAATTTGTTATCCAGCTGAAGCCAGTGTAGTTGCTACAAAAAAGCCTGGGGACAAAAACATGCTTTTTACTTGTTTCCCTGTCTTCTTGCACACCTACTCTGTTTTCTAATGCTGTAGTAAAGGTTGCTGACATTGGAAATGTCTGATGATTTTTGCTATTCTCCTTGTAAATGAAGAAGAATTGGGCTCAGGCCAAACCATGGCTCTTATGTGTTGAAAGTATCAGCTTCCTGAAACAGCTTCACAAATGCTGACATTTCACTCAGACCAGGAGGGTCAAGGGAAAGGCTTAAGCAAATACTAGGTTTTATCATGAAAGAATGATTTCAACAGACTAAACCTGGTCTGATGGCATCAAATGCCCTTCCCCCACCTTTTTTTTGGGCGGGGCACCGTGGCTCACACTTGTAATCCCAGCACTTTGGGAGGCCTAGGGTGAGGTCAGGAGTTCGAGACCAGCCTGACCAACATGGTAAAACCCTGTCTCTACTAAAAATACAAAAATTAGCTGGGTGTGGTGGCATGCACCTATAATCCCAGCTACTCAGGAGGCTGAAGCAGGATAATCGCTTGAACGTGGGAGATGGAGGTTGCCATTCCACACTCCAGCCTGGGCAACAAGAGCGAAACTCCTTCTCAAAAAAAAAAAAAAAAAAAAGCTTTATTGGTCAAAGAGGAAATAGAAACCTGGGCTGTCAGATCTGAAGAGACCAATTTAGCGTGGGACTGGTGTCCCAGAACATTGCAGGTGTGTGAATGTGTGAAGAATTGCATCCAAGTGCTATTGCCTCGCTTGTTTGGGCACTGATGGTCTCAGGTGTTCTTTCAGGAGCAAGGGTGGGAGAAATTTCCAGTGGGTCAAGATACTAGTGAGTGGTAGTAACTTGTAATGTGAAAAGCAGTTTGGGGCGGCCTTATTTAAGCTTGCTTAGTGGTAAAGAGAGAGGAGAAGGCTTTAGCCTTGCACTGACACACCTCTATCACCATACTCAGGGACACTCTGTCACACAGATGAGTGGGGTTTTTTTTCCTTGTGTAAAACTTTGTCTGGTTTTATACATAGTAGAGCTTCTCTCTCTCTCTCTCTTTCTCTCTCTCTCTCTCTCTCTCTATATATATATATATATATATATATATATATGGTATTCTTTTTCTTTTTCTTTCTTTTTTTTTTTTTTTGAGACAGTGTTTCCCTCTGTCGTCCAGGCTGGAGTGCAGTGGCATGATCTCAGCTCACTGCAAACTCCGCCTTCCGGGTTCAAGTGATTCTCCTGCCTCAGCCTCCTGAGTAGCTGAGATTACAGGCACACGCCACCACTTCTGGCTAATCTTTGTATTTTTAGTAGAGACGAGATTTCACCATGTTGGTCAGGCTGGTCTTGAACTCCTGACATTGTGATCCACCCACCTCGGCCTCCCAAAGTGCTGGGATTACAGGCGTGAGCCACTGTGCCCCACTGGTATTATTTTTCATTTAGCATAATAGTAACTCATTTTTCCTATATTATTGCATACTTTGTAAATACCAATTTTAACAGCAGGATGCTATTCCATTGTTCTGAATTTGCTTCTCCACATTGAAAGTGCTTGTTTTGCAAAGGATTTTTCTTAGCTCTATTTACAGGACAGAATTGTCTGTATTTGCTTCCCCCTAACACATCATGTTTGTCTCTAAACTTTATTATTATTATTGTTTACTAGTCATCTTTTATTTGGAGGTTTATTTTCATTTGGGTATAAAAGATTCAGCAATGATCACATTCCTCATGGAGGGGTTCTGGGCCAAGGAGGTCATGGTTAGGAGTGAGGAGTGTGCTCTCCACACTGGCCCCTCCTCAGTGGTACTTATGTTTGAGCTCCTTATAAGAAAGGCAGTGGCCAAAAGGCATATAAGCTGCCAGCACCATGGAAACCCTGGCGACACTCCCCTTTTTCATGTTGTCATGCTTGTATTTAATAGTATCTGTGGTAACCTCTTTGAAATGCTTCAACAATGCCTTTGGTGGTAAAATCAGTATCCAGCTTGGCAGCTCCCCTAATTTGACATCCATGAGTTTCTTCTTCACTGGTATGACTGATGCCATTGTGGAGTCCTGGTGTCTGCTGTCTCTAAACTTTAAATGATTGCTCTCAAACCACTTACCAGTCTATGTTTATAATTAAAATATAAGCTCGAAAGCGAATAGAAGCCCTTCCCAAAAGCATAGTTATGACATTACCCTGGCTTGCACATTTGCTGAATGGAAAGCTCTTTTTGGCTGATGTGATGTCAATGTTACTGACACCCATGTCCAGAGATGACGTTCATTGGCATTTAGTAAAGCCTTTCTGGAGATAATTCTAGTTATGTTCTTTAAAGTCTTGGGATGCCACATTTTCAAGTAGATTTGTTGTCTCTACTTTAGATCAGATTTGAAAGGAGAAAGCTTTTGGTCTTTCTTAACTCTACCGGGAGGTTTCTGTGTGGTGGCTCATGCCTGTAATCCCAGCACTTTGGGAGGCCGAGGCAGGTGGATCACAAAGTCAGGAGTTTGAGACCAGCCTGACTAACATGGTGAAACCCCTTCTGTACTAAAAATACAAAAATTAGCCAGGCATGGTGACAGGCGCCTGTAGTCCCAGCTACTCAGGAGGCTGCGGCAGGAGAATCGCTTGAACCTGGGAGGCGGAGGTTGCAGTGAGCCGAGATCATGCCACTGCACTCCAGCCTGGGCGACAGAGCAAGACTCCGTCTAGAAAAGCAAAGCAAAGCAAACAAAACAAAACAAAACAAAGACTCTACCTGGAGCTGTGATGTGTCTTTTGGGAGGAAGGGTGGAATTATAATCTCACTCCGGTTAGTGAAATGATGGGTGACCTTTAACAAGTTATTCCTCTTTTGGGGGCTTCAATTCCCACATCTGTCGAATAAGATTGAGTTGGAACAATTAATAAGGCTCCTTTCAGCTTAAATATTTTTAGATTTTTTTCTAGGCAGGTTTTTAAGCCAAACCAGCCCTACTTTTGTATTTATATGTCTTCTATAGCCAGTTGTTCAATCCCTGCAAGACAGCAAGCTCCCCTGTCCCTGGGTTTCCATGTGAACAAAGTGTGTTGGAGACCAGTGTTCTATCTTGTTGAGGATTTTCCAAGGGTTGTTCTGGAAATGGAAATCTAGCCCAGATCACTCCAGGGGACTAATCCCTGAATAATGTTGTCCCTTGACACGCACACATATTTTCTGATGTTTTTCTTGACCTTGGAACTGGTTAAAGACTGCACAGAATGTTCAATGAATTCTTGCAGGCTGCCACAAAGAAGTCCTTCCTATCCAATATATGATTTCCCCCCCAAGATTGAGATTATTTTGGAACTGATCCTTCTATTGTTGGAGGCAGTTTAAGAATGTCACCATAAAACAGACTTCACCTTGTTCCTTTTCTGTTCTCTCCATTGCGATTCAGGTTTTACGTGTTCATGGTCAAGGAGACCTGGGTTATTTTTGGATAACTGGCACGGGGTTCAAGAGAAATACAGAATTATTTCATGGAATAAACCCTAGATTGGGAACTGGGAGAACTGCTCTTGCTTTCTGACATGTTGTTTATATTCTCTGGGTCTCAGTCTCCTCGTAAAAGTTAGAATGATATTGCTAGAAAGGACCCTTCCTCCAGCGCAGTGGAGGGAGATTTCTCTCCTGCTTTAACGTGCCCCAAAGGCACTCTGGGCAGCAATGGTGACTGTTACCCACCCAGCTAGCCAGTGTGACTCAGTGTGGCCATGCTTGAGTCACATATTCAGTGTTTTCAGTGGCTGTGTAACCAGGGATTACCAGAAGCCTTTGCTGTTTACCCACAGCTAACAACCTGACAGGATAGGGTCAGCAGCTTCTAGTTAACAGCTGGCCAAAAGAAGCAGGGAGACGTCTCTGCAGGGGAGGAGGTTCGTGGGAGTTTGTGCAAGCAAGAGAGCCTTTTTCTCTCTCGTGGTAGTTTGTTACTGCAGCAATAGAAAACGAATGTGGGAAGCAACACACAGCACGCGTTCACTCAGGAGCTGGGAGGGGTTGCCAGTGTGCCTCCCCTTCACGAAATCGCTTCACTTTTTTTTTTGAGATAGAGCCTCGTTCTGTTGCCCAGGCTGGAGTGCAGTGGCATCATCCCGGCTCACTGCAACCTCCACCTCTCCGATTCAAGCAATTCTCCTGCCTCAGCTTCCTGAGTAGCTGGGATTACAGGCTCCCACCACCACACCCGGCTCATTTTTTTTTTTTTGTATTTTTAGTAGAGACGGGGTTTCACCATGTCGGCCAGGCTGGTCTTGAACTCCCAAAGTGCTGGGATTACAGGCATGAGCCACGCGCCAGGCCAGAGCTTCACTTTTTGTGCATCTCTCTCTCCTTGGAACATTTGCTGTACTGATGACTGGGTCTCAGTGTTCTGTGTTTCCCCACACATACCACAACAGTACTCTTGTGAGCTACTCAGAGGCCTAAGCTTCTTGGCCTGTGGGACTTTTATTCTCTAAGACAGTGGTCCTCAGAGTGTGGTGTGTGGCCCAGCAGCAGCAGCATCAGGGACTAGAAATGCAAATTCTCTATTCCCACACTGGACCTACTGAGTCAGGCACACTGAGGGTGGGGCCCAGCAATGTATATTTTAACAAGCGCTCCAGGGGACAGTGATGCATGCCTAAGTGTGAGGACCACTGTGCCAGGAGAGGGACCTGGAAATCCTGACAGACAACAGGTCTAACGCAGGTACCCATGGGCCAGGGAGCCAGCAGCCACTCTCTCCTGTGACCTTAGTGCCCAGCCAATCAAGAGCCTGTCTCAGGCTGAGAACACCTTCCTCCCTTCCACAGCCCCTTGGGGGGGGGGTCACCTTTGTACAGTCTGACTGAGTTAGACACGGGAGGGAGAGCTGCTGAGCTTGTTGAGTGGATGTTTATCTCCTTAGCCAAGACTCCATTCCCAGAATGAAGACGGAGGGAAGAATGCTTTTCCATATGTTCTTCCAACAAGTCATATGATAGATGAGGAAACCAAGGCTCACAGTTTAAGTTACTCATCCAAAGTCACACTGCTAATAAATGGCAGGGTCAGAATTTGGACCCAGGTCCATCTGCCCTCAGGTGTCCTTTCTACCACAGCAACTTGCATCCCTTGACCAGAGCCAGCTCCAGGAGGATAGGGTCTGGCTCTTTCTGGATTTGAACTGGAGCCCTCACTGAACTCTTGACCTTGCTGTGGGAACCTCCAGCTAAGCTTCTCAGACACTGGGAGGCAGGTCCTCTCCTCGCTTTCACCCTGTCAGCAGAGCGGGCATCTCGGACCGTGCTGGATCCTGTCAGGGATGTGGCACAGCTGCCAGTCAGTTAAGTCACAAGCCTCAGCAGGCCTGAATGATAGCCAAGGTGGTCATTATGCCAAGTGGACTGCAGCCAGGAGGTGCCTTGCCCAGCCCACCCCTCATCCTTTATTTGGAGGCCCCTCACCATCTCAGGCAGGGTCTTCTTCCCCCAGCAGCTGCTCAGAGCTTGCCATGCACCCCCTGATTCTTATGGTAGCCCAGTTTAGCAAACGGACCTGAAGTTTTATAAATAGCGCAATGGCAGGCTGGGAAGCTGTCCTGTGCAAGAGGACAGAACATGCATGCTCTGCTTCTCGAGCCATTTCCCGGGATCGGGTGATGGGAGCAACTTCTAGTGCAGATAAAGTCGAACTACTCTTATCTTCTGGGTCTATGCTTCACACTTGGTCTTGCTTCTACTCTTTGGTATGTCTGTGGTTTCCCCCCCACTGCCTCTGCCTTTATGTGGTGGTGCTTCCAAGTCTGCTCCTGGGATGTTTCCTGTTCTTGGAACAGCTGCACCAGCCTGGGGTACCCTCCTGCTACTTGATCCTATAGGGAGGTGTCCAGTGGCTGTGGGCAATTTTCAGATGACCTTGTTCCCCTGACGTCATTAGATCACTATTTTTGGCTTTGCTGTTTATGCTGCAGAAGTTGGGCTGGGATGGGAGAGGAGGCATGAAGGAGGGGCTGCTCTTGGTCTCCCATTGTTCCAGGGTCCTAACAAGTAGGTGCATTTATTCTTCAACATTTACAGAGCACCTACTGAATGTCAGGCCCTAGGGCAACCAAACTGATTCTTCACTCACTTGTACATTTATTTTTCAATGGGCATTGCTTTGTGGTACGGAGTAGTAATTAAATGTGAGGGCTCTGGAGCGAGACAGTTTGGGTTTAAATTCCAGCCGGCCATTTACTACCTCTGAAACTCCTCTGTGCCTCAGTTTCCTTTTGGAAATGGGAGTGATTATAGTATCTGCCTCATTAGGTTGCTCTGAAGATTAAAAGAGTTAATATTTCTTTTTTTTTTTTTTTTTTTTTTTTGAGACGGAGTCTCGCTCTGTCGCCCAGGCTGGAGTGCAGTGGCGCGATCTCGGCTCACTGCAAGCTCCGCCTCCCGGGTTCACACCATTCTCCTGCCTCAGCCTCCCGAGTAGCTGGGACTACAGGCGCCCACAACCGCGCCCGGCTAAAAATACAAAATAATTTTTTGTATTTTTAGTAGAGACGGGGTTTCACCGTGGTCTCAATCTCCTGACCTTGTGATCTGCCCGCCTCGGCCTCCCAAAGTGCTGGGATTACAGGCGTGAGCCACCGCGCCTGGCCAAGAGTTAATATTTCTGTCTGACACATTGTAAATACACAATGAATGTTAGTGGCTATTACTACTAACCACAACAGTACCATGTATCGTACTAGGTACTTGGGATACAAAATCGAATGTGATGTAGTCTGCATCTGGTTTGCACTGGCATCTGGACTCCAAGGGTCTCAGATATTGGGATGAGGTACCCGGTCAGCACCAGTCAGAAAGAATACCTGCTGTGTGTACTACTATTTCCTACCTTATGATGGAGGGCATTCAAGGGAAACAGAAATGGAAGTTTCTGGCTGGGCGCGGTGGCTCACGCCTATAATCCTAGCACTTTGGGATTATAGGGAGGCCAAGGAGGGTGGATGAAGTCAGGAGTTCGAGAGCAGCCTGACCAAAATGATGAAATCCTGTTTCTACTAAAAATGCAAAAAATTAGCTGAACATGGTAGTGTACACCTGTAATCTCAGCTACTCAGGAGGTTGAGGCAGAAGAATCACTTGAACCCAGGAGGCAGAGGTTGCAGTGAGCAGATATTGCGCCACTGTACTCCAGCCTTGGTGAAAGACCGAGACTTTGGCTCAAAAAAACAGAAACAAAAAAGAAAATGAAGTTCCTGTCCTAGGAAAGCCTCAGAGCAATGGCTCTTCATCCTGCCACACATCAGAATCTTTTGGGGAGATTTTAAAAAATACCAACATTCTGGGCTCCACTCCAAATGTTCTGATTTAATTGGTCTGAGCTCAGAAGGGGCTCAGACTTCGAGAGTGGTAGACACTCTCTAGGTGTTTTCAGTGTGCATCAGGGTTGAGAAGTGTGGCCCCAGGTTATAGGCATATGAATCTTGGAAGCTGTCCATTGACTGCACCAGGGTGACTGTCAGGACAGTGCCTCAAAGCTGTTTCTTCTTCCAAGGCTCTCAGGATGCTTTCTAGAGAGCTGGCTCTCTGACCTGGCAGTTCTTGAACTTGGATGTGCATGAAAAATCACCTGAAATGCTGGTTTATAGACATTTCTGGGGCCTAATTCCAAGGAGGCTTCATTTTTTATTTTATTTTATTTTTATTTTTGAGACTGAGTCTCGCTCTATTGCCCAGGCTGAAGTACAGTGGTGCAATCTCAGCTCACTGCAACCTCTGCCTCCTGGGTTCAAGCGATTCTCATGCCTCAGCCTCCCGAGTAGCTGGGATTATAGGTGCCCACCACCATGCCCGGCTAATTTTTATATTTTTCATAGAGATGGCATTTCATCAGGTTGGCCAGGCTGGTCTTGAACTCCTAACCTCAAGTGATCCGCCTGCCTTGTCCTCCCAAAGTGCTGAGATTACAGGCGTGAGCCACTTCGCCCATCCAGGAGGCTTCATTTTAAGCCAACTGTGGGGCTTAGGCACTGAGAAAACCCTGCAGTAGCTGAATTGCGAGTTCTCTGAGGCCCTGAGCCAAGAAGTCCTTCTATGGTGTTTTATAGCTCTTACCATTTTCTCTGTGAAGAAATCTGTGTCCACATTGATATATTTGGAATTATTGATCTGATTAAGAGTTACAAGAGTCATTTCCAAAAAAATTGGAAAATCTAGATGAATAAAGAATAAAAATAATCTCTCTTCGTACGCCTGTTAATATGTCCGTTTATATCCCTCCAGACATCTTCTTTGTAAATATTTTGAACGAAAAGGATCCCACTCCATGGCTGATTTTTATTTAATTAATTTATTTATTGAGACAGGGTCCCACCCTGTCACCCAGGCCATAGTGCAGTGACACAATCATGGCTCACTGCAGCTTCAAGCTCCTGGAGTCAAGCAATCCTTCTACATCAGCCTCCTGAGTAGCTGGGACCACAGGTGTGCACTGCCATGCCTGGAGAATTTTTAAATTTTTTTGCAGAGATGGGGTCTTACTATGTTGGCCAAGGCTGGTCTTGAATTCCTGGGCTCAAGTTATCCTCCGGCCTCGGCCTCTTAACATGCTAGGTTACAGGCATAGTTGATTTTTATAGTCTTTTTTCACCTAAAATGTAACATGCCATGATTCTATAGCTCTCCCCCAATTTCATCTCTCTGTCCCCAGAGTGACCAGTTTAGTCCTTGTCACAGTAGAGCCTCCAGTAAATAATCTTAGCAATAAGATTCTACAATTGTGGGATGGAACAGTGTGTCAATTGCGTTTTCAGAGAAATCTATATCCAGTTCGCACACAGAATGCCCACAGATCTCTGCTTACTAGCTTGGCTGGAAGGACAAGGTTTGCTATAAGGACAGCGACCTTACCTAGGGCTTTTCCAGAGACCTGAGAGGTCCTGCCAAGGCCCTGGGCTCAGGGGTCCAAGGTGGGAGAGGGCAAGAGAAAACAACGTGCTAATGCAGTCTTGAGTGGCTCTCAAATGGGAGCAGAGGGAAGGCTGTGAGGGGAATTGGCTGCTCTCTTTGGAGTCAGAAAGGTTATTGCTCAACTCTTTGGATTTTCCATCACAGCTGAGCAGGGAGAGGGTCAGACTGGGCATGTCTTCTCTGAACAGGTCCTTTTAAAGCCTCTTGGCTGGACTGATTTCCTCTCCAGAGCCAAGGAAGCAGCGCTAGGGTGGTGTTAACCCCTTCACTCCCAACACATTCTTCCAGAGCTAGGTGAGCCTAGAAGCCTAGGCTCCTGGAAGGCAGAGCTACGCAGGGCAAGAGGCCTAAGGAGCCGTGAACTCTGGCTGGAGAAACCTTCCCTCTGGCCTTGTTAAATCCAACAGGCATAATTGCATCCTGCTGACCTTAATTCCCCTGGCGGGTTTAATTGGTCTTGGCATTGCCCCACTTCCTGTCTTGCCCATGTAGAGGCAGAGAGGGTGTCTGCACAGCTGGTGCAGGGTGGGGAAGCCCCTTCTTAAGGGTAGGCAGGGGCTCTGGCAGCCCCTAGGTGGTGGAGGAAGTTTCCCCATGCCCCACCCCTGTGCCTCCAAGGGAGTGCTGAGAAACTTGGGGACTCCCAGGGAGCAGCTGGTTGGAGCAGGCAATTCCGTAGATTCGGAACCAGGCCAGACTCTCATCCCAGTGGGAGGCACTGCAGGGGAGCTGGCGGGAACAGTTGAACCCTCTACCTGGGGTGTCCACAACATTATCAGGCCCCCACAGTGCTGTAGGTCCTGTGCCATTGGGCACTCTTTACATGTGTGCTGGCTAAATGCTCCCAGCCATACTGTGAGAGGAAGGCAATGGGGCAGAGCGGTTATGAGCAGAGCCTTGGGTTAGATGGGTCCAATCCCAACTCTGTGACTTTGTCCTGTGACTCAGTTTTCCCATCACTTCTGTGAAATGGGGATGAAAGAGCTGACATTTATACAGCACTCGCTATGCTCACACACTCTGTTCTAATGCTTTGTCTACCTCCTGGGAGGCAGGTGCTCTCCTTAAGGATGAGGAAACAAGTGAAGGCATTGTTCCAAGCTCACAGTTACTGGTCGCAGTGCTTCATTGACAGATCTCCTAATCACTGCATGGTAGGGAGTTGTAAGAATTGACGGAAGGATACTCATGAAGCTGCTTACTCCAGTGCCTGGTCCATTTTAGGAAGAATTCAATAAGAGTTATTATTCGAGAATAATAATTATAACAAAAGTAGCACTAATGCCCCTGAAGTTGTCTCAGCCTGGATTTTGGTGTCATTGGGAGGTGGTTCTGGATTTGAATTTTAAGCCACTCACTAGCTGAGTGACTGTGGGGACAAGCCACTTCCCTGTCTGAGCATCAGTTTCCACACCTTTAAATGGTCTAACACTTGGCCCCTACAGTCCCTTCTGAGGATCCAGGGAGCTGGATCTTTGGCATGGTCAGGCCTGGCCCTTGGTGGGCACTCAATAAATGACTGGAATTGATAACCACAATAATAACAAGGAGACGCCAGCAAGGTCCAGCATAGGGAAGTAACTCCACAAACACCAGTCTAGAGCTTTCTGGTCAATCAGTTATTTACTCATCAGACACTTACGGGCAAGTCCACTCTGTGCTGGGGATGTGTTTAGCCACTGGCCTTGAGGGGGCTTCCAGACAGTGTCAACCAATGGTGGGATCAGCTGGGGCACTGCGGGGAGGCCAGAAGCAGGGGACCCAACATTCCAAATTAAACTAGAACATGCTCTGGGCCAGATAGAGGGCCCGGAGGTTCTGATGATCGGCATGGATAGGAAACATTTCCACCTTTTGAATGCTGCAAGATCCACAAAGGGATTACTCAGCAGGGAGAAGGGGTCGAGGCACAGGCTGGGACGTTTTAGGAAAGGAAGAGGACTTTGGAGTTTTTGAAGAATGACATTCCAAGCTCAACTCCCGTCCTTGCTGATTCCTTTAACTCTCCTCGTCCTCATCCAGAAAATGGGATGAGCGCTCCCCACAGAGTTATCATCAAGATGATGCTTAAAGGCAAGATGGCTAAAACAAATGACAGGTGCTCAGCACGTGAGAGCTCCCTTTCTGCAGGGGACCTGGGTGCAGAGCTCAGTTCAGCCCCTTCCAAGCTGTGTGACTTTGAGTAAATTACATAACCTCTCCATGCCTTAGTTTCCCCATCTCTCTAGTACCTACCACACTGGGTTCTTCTGAAGACCACTTGGGTGGATCAACATGAGAGCATGCAGAGCAAGGCCAGGCACGTGGTCAGTGCTGTATAGGCATCAGCTGTTACTTTTGCTTCCTGGAAGAGGCAGACTGTTAACTGGACCTTAAAGAAGAGAAATGGAGAAGAGGAGGACTGGGCCTGGAGAGGAGGGCCAGGCAGAGCAGAAGTAGTCAAGACTGGGGAAGGAGCTCCAACTATGGTTTTTACCAGCTTATACCAAAAACCCTTGACATTAGCTCACAAAACAAAACAACCCACTCATTTTGAATAGTAACCTGTTCACACAGTTCATGGTTCAAAAAGAAAAGTATATACAGTGATGTCTCCCTCCCACCCTTGGGCCCCAGTTCCTTGCTTATCCTACCAAATAAATTCTTTTTTTTTTTTTTTTTTTTTTTTTTGAGAGGGAGTCTCGCTCTGTCGCCCAGGCTGGGGATCTCCGCTCACTGCAAGCTCCGCCTCCCGGGTTTACGCCATTCTCCCGCCTCAGCCTCCCGAGTAGCTGGGACTACAGGCGCCCACCACCTCGCCCGGCTAGTTTTTTTGTACTTCTCTTTAGTAGAGACGGGGTTTCACCGTGTTAGCCAAGATGGTCTCGATCTCCTGACCTCGTGATCCGCCCGTCTCGGCCTCCAAATAAATTCTTATGTGTATAAAGTGAAATATTATATATTATTCATCCCCCCCTTTTTCTTTGCACAAACAATAGCACACTCTACATGCTACTTTGCACCTTGCTTTTTTTATTCCCCCCACTTTGGTGGTTGCTTTTTGTCAGTTCATTAACAGCTTCCTCAATCTTTTTTTATAGGTCCCTATTTCCCCACTGCTTAGGGGGGCTGCATTCTCCCTCCTTTCTCTCATCCAGCGTTTTTCCATTGGCTTCCCATTTGATAGAGGAGCCGAGGCCATGGAGTGAAGTGACTGGTTTGCTGTAGTCGGGACCTACACCTGGATAACCACTCTACAGCTACTTCATTTTATTTTACTTTTTAAAGTATAAAGACGAGGTCTTGTTATGTTGCCCAGGCCAGTCTCCAACTCCTGGCCTTGAGTGATCCTCCTGCCTCAGCTTCCCAAAGTGTTGGGATTACAGGTGTGAACCACTGCATCGGGCCTCTAGAGCTACTTCTAATGCACCCAGGTCTGGCCAGTTCTCAAGGGCCCCCTTTGAGAAAGGCTCTGGGTGATGGAAGGCTCCTTGGATCAGAGCTGTCCCCATCCCATCTTGAACACTTTAGTGGAGGATCCTTGAAAAGACTCTCTGCCAGCCCCGTTCTTCCATGTGGGTCATGGGTGAGAACTGGATGAGCTCGGGGGAGGGGCACAGAGCACTCTCCATCTCCCATGCCTACTCAGGAGCCCAAGAAAAGGACAGTTTCAAAAGAAACAGCTTCTAGGCCTAGGGACGTGTTGAGCAAGTGCCCCTGAGACAATTTCTTACCCAAAGATGATCCAAGCAGGTCCAGATGTCGGGGCACAGAGCTGGGCACTAGGGTCAGGGAGATCATCCCTGGGACTTCGTGGCTCTAGCCAGGTTCTGGGGAGCCCCAGGAGATGTAGCACACAGGTGGGAGGCCAGGGCTCAGCCTGGGGACACTCTTGCCCTTCAGGCCTACCTGAGTACTCCCCTTCTTCCAGGCCCCCTCTGATCCTGTCCAAGTCAGGGATACTGAGCAAGGCCTGGGGAAAGGGCTGCTCCCCCAGCACCCCAGATACCCCTCCCTTTTCTCTTCTCGCTTGTTCCAACATCATTCTCCCCCCAGTCGGGCCATGGGAAGAATGCCGTGTCCTCTGAACGGGGGCCAAGAGTGACAGGTGGTGGCAGTCCTAGCTGCATGGCCCCTGGTGTAAGAGATCCTCTCCTCCGTCCCCGCCTCCACTGCCCACACCCCTGCCTCCGCCTCTGCCCACCAGGCCCAATCCCTTACAACTGCCCGGGACTGCTCCTGAGCAGCCGCTGGGAGACAGACGGCCACCAGGTTGCCCCTCTCTACTCCAGGTACCTCTCTCCCCTCAGTTAGCAGGCCTCGGTTTCCTGTCTCACTGCAGCCAGACGAGAGGGGAAATTGGACAGCCTGACACACCCCGCTCTTGTTTCTGCAGCTAGAAAGACTTGAGTTAGACAAGCAGCAGCACACGCCTCCCTACCTCATGGCGACAGAAAATGGAGCAGTTGAGCTGGGAATTCAGAACCCGTCAACAGGTGCCAAGCTGGGGCAGGAGATGGAGGGAGGAGCTTGGGAAGGGGGGTTTTGAATCCAGGGCTGGGCAGGTTCCTCAGTGGGAGTTCTGTGCCCCAGCCTTTGCATGGTGCATGGGGGATCCAGAAACAGAGGAATCTCTGGCTAGGGTTGGGCTGGGTCCAGGGCCTGTATGAAGCCCTTACTGGAGAGACCAGGAAAATGTGAAGCCACCAGGGATGGCTACTGGGGATGCGCCTAAACAGTCAGGGCAAGGATGATGGGGGCTACCAAGGCCCACCCAAAGGGCCGGAAGCCTCCCACAGAGGCCCTCCAAAGTCGCAGCAGCTCATCTCTAGGGGCCTTCAAGTGGCCCCAGAGACTCAGTGGGACAAGCATTTGCAAGTTGTTGCCTGGGTGGGAACCTGGGCCCAGAGCTGGTCTCTGCCCAGCCTGGGTGGGGAGGGAGGGAAAGGAGGGTGGATCCTGATGGGTATCTCACCTCCTTTGCAGACAAGGCACCTAAAGGTCCTGCAGGTGAAGGACCCCTGGGTACAGGGAAAGACCCTGGCCCTCCAGACCCAAAGAAAACTCCCGATCCACCCACCCTGAAGAAAGATGCCAAAGCCCCTGCCCCAGAGAAAGGGGATGGTACCCTGGCCCAACCCTCAACTAGCAGCCAAGGCCCCGAGGGAGAGGGTGACAGGGGCGGGGGGCCTGCGGAGGGCAGTGCTGGGCCCCCGGCAGCCCTGCCCCAGCAGACTGCAACGCCAGAGACCAGTGTCAAGAAGCCCAAGGCTGAAGAGGGAGCCTCAGGCAGCCAGGATCCTGGAGAGCCCAGGGTGGGCAAGAAGGCAGCAGAGGGCCAAGCAGCAGCCAGGAGGGGCTCACCCGCCTTTCTGCATAGCCCCAGCTGTCCCGCCATCATCTCCAGGTGAATATCCCCTCCTGGGAGTGGGGAGGGGTCCTGTGGCTCCTACCCTAGGGTTCCTGCTTAATTCCCTTGTCTTAGTCATGGTCGTCATCACATTCGGTGCTGGGAATGATAGTTCTGACATTCAGTTTCCTCTGTCCTGCGCATTGCATCTACCACCTTGTCCCCTGCAGGAACCAGAACCTTGCCATAATTCGTAGAAGGCTGGAATAAGACCCTCAAAGACCGTCTAGATTGAACATATCTTCTCTAGGCTTCTGGGGTCCAGAGTTCCCCTTACTCCATGGGCTTGGGTCTAGCCAAGGGCAGGATTGAGATGTCAGGCAGAAAGGCTAAAGGTGTCAGGCAAAAGGCTGTGTGTTTCCTAGGACATCCAGCATTTTCCTGTTCTTCTTAATATAATTATTGGTAAGATATGAAAAGATGACTAATAACCAGATAGGAGGATCACTGACAATATTTTCATAACCATAATATAGCACATCTGTGATGCAATCAGTTATACTTACCTGAATGCTAATGAGGTCATTAATGATATATTGTAAGCCACAATAATAACACCATATCAATTTGGTAATTATGTGTTAATTATATCACAACAGATTTTATGAATCAAGAGCTACATAACTCCCTAGTTGTATCCACATGATGATTAACCATATCAACAATCCTATTAATAGTTATTAATGATTTATTAGTACGTTGGTAGTCAAGATAATGACCACATCCCTTGATTTTGTGCCAAGTGAATTTAGCTGTATTACACCACGCATTTGGGATGGGGTTGGATTAGCTCTGCAGATTGCATTGAGACTTGCCTGAGGCCACAGGCTGTGGCCGCTGAGGGCTTCACCTCTGTGTTCTCACCTTCTAGTTCTGAGAAGCTGCTGGCCAAGAAGCCCCTAAGTGAGGCATCAGAGCTCACCTTTGAAGGGGTGCCCATGACCCACGGCCCCACGGATCCCAGGCCAGCCAAGGCAGAAGGAAAGAGCATCCTGGCAGAGAGCCAGAAGGAAGTGGGAGAGAAAACCCCAGGCCAGGCTGGCCAGGCTGAGGTGCAAGGGGACACCTCAAGAGGGATCGAGTTCCAGGCTGTTCCCTCAGAGAAATCCGAGGTGGGGCAGGCCCTCTGTCTCACAGCCAGGGAGGAGGACTGCTTCCAGATTTTGGGTAGGTTGCTTCCAGATTTGGGGGCAGGTGGGGGCTGGGGCTGTCCTGGGGCCATGGGGAGGGAAGGGGGCTGTCAGTCCCAAGTCTCCTGTTCGGCGGTCTGAACTGCCCTGAGCCATGCCTTACCCAGGCCCATTCATCTAAGGGTCACACAACTCCAGAAAGTATTCCCTTTTTAATGAATACTTATTCATTCATTTGTTTTAAAAAACAGGATCTTGCTATGTTGCCCAGGCTGGCTTCAAACTCTCAGCCTCAAGTGATCCTCCTGTCTCGGCCTACCGAGTAGCCGGGACTACAGGCGTGTACAACCATGCCTGGCTTTTTTCAATCTTATTTTTTAAAATTTATTTTTACTCTTAAATTTGGTATTCCCTTTTGATAGGTGGGGAAAGGAAGGCTCAGAAAAGGGAAAATGAAGTTCCCAGAAATATCCAGTGAAGACAAGATTTGAACCTGTCAGTCCACCCAGACTCCAGAACCCACTTTTGACTTTTTCTACTTTGACTAAAATGGGGTTAAAAAAAAGAAAAATCAGGCAGATTATTGGAGCAACATAAACTCTCTGGTCTATGGAATTTGGAGTCAATCTGTAGAAGGGCTCAAATGCCAGGCTTAGTAGCTAAACTGCATAGTGGGGTGGGGTCATGGGAGCTATAGAGGGCTCATGAGTTGAGGAGCACAGGTGCCTGTGTGTGGGAGCAGTGACCAAGGAAGCTGGGCATGTGCAGTGGGGCAGTACTGTGGAGTGGCCTTCATTGATGATTAAACAAGCAGCCCGTGGCTTGTTCGTGGGCCGCAGAGAGCACCGAGCGTGAGTGAGCTTAGCCAGCAGGTGAATAGGGAAAGGGCCTGGGCAGGGGTGCGGCAGGGCTGGGGGTGGGGTGAGATGGGGTCAGGAGAGCCCAGAGTGTCCTGATGCCCCCCTGCCTCCAGACTGAAGTGCCCTGGGAGACCCGCCAGCCTGACTGGTGAGCGGCACCGTGCCACCCAGACAGGGTGGGAGGACCTGGCGGCTGGGCGGCAGCCAGGAGCCCTGCCTCCGCCCCTAGCAGCCGCAGAGACCTCCGCCCCGCCCCGAAATTGCATCCTAGGGTGACGGGATCTGAACCACCTCCAAAGGCCGTCTGATTTATCACCAGCCCGGCTTCCCTGCCGCCTCTTGCTATTTATAAAGAGGTTTCATTTCCCGAGGACAGCCTGCCGCCCTGCCAGCCTTCAGGGCGAGCGGTAAACCACACTTGCCGCTAGGTGGCGACCTCTCCCCACCAAACAGCCCAGTCCCTGGTCCCGCCGCGCCATAGGCGGTCTGGCCAGCTTATGGTGTTACTAGAATGGCGGGTGGGCAGGTCCCACCACCTACCCCATCATTCAGACATAGCAACCCCACTGCCCGGCATTCCGCTTTATAGCTGCTGTGTTTGATTGTTTTTGGTGGAAATGCAGATAGCTCGGGATGGAGTCCTCGTGCCTTATAGTGCAGAGGGTTCAGAAAAGCCAAGCTCCCATCCCGCTTGTTCTGCCAGGAGAAACTGGGTCCTCTCTGATAGGGGTGTTGTGTTGGTGGCAGAACTGACGTTGGAAACTGGGCCTCATAGCCCCTATCCTGGAGCCAGGTGTCTCCCAGGTATCACTTGGTGAGCTTAACTTCCCCGGATGGGGCCCAGGCCAGCAGGAGGGGGTGGTGCCAAGGGGAATCCTCAGCAGCCCCTGGCACGGACCATGAGGGCTGTGATCTGTCCCCCAGATGATTGCCCGCCACCCCCGGCCCCCTTCCCTCACCGCATGGTGGAGCTGAGGACCGGAAATGTCAGCAGTGAATTCAGTATGAACTCCAAGGAGGCGCTCGGAGGGTGAGATCTGGGACCCCAGCTGGGCACTCATGGACAGAGAGCGCGCCAGGCTCCTGTGGCTTCACATTTCCCCTGTGCAAGGCCCAGACACGCACCCCACTTAGACATGGCCACGTGGACACGTTCACCTCTGTGTGGGACACACACTGTGTGTAGCTGTCACATGCTGATGTGCACTCAGTGTTGCTGTCACTTACTCAGACACACCGTCAGCCATTCAGTGCTTCCGCAGGAAATACACAACATTTTCCTGTCTGTCTCAGCTCCAGGCACCACACTGACCCCCTCATGGTGATTCCTGCTTTGTAAAAAGCCCTGACTCAGTCTTGTACCTCTGCAGATCCTCCCTCTGCCTGAAGGTGCCCTCCCCCAGGGCCCAGGGCCTGCCTGCCCTAAACCTCTAAGGGTCGCATCCCAGGGCCATCCTCCCTACATGCCTGCCCTTCCTGTGCACGTGGTTTGTGTGGTTCAAAGAACCTGCTTCAGCCATTGTCCTGGCAGAACAGCTCACAGCTTCAGGAGGGAGTCAGGGCTGGCTGGGGTGAGTGCTCCCGTCTCACCAAAGGGGATCCAGAGGCACCACTGGGTCTGGGACCAAGTTAGGAACAGAGCAAAGGATGCCACTGACCCCGGTGGGCTCTGGGGTCCCCTTACAGCCTCTTCTCTTTCCAGTGGCAAGTTTGGGGCAGTCTGTACCTGCAAGGAGAAAGCCACAGGCCTCAAGCTGGCAGCCAAGGTCATCAAGAAACAGACTCCCAAAGACAAGGTAGTGAGGTGGGGGAGTGGTATCTGCCCAGGATGGGGAGGGGATCCTTGGAGTGGGCACCTCTCGCCTCCCTCCACCGGTGCTGCTGAACCCGGGGCCTGTTATGGGAGTTTGTTGCAGTGAAAATACTACACAGATAGATGGACGGACAGCCCTGCAGGAGAGGCCTGAGGACCCTATCCATAACCAGATACTTCAGTTACTGAACTTATCTATGGACTTCCCCTTTTAGGCATGGGATATTCATGCCCTCTGGTTCAATTCAACAAACACTGATGAGTGTGGGCTCTGGGCCAGGCCCTGTGCTGGGCACTCAGGGTCCTGGAGTGAAGTGGGTGTGGTCCCCACCCTCAGGAAACTGATGCCAAGGTAAACAAGCCTGGTCTAGAGCTTTGCCTCTAGCACCCACAGCCTGGGCTAGGTTCAGAGGAGGCCACGAGCAGCATTTGTTCAAGGAATGAAAGAATGCAGGCAGGTAGAGTGAGGGAGTCTGCTATGTGAGGAGGTAATAGCAACCTGGTATGACCAGAGCTGTCACTCAGGGAAACTGGGGGTAGCATGTGAGGGTTCAAGAGAGCTTCTGGCTCAGGCTGAGGGGTCAGGGAAACTTCCTGGACCAACTGACTTTTGAGTGAGGGCTTTGAGGAATGAGGAGACGTTCCAGTAGAGAAGGCAGGGGCAGAGTTTCAGGCAGAGGGGACTACGGGAGGAAAGGCTTGAGGGCCAGAGATAGCAGGAGGTGCCGGGGAGTGAGGGTCTAGGTATCCCAGACAGAAACCGCAGTGTGGGCACAGGCCTGCTCCCAGCGAGAGCATGAGAAGCAGCTCTAGTCGCTCTAGCCCTGGGTCCCCATCATGGCTCTAAGCACACTGGAAGGAGTGCATTTTCTATGTGATAATGTCCTTCTTTGTCTCTTCCACTCACAGGGCCTGGATCTGTATTATTGACTCCTGGGTCCCAGGCCTCTATCATAGGCTCTGGCTCAGCGTAGATGCTCAGCACCTACCTGCGGCTCAATTAACTGGAGTCAGTTATCAGTTGTTAACTATTGAGCACTTTTCCTCTGCCATCTACTGGGTCAGGGGCTGGGGAAATGCCAGTGAAATAAAAACACCCCCGCCCTCATGGGCTGACATGTTAGAGTGGAGGGAGAGACAATTAAAACATAAAGCAAAAAAAAAAAAAAGGGAGAAAAGAAAAAAAGGCCTGGCATCAGGTGCTGAGAAGCGCTAGGAAGGAAAATAAAGCCAGGTAGGGTAGAGGGGGTACGGGGCTGATGAGGGCCCTTTTACATAGGGAGGTGAGATCGGTCCTCTCTGAGAAAGAGGTATGCGAGGTGAGACCTGAATGAAGGAGTGGGTAAAGGCAGAAGGGGAGCCATTCCGCCAGTGAAACAAGGGTTAGTGTTTAACCATTGAATCTGGGTAGGGCAGGTGTGGAGAGAGGCCCGATTTACAGCATTTGCCATTTCCCATGGTGTAAGTATTCCTATTATAGCTGATATATCAGCCTACCGATGTGACAGCTGGCTTACGACTTTCTGAAAGTGACAAATAATGGTGTCTTAAACTAGGAAGGCAGTGGTGGAGGAGGTGAGAATGACTGGATGTATAATCTAGCTTGAAGGTAGACGATGTTGAAGAGTTGGGTTGGAGGTGGGGTGTGAGGGTGTGAGAGTAAGGGAAGAACTTAGGATGGCTCGTAACTTTTTGTCCTGCACCCTTGGGCGAAGCGTGGGAGTACTTTTGCTGCCAGGCAAGCCAAGAGCAACTCAATTGTGGGGAAGGGACGTTGTCTAGGGTCTAATTTTGGACATGATAGATTTGAGATGTCTATTAGACAACGAAGGTAAATAGACAGAGATATTGGAGTCTAGAATTCAATGGCGTGCTCAGAGGTTGAGGTATGTATTTGGAAATTGATGACTTTGGATAAAATGTAAAGTCATGAGACTTGATGCAGATGCCCAGGGAGAGAGCAGAGAGAGGGAAGCGGTGAGGGGGGAGGATGGAGCCCTTGGCATGCCAGTACTCAGGAGAAGAGCCGGCAGAGGGAAGATGTCTCAGCAGGCATGACTTGGAGTGGTGAGGACCGCAGATGTGGGGCTGGGGGAGAGAAGAGAGGCGAGGACGAGGCTGAACAGTGATCCGGGCAAGGCTAGCAGGCCTGGTCAAGGGTGTGGGTATGGAGGGTGGGTGGCAGGGAGTGATGGTGTCCAACTGGTACCCTTGACTTCCCTGGTCCCCAGGAAATGGTGTTGCTGGAGATCGAGGTCATGAACCAGCTGAACCACCGCAATCTGATCCAGCTGTACGCAGCCATCGAGACTCCGCATGAGATCGTCCTGTTCATGGAGTAGTGAGTGCCTGAAGTTGGGGTAGGGGCTGGGTGAGGGTACCAGCTGGCATGGAGCAAGCCGTGGAGGGGTCTCTGCACACAGCATCGAGGGCGGAGAGCTCTTCGAGAGGATTGTGGATGAGGACTACCATCTGACCGAGGTGGACACCATGGTGTTTGTCAGGCAGATTTGTGACGGGATCCTCTTCATGCACAAGATGAGGGTTTTGCATCTGGACCTCAAGGTACTGGACTGGGGCCTCCTGGGAAGGGTCAGGGGCAGCATCCAACCCCCTGAGATCAGTGCTGTCACCAGCCATCCCTCTGCCCTCCCATCCCTCCTTCTCTTCCTTCATCCATCCTTCCCTTCATAGATTCAGAAAGGGTTTATGGAATACTTACCAATGCCAGGAGCCAGGGACACAGCAAAGGGGGAGGGGGGAAGACATGGCACCAGCTTTCATGGAACTTCTAGTCTAGTACTAAGTATTTGTTGAAAGGGCGTTTTGCAGTCCTGTGAGCCCCAAGCTCAATGTGTCACACAGACAAGTGACTAGTAAGTGTTGCAATAGCACCTGCCTCAGCGTTGGCCGATGACAGGTACTATGAGTGTCTGATCATTTATTCAAAATCAACAAATATTTCTTGAAGGCTTACTTTATGCCAGGCAATGCTCTAGGTGGTGAAGATCCTGTGGTGAACAAAACATAAAAATTCCTGCATTCTTAGAGCTCTCAAATAAGTATAGCGTCAGTGCGGCAATGTGCATGAGGTAGGGGCTAACAAGAATGTTTCATGAAAGAATATTGATATCCCTCTTCTTTTTTTTTGAGATGGAGTCTCACTCTCTTGCCCAGGCTGGAGTGCAGTGGCATGATCTTGGCTCACTGCAACCTCCACCTCCTGGGTTCAAGCGATTCTCCTGCCTCAGCCTCCCAAGTAGCTAGGATTACAGGCACCTGCCACCACACCAGGCTAATTTTTGTATTTTTAGTAGAGACAGGGTTTCACCATGTTGGCCGGACTGATCTCGAACTCCAGACCTCAAGTGATCTACCCACCTCAGCCTCTGAAAGTGCTAGGATTACGGGCGTGAGCCACTGTGCCCAGCCTGATATCCCTGTTCTGACCTTGCTCAGTACCATGCACATAGTAGGTCAGGAAGAGCAGATAGGCTTTTGGTTTTGAGACAGAGTCTTGGTCTGTGGGCCAGGCTGGAGTGCAGTGGTGTGCTCTTGGCTCACTGCAACCTCTGTCTTCTGGGCTCAAGCAATTCTTTTGCCTCAGCCTCCCACGTAGCTGGGATTACAGGCGCGTGCCACCACACCTGGCTAAGTTTTGTATTTTTAGTAGAGACAGGGTTTCACCAGTTTGGCCAGGCTGGTCTCGAACTCCTGACGATCTGCCTGCCTCGGCCTCCCAAAGTGCTGGGATTACAGGTGTGAGCCACCGTGCCTGGCCGCAGATAGGTTTTATACATTGCAGCAACTCCAGTCAGTTGTCAGTAGCTGTCCAGAGCTCGGTGTGGAGCAGGCAAGGGCAGCAGGAGTGCAGGGGGTTGGCAGTCCTGATGGCAGGTATTAATGCTGTGGGTTAAGTGGCAGGACATGGAATCTTAATGTGGAGGCATGTGAACACCCATCAGCAAAGTGGATGGTAGTTTCATTCATTCATTCCATAAGCACAGGCTGGGTATTTTCTTTAATTCATTCGTTAAGCACGTGCTGGGTACCTGCTCCTGGAAGGCCTGGTGCTAGGCATAGGGACTATGAAGGAAATGGTCCCTGTCTCATGGAGCCACCAGGGGAAACAGACATTCATAAAACAATGACTAACTAAATAGGTCACTTTAAGCAATGAAAAGTGTATGAGAAAATACACAAGAGTAATGAGGAATCGCACTGGGTGAAATTGAAGTCGGCACAGCTCTGAAGCAGACAGGGAGATGCTGTTGCTGCCTCTAACACCTGTCCCAGTTTTGCTCTGTGCCTGATGCTGTCTGAGTGAGGGTGCCATCTTCCCAACAGTTCCCTGGGTTAGGCGTGTTAGTATCACTGCCACTGACAGAGGAGGACACAAACAGAGTGAGGAGGTGGGTTTCAGTGGGGCCAGAGTGGATGCAGAGAATTTAGATGCTGATAGAGTACGTAAGCCAGGAGAGAGATGCTGGGGGCTTGAGCCAGAGTGTCAATTGGGGAGGGGAGGGAAAGGGGCCAGATGGAGGATACATTTTGGACACAGAGCCAATCTGATGTGCTGAGGGTTTGCATGTGTGAGGGTTAGGAAAAGAAAGGATCAAGGGTGAGTCCTGAGTTACTGAACAGATGGTGGTCCCTTTGCTGAGCTGGGGGCAGTTAGTGCCTGCATGATAACATTGGAAGCCTGCCTTTCGCTTGTGAAGGCTAATTTCTTTGGGGTAGAATAGGGTCCCCCAATTAAAATGCAGTGCTCTGGGAAGAAGCTCAGTCGTGAGCCTCTATATCTAAAACGTGTTTTGTTTTTTTTTTTCGGGATAACTATATGTTTTTCATCAAAAAAGTGTTTCACAGTCAAGTAGGTTGAGTGCACTCCAGCCCACAGGCCATGTCCTGGGTCTCTTGGCTGCAGGGCTTCTGAGGGCCTTCAGAGACGGAGAATCTCTGAAAGGAGATTTGAGTCTGCTTCATTTCCCCAAGTGCTTGTACCCTGGGAACCTTCTTTTCTTTCCTGTTTTGTGGGACACCAGGCCAAGCTATTAAAATCATTCGTATCTACTCTGAGTTAATCTATCAGTTGTAAAAGTGCCTTCAGAAAGTGTCTCATTGGGGGACTTAAGTCAAATGCCCACAGAGCCCAGACAAATAACAAAAACATGTTGAATGGGAGGGATCGGGGCGGGTGGCGACCACGGGAGAGCTGGAGGATGTTTGTCCCATCTCAGGCTGTCAGTGGCAACTTGCTCCAAAGCATGTGGCCCATGTGGCCAGGGCTTCCGGTGTTTCAGGAGGTGCTGGAATTCAGGGTTTTTGTGCAAAATCTCCTGCCTTTGAACCATTGTTAACTTAAAAATGTTTATACCCTGCAACCTCAGATTAGTCCTGTGTCCTTGTGTGATAGGAAGAGGAAACGGAGGCCCAGAGTAGAGAGGAACTGGGCTTACAGTAACGTCATCCGTGTGTTCACTTGTGCATGGGACACAGGTTTCCCCTGAGCCTTGGCTGAGCCCCTACTGGGTGCCTTTGTTAGACCCTGAGGGTGGGACCCAGGAGGCCAGGAGAAGATGGTCCCTGGCCTGGAAGAGCCAGCCCTGTAGTGGTGGTATCAGAACATCACAAGGCCAGTGCTGGAGTCAGTCCCGCGTTCATTTCCTGGCTCTGTCGCTTACTTGCTGGGCAACTGTGACCTAGTCACTTCTGTGCCTGAGCCTCAGCTTTCTCAGCTGTCAAATGGGAATGGATGGTAATAGTATCTCAGTGTCACAGTTTCATCTCAAGGTAACAGCGTGTGCCTCCTAGATCTTTGGGAAGGACTGGGGAGCTAAAGTGAGAACGTGAGTGGACCGGGCCTTACGTTTTGTAGCTCGTCATCATCACTAACTGGGGAGACAAGAGTAGCTCATCTTCCGGCAACCCTGGAGTGGTGTGAAGCCCCATGTTCCCGAGAGGAAGGCTCTCCGGAACTGAGCTGGCATCTTCTTTCTCTCCTCTCTGGAGCTTCATGTATCTGGTGGTGGCCCTGCACTGGCCCCCCAGCCCGGGGCAGGGAGCAGCAGGCAGTCATGCCTCCTCTCCACAGGCTTGTTTCCCCATCCTCAGAACTGCTAGAATGTGGTGGTTCTTTCTGGCCTTAGACGGAGGGGATCCCACCTGACCCCATCACGGCAGGTCCTGTGCTTTAAGGCCTCGCAGAAGCCCCTCTTGGGGGACTTGCTTCAAGATCTCTCTGTGCCCAGAACAGGCAGGGCTGGAGGGTCTCTGGCAGCTGCCCACTCTGGCAGCTTAGACCTCTGCCTCAGGGAGCCTGGGGCTTGCATGGGCCTGGTGGGAGAGGGAGGGTAAGCTGGTCAGAGGCCAACCCAGGCCACCCCCTTTCTCCTCAGCCAGAGAACATCCTGTGTGTCAACACCACGGGGCATTTGGTGAAGATCATTGACTTCGGCCTGGCACGGAGGTACTACCCGGGTGGGTGGGGAGGGCAAGACAAGACTCTGAGGTTGGCAGGGAATGGGGGTGGGGTGGAGGGGGCATGGGTACAGGTTGGGAGCTGTGCTCTGAGCCCTTGGTCTCACCTCCAGGTATAACCCCAACGAGAAGCTGAAGGTGAACTTTGGGACCCCAGAGTTCCTGTCACCTGAGGTGGTGAATTATGACCAAATCTCCGATAAGACAGACATGTGGAGTATGGGGGTGATCACCTACATGCTGTGAGCTCCGAGGCGGGTCATGTTTATGGGGTTGGTGGGGCATGGGGGCAATGCGGCTGAGGCCAAGATTGGCCCTGGGGTCCTGGTAAGGTGGTCCCACCTCCCCAGTCCCTCAGTCAGAGGTCTGCTGGGGTTGGGGGTGCTAGGGAGAACAGGAAAGGGGAACGTGGTACCCATTTTATAGATGGAAAAACCAAGGTCCCTATAAAGGCATAGCATCTGGACAGCAGATCTCGGATGACCTGGGGTGGGCAGGGGGCCAGTGGACATTTCCTATGTTTTCACCACATACCTTGCACTCGTCATTCCTCCTCTTCACTGTCACCTGGGAAGCTGGGATGATTATGCCCATTTTACAGATGAGAAGAGTGAGGCTCAGAGAGGGGAGGTGACTTACCCAAAGTCACCCAGCCAGATTCAAACCCAGGTCTGTCCCACGAGAGGCTGGGGGTCTTTTCAGCACATGGCGCTGCCTCCTAGGATCTGCCCCTGTTCCCTACCCTCCTGAAGGTGACTCAGCACCTGCAATCTCACCTCCCTGCCCCCTGCTATGCCCTCCCTCTAGGCTGAGCGGCCTCTCCCCCTTCCTGGGAGATGATGACACAGAGACCCTAAACAACGTTCTATCTGGCAACTGGTACTTTGACGAAGAGACCTTTGAGGCCGTATCAGATGAGGCCAAAGACTTTGTCTCCAACCTCATCGTCAAGGACCAGAGGTGAGGCTCACCCCAGAACCTGAACTGTATGTGTGCAACCTTAGTGTGTCTGAGTGCTGGCAGGGCAGGAGCCGGGTAGAGAGGCCAGCTCAGCCCATGGGGCCTCATGAGCATGCAGCCCACCCTCACCATGCTGCCTCTCCCCCAGGGCCCGGATGAGCGCAGCCCAGTGTCTCGCCCACCCCTGGCTCAACAACCTGGCAGAGAAAGCCAAGCGCTGTAACCGACGCCTTAAGTCCCAGATCTTGCTTAAGAAATACCTCATGAAGAGGCGCTGGAAGGTACCGCTGGATTCGGGGTGGGGAGGAGGGAGGACTCTGGAGTGGGAAGAGCTCCTGGCGCCAGATCCCAGCCTCCACCATCCCTGCCTTGGCAGGTTCTGTTGACCAGGCCGGGCCCTGTCTGGAAGACAGGATTTACTTTTCTGTTTTTGCCCTGGACTGGCTCCTGTCCTGGAGTGGAGACCTCCACCCAGCCTTCCACTCAGCCCCACCCATCTGGGGCTCTGGCTTCCTTCCTTCATTTTTCAAATATTTCTTGAGCATCTGCTACTTCTAGGCATTGGGATATAGGAGTGGACAAAAGAGACAAAGATCTGTCTTTGTGGACTTACTTTTGGTGGGAGGTGGGGCATTTTCTGTCTTTTTTTTTTTTCTTTCAATACGGAGTATTACTCTGTCACCCAGGCTGGAGTACAGTGGCATGATCTTGGCCCACTGCAACCTCCGCCTCCCGGGTTCAAGCAATTCTTCTGCCTCAGCCTCCCAAGTAGCTGGGATTACAGGTGCCTACCACCACACTTGGCTAATTTTTGTATTTTTAGTGGAAACAGGGTTTCACCATGTTGACCAGGCTGGTCTTGATCTCCTGACCTTGTGATCCGCCCGCCTCGGCCTCCCAAAGTGCTGGGATTACAGGTGTGAGCCACTGCGCCCGGCTGAGGTGGGGCATTTTCTAGAGCCCTGGGGAAATAGGGTTAAAGAAGGGTTTTAGAAAAAAATAAGGGCCATCTGCCAGGGGAGAGGTTGCACTTTTTTATTTTATTTTTTTAGAGACAGGGTCTCACTCTGCCTCACTAGCTGGAGCACAGTGGTGCCATCATGGCTTACTGCAGTCTTGACCTTCTGGGCTCAAGTGATCCTCTCCTTTGGCTTCCTGAGTAGCTGGGACCACAGACACATGCCACCATGTCCAGTTAATATTTTAAAGATATTTTTGTGGAGATAAGGTCTCACCATGTTCTCAGGCAAGCAATCCTCCTGCCTCAGCCTCTCAAAGTGTTGGGATTACAGGTGTGAGCCACTGTGCCCAGCCTGCACTTCTAAATAGGGGGGTCAGGAAGGGCTCACTGAGAAGCATGTGAACAAAGACCTGAAGGTGGGGAGGGGTGAGCCATGCCCATACTGAGAGAAGAGTATTCCAGGCAGAGGGAGGGGCCAGTGCAAAGGCCCTGAGGCAGAGGTGCAGTTGGTGAGTTTGAGGAACAGGTAGGAGGCCAGTATGGATGGAGTGGAGTGAGCAAGGACGTAAGAAATGAAGTCAGAGAGGAAGAGGGGGACAGGAGGTGGAGGGACTCATCAGCTATGGCAAGAGGTTTATGTTTTACTTGGAGCAAAACTGGAGCCATGGGAGTGTTTGGAGCGGAGTCATCCTCGGTTCAGGTCTGGCTGACCTATCCATTGAGTGAGGGAAGGACTCCTGGACAATGCCATGTCATGGCGCCTCCTGTGGCCGTTTTGGGCACTGCGCCTTCCCTAGCCTGTGACCCTCCTGGACTGCAGGGGACTTAGAGGGTGCTCAGACACCCTGGAGCTGCCCCCCTGCCCTGGTGTTAACTGGGACTCCCTGTCTTCTATTCTCTAGAAAAACTTCATTGCTGTCAGCGCTGCCAACCGCTTCAAGAAGATCAGCAGCTCAGGGGCACTGATGGCTCTGGGGGTCTGAGCCCTGGGCACAGCTGAGGCCTGGACGCAGCCACACTGTGGCCGGGGCTGAGGCCACACAGCCCAGAAGGCCAGAGAAGGCAGCCAGATACCCAGGGCAGGCTCGCCAGGACAAGGCTGTGCCAGGCTGGGAGGCTCGGGGCTCCCCATGCCCCCGCGCAGTGACCGCTTCCCCGATGTGAGCCGCCTCGGAGTGTGGCCTCCCCAGACAGGGCTCCAGCCAGTCGGCCACACCCCAGACGCCAGGCCCCTGTTGAAGCCGCTCCCGGTTCCCTCCCCAGCTCCCCGTCTTTGAACTGCCGCCGTGGTGACCCCTGCTTTTCCCCACTGGGAGCATCCTCAGCCTGGGCCTGCTCCTAGCCTGGGTGCCATGGCTGGGGGGTCTCAGCATGTAGGGCTTCTATGGTTGTGGATGGGAGGCTCCTGGCGGGGCAGGAAGGCCGCAACGCCGATTCCTAAGGCCCAGCTGCCAGGGGAGACAGAGCTGGCTTTGTGAGAGAGGACCTCTGTGCCCCCGCCGCCTCCCCGCTCCCAGCAGATAAGGCCGAGCCCACACCATCTGGCCCAGGCTGGCCCCCACCCACCTTCCTTGCGACCACCAACACACAGGAACTCTGTGTGAGAAAGAGGGCGCCCAGCCCAGGCCTGGTGGAGGGGGAGGGGAGAAGCCAGGGGACACAGGAGACCACCCCCGAGCTTGCCTCAGGGCCAAGCCAGCCCAACCCAACCACTGGGGGTCCCCATCTCGGGGATCACCCATGGCCTCAGATGATGGGGTCAGCAGGCCCAGGAGAAGTAGGAAGGCCATGGGGCAGCCCCCAACCTGCTCTCAGCTTGTGCCTTGTAAATAAATGTACAGGTTGGATGTGGCCTTCTTCCCTCTGTGTGTGCCTGCAGTGGTGTGAGGTCGCCGATGACCACAGTTCACTGAGCACCTACTGTGTGCCGGACACTTTAGCAACATCCGTTAGCTCATAGTGCGGTGGTCCATGCAGGCTCAGGTGCCAGACTTCACAGCATATGATGTGGGCAGGTGGCTTCTGCATGTTGTGCCTCAGTATCCTCACCTGTGAGAGGGCGGTCACAGCAACAGCCTACACTGGGTGTGTGATTACTGTGTGCCCAGCTTTACTTAAAGCACCTGTGTGTGTGTTAACTCATTTACTCCTCACAGCAAGGTTACGAGGCAGGTTTTATTTATTTGTTTGTTTGTTTATTTATTTATTTAGATGGAGTCTCACTCTGTTGCCCAGGCTGGAGTGCAGTGGTGTGATCTTGGTTCACTGCATGCAACCTCCGCCTCCTGGCTTCGGGTGATTCTTACGAGGCAGGTATTATTCCTGTTTTACAGAGGGAGAAACTAAGCCAGAGAGAGTGCGCTAGGATCTGCCTCATAGGGTGGGGCCATGGCTGCAGCATCAGTCAGACTGAGCTAAGGCACTCAGGGCTGTGCTTGGCTCAGGGAACGATAATGTTCTTATCCTTACTCCACAAATGAAGAAACTGAGGCTCAGAGAAGAGAAGGAACTTGAATGCCACTCAACAAGTCAGGGACTGGGGCTTGAGAGGAACTTTTCCGTCTCCCAGAGCAGGGCTCTGTCCATGCGTTCACTCTGCCTCTCACCAGGACAGGGTGTAAGCAGAGAGCCTGGTCTCCAGGTGGAGGTCAGGTCTAGCAGGCCTGCGACGGGTCTGCAATGAGGGCTTCAGGGGAGAGGACTGTTCTCTGCTTTTTCCCAGTGGTCACAGCCACCTCACCCCAGGCCAGCAGTGCGGGGCAGGGGAGGCTCCATCTGGGGGAAGCCCAGAGGGCAAGAGAGCTGAACCCTGATAGGGTGCAGCCTTTCTGGCTGTGAGGATGACTGAGAAGTGGGGCTGGCCTGTGGGAACAGAGAGGTTCCAGCAGGAAGAGCAGAGACAGCAGTTAATACGCATCCAGCACCCTCCAGCTGCTGGCCCTGGGCACCACATTGTGTTGAGGATCACATCGGCTGCACACGGTGACTCTGTGAGGTGTTGTGTTGTGTCCATTTCTCAGAGTGGGGAGTCAAGCCTCAGAGAGATTCAGCCACTTGCTCAGGGCCACATAGCTAGTCAGTGGCAGAGCCAGGATTTGTACCCAGATGGTCTGGGCCCAGAGTCCCTTCTCTTCACCACTGCCTGCCTCCTGAGAAACCTTTGGCTTGCCTTTGGACAGAAACCTTGACAGTTCATCCCATCCCTCTCCTGTCTCCATGAACACTGGTCCTCACTGCCATCCCCTCTCTGTTTGAGCCGGGGAGTTCAGAGTCCGGTTGCAGCAGTATCACTTGGGGTGGTGAATGGGTGACTCTGAGGCCTGAGCCTGACTTGCAGTGGGGGGCCTGGGGAACCTGGCTTGGGCTCTTGGTAGGAGGTGCGCTTATGGGCAGGGCTCCTAGGGCTGTGAATTCCTGCCTCCCTGCCCGTCCGCCACCTGCCAGCTGGGCCAGGCCTGTGGTTTCCTCTGAGTGGTTTTCTCGGCCTCACTGGCCCCCACCCATGCTGAGCCTCGGCCACACAGCGTGTTGATGAGGGATGAGTCACCGCCGTGGGGGGAGGGAAGGAAATGAAGTCCAGCCACAGCGGAGATCCAGGGCCTGGATCCAGCTGGGGAAACCGAGGCCAAGATGGGGAAGGTCCTTCATCAGAGACAGTAACAGCTGGAACTAGAACCCAGGACTCCTGACTCGCAGTGCATGCCTCAGTTTCCCCCTCTGTAATATGAAGATGATAACCTCAGCTCTTTTCTCCTCTGCCACTCCTAGGGCCATTGTGACAGTTGAGAGATGGGATGGGGTGCTCATGCACCATATTTTACAGGTGAAAAAAACAGGTTCAGAGAGGGAAAGTGACTTGACCAAGGCCACACAGCAAATTAACATGTCCCGTGCAAGAAGCCTATTCAGAACCCAGCTCCACCCCTTCCCAGGAGCTCTTTATGAAAGCTCTTTATGATTCATCAGGTGCTTCCTTTGGGCCTCTCCTGGTCCCCAGCAGCAGACAATATAGATTTGATAATATGGATGGGGAAATGTGGGTTCAGAGAGACCTTGTTCCCACTGAGGGCCACGGAGCACACTGAGGGCAAAGCTGCAGCCACAGCCCCTGTGGAGAACTGGGTCTGCCTCTCTGCAGGCTTAGGCCCCAGCCCCATTGCTTTCAGGAACGCTCCCATCCCTGGCAGCTACAAGGAAGAAAGATTTTTCACAGGAGCTGCCCTGATGGAGGGAGAGAGCCCATAGCTGGTTTGGGACTGTCAAGCTGGACCAGGACTGAGAAAGGGTTCCCAGGGCGTCAGTTCTCTGGGTGTCAGGCTGAGCTTCCCTGCCCCTTGCATGGCTTGCTCTGCCCACCACAGGCACCAGAGCCATGGGCCCCTCCTGCTCAGTGTCCATCTCAACGCCGATGCTGTGTTCTTCCCTTGCAAGGCACCTCTGTGCCTGGGCTTCCCCTGAATGGGGTCTTGGGCCCTCTGTGAGCTAAGAAGGGTTAACACTCTCAGTGGGAGCACTCCTCCCAGTTGGTCCCAGCCCAGAGAGTTTTCCTCCAAGACCATTTCCTGCCTCAGGGCCTTAGCCAGGCCCACAGTGACCACCCCCATGGGTCTGGAAGCCACTAAGGCCACATCTGGTTTGGATTACATCAGGGCTGGTGACGCTGCCTTTTCCTGTCTGGGTCCGGTGGCCTTGAATTCCACTGGCCACCTTGGACCCAACCAGACAGTGGTGGGTAGCGATTTGGCCAGTGATAGGGCTGCCCCAAGGGCGTGGAGCAGCCGGGGCTGTCCTGAAGGATGTGCCCACCTGGACCAATCTCCTACCTGTGCAGCTGCCTACGCACCTGTTCCTTCCTTCGCGTTAATGGGTAATATTTATCAGCCACCAGGAACTATACCAAGTGATTCCATCAATTAACTCATTTTGTCTCCACCCTATGAGTAGGCATTTTCATTATCGACATTTCACAGATGAGGAAACTGAGGCACAAGGAGTGTATGGACAAGTCCATGGGCTTCCAGCTAATGAATAGGGGAATCAAGATGTGAGGCAGGCCATCTGACTTCCCACACAGCGACCACTTCACAACCATGTGTTGAGCCCGGTTCTGGGCCTGGCCCCCAGCGAGAGCCTGGGGATGAATGAGTCATGGTCCTTGCCCTTGGGGAGCTCACAGCCTCTGGAACCCCAGTGGGAGGATGGGGATCAGGGTGAAGCTGGAAGAAAACTCATGAAACCATGAGAACAGGAAGGAGACACTAACCCCTATTCTCTTCTCTTCAGTGGGAGTCACACCCAAGCTGAGGGCACACAAGGAGCAGGGCTTTTCCAGACAGAGTGAGGAGGGTGTTCCAGGCGCTGTTCAGAGACTTGGAGCTGAGTATAAGCTCATCTTGGAGAAGGCCAGTAGGGCTTTTGCATCAGATGAAGCAGGAAATAGGTCTGGAGAAGTTAGCAGGAGCCTGAATGGCAGGCTGACCTGGGACAATGGGGAGCCGTGGAAGGGAGGTCAGAGATTCATGCTTACAAAGGATCCTCGCAGCCAAGGAGGCCAGTGAATGGGGGAGAGAGGCTGGAGGCAGGGACACCCGGTGGAGGCTGAGCCATGTCTGCTTGAGAGGCTGTTAAGAACTGTGGGGAGAAGGGGGAGATGACTCGAGAGAGATAGGCTGATGACAGAGTTTGGGTTCCACGTCAGACAGAACAGGGTTCGTATCTACTTATTTGCCCTCCCTGAGCCTCAGTTTCCTGTCTGTAAAATGGGGTAAGAATCGTACCTGCTTCCCAGGATAATGAGAAAATTACATGAGATCTGTAGGTGGAGCCTGGTGCGGCTACTGAGCTTATATTTGTTTCAAAACTATTTCTCCGACCCCGGCTATGTTCCAGACACTGCCCTAGGTGCTGGAGACAAGCAACGAATAGACAAAAATCCGTGACCTCATGAAGCTTCATGCCAGTGGGGGAGACACACTGAATGGCAATAATGAATTTAGAATGTGTTAGTGGTTGGGGAAATGGGGAATGTGGCGGCCAGGCAGGGCTTCTCTGAGGACGTTTGAACAGAAACTGGAGGATACGAGGGAGTGAAACCTGGACATTCATGGAAGATAAGACAGAGCCAGTGTACAGGCTGCTTGGAGTGAGTGAGGGAGAAGGAAGGAGGAGCTGGGGACAGACCACAGTGGCCCTCGCCTATTAGCAAAACAAGGAGACTTGTTGGTGGCGAGGTCTTCAAGAAATTTTTTTTCTTTTTCTTTTTCTTTTTTTTTGAGACAGAGTCTTGCTCCATTGCCCAGGCTGGAGTGCGGTGGCATGATCTCAGCTTACTGCAACTCCACCTCCTGGGTTCAAGCGATTCTCCTGCCTCAGCCTCCCGAGTAGCTGGGATTACAGGCGCCCACCACCACATCCAGCTAATGTTTCGTATTTCTAGTAGAGACGGGGGTTTCACTATGTTGGCCAGGCTGGTCTCGAACTCCTGACCTCCAGCCTTGGCCTCCCAAAGTGCTGGGATTATAGGCGTGAGCCACCGTGCCCAGCCTTGGGATTTAATTCATGGCACATGAATGAATGGTGACCATGACTCCATCCATCCACTCCTAAACCTTTATGGAGGGACTACTATGTGCTAGTCATCGAGTTAGGGAAGAGGACAAAATGCATAAGGCAGACCCAACCCTTGGCCCCTGAGGTTTACATTCTAAGGCACAGACACAGTAAAACGTGAGTACATGTGCACATGAGTAATTCTACATTGCAGCAGATGCTATTTCAGCAGCACAAATGGGATGCAGAGGGAGAATGATCTGGGGGCATCCAATTAGATAAGGAAGTGCAGGAAGGCTTCTCAGAGAAGGTGATGTGATGTGGGTCGTGGATGTGGAGAGACAGCCAGTGGGGGCAAAGGGAACAGCCACTGCAAAGGCCTAGAGATGGAAAAGAAACTCATGGGAGGCGAGTGTCCTAAGGGAGTGGGAGGGTCTGCCCTCTCTTGTTTGTATGCTCAGGGAGACCTCAAAACTGGCCCTGAGGGCTGTGGTCAAGAGGAGGCAGCTCTGGTCTTTCCAGGGACACCAGGCTGGGTTCTGGCTGACAGTGGCCTGTTTTTAGCCATGGAACCGCTTCTTTCTGCCCCACCGGCTGCCTCCCTGAGTCACCACCTAATACCAGAAGGGTGGGAACAAGAGATTAGGCACCTCCGGACCTGTGGGGATGTGAGTTTTGCCCTGTGTGAAGGGAGGGATGGAGAGGACTACACTGAGGTCATGAGGTCCTCCAATGGAGTTGTTTTATTAATAAATTCTAATTTCATTCCTGTTGACTGAATTGTGCAGGTAGTGTGCAGGACAAGGCTTCCCGCATACCAGTCCTGGGGACTGGAATCATTGCCCCCATTTTACAGATGAGGAAACTGAGACTCAGAGAGGTGAATCCACTTGCTCAAGGTCACATAGCAAGGAAGTGAAGATGCCAGGAACTGAGTCAAAAGCCTTGTCCATGTAACAGTCCTTCCTCCCCCTAAATCCTGTCCTCCTGCCTCCACAGCAGCTAGACACTCCTCTGGGGCGTAAATCAGGTCAAGGGAGACATATCCAGGACCCAAATACCTATTTATTGTACTTAACAAACACTTATTTTATTTTATTTTATTTTATTTTATTTTATTTTATTTTATTTTTTTGAGATGGAGTCTCGCTCTGTCCCCCAGGCTGGAGAGCAGTGGCGCGATCTCAACTCACTGCAAGCTCCGCCTCCTGGGTTCAAGCGATCTTCCTGCCTCAGCCTCTTGAGTAGCTGAGACTACAGGCATGTGCCACCACACCTGGCTAATTTTTGTATTTTTTGTAGAGACAGGGTTTCACCCTGTTGGCTAGGCTGGTCTTAAACTCCTGACCTCAAGTGATCCTCCCGCCTTGGCCTCTCAAAGTGCTGGGATTACAGGCATGAGCCACCGCGCCCGGCCAGCAAATACTGATATTGTAGCTGCCATGTGCCAGACCCCGTTCTAAGCACTTTGCCAATATTAACTCATGTAATCCCCACAATAACATCATGGGGGTAGGTACTGTTAGGGTCCACATTTTACAGATGGGGGAAACCCAGAAAGGGGAAGCAACTTGCCCAAGGTCACACAGTTAGGACGTGGTGCCTGGTCCTTGGGTGGATGGGAGTCTGGGTGTGGAAGGGATGTTTTGGCTGAGGTCTAGATTCCTGGATTGCATACTCTCCCAGCAGGCGGCATGCCAGGCTGGCCGACACAACCTCCCAGCTTTTTCTCATCACTGTGGCAGCTTTGCAGGGCCCTGCCCTCCAAGGAAGAGGGTCTCCTTCCCTTTAGCCAAGGCACTGTCTGGGGTGTGGGCAAGAGTGTCTAACTCTGGGCCATGGAATGCCATAAACCAGGGAAGGAAGGGGGTGGGCGGAGAGCAGGCTGGAGATAAGGCATTGGGAAGGAGGGCCCCGCTGAGAAGGCCAGCCCTGTGGGTGGGTAAGGGTGGCCTCTCCCGGGGCCAGGAGTTCTCTCCTCCCTCAGGAGAACAAAGGCCGAGGCCCAGCAGGTGAAGCTTCCTAATGGTCTTTCAGAGCTGCCACGCTTCTGTGGGAAGGGGCCGGCCACCTGGAAAGGCAGTGGGCTCCCCGTTCTTGGAACCCCATGTGATGTCGACCACTTTAATGTAGAGAGGATTCAGAAATCGGGCAGGAGGTGCCCTTCAGGCTCTGATATTCCAGGAATCTGAGTTGCTATGATTAAAAACTCTGGAAGATTCTGAAATACTCATTTCAGATTCTGATTCTCCCATTTTAGGATTTGATTCGTCTAACTCTGTGAGGGTCTCGGTATCCTTTTTTGCTCTCACCTGCTGAAAAGGAGGCATGGGGACTGGGATTCCCTCCTGGAGACAGACCTTCCTATGAGGAGGGTCCTAGGCGCAGAGTCCAGCGAGATGGCCCCATCCCTCCCCTCCAGAGCTACATTAAGGCATCAGAGGGGGTGCCATGGATGGGTTGAGCAGCGGCTCTGCTCCTGCCTTGCTGTGTGACCCTGGGCATGTCACCTATCTTCTCTGGCCTTGGTCTCTCCATCTGTGCCAAGGGGCTCTCTCTGGGTCGAGAGAGGCATTCACTGTCCCCCGCAACCCCTGTCCAGACGAGGGTGGTCAGCTGGGAGCCAGAGGTGAATGTTGGTCATGGAAAGAATGTGAAGGCAGGAGGCCCCATGGGTGGGGTCCCGGGTTGGGCAGCTAGCCAAGGGTGCATGAGATCATGGTGTCTCCTTGCCCAGCACCTCCAGAGAAGGGACCTCCTCCAGGCCATCCCCCAGGTCAGATCCGTTCCTGGGACTCAGACTGAGTCAGGCTGCCCTTCCCCGCAACCACTGGGCAAAGGGAGTGAAATGCAGAGAGTTGGGCACTGGTCCAGGTTCCTATAGTGAGTCCAAGGCATGCACTGAGTCCAAGGTCCTGCTTGGGGAGTTGGGGCTGAGGGGGCCTGTCTTCACTTCACGACTATGTTGGAGGCCAGAGAGAGATGTGCAGAGGAGGCTCTGAGCCTGCATGTCGGCAACCCTTTCGCACGTTCCCCCAGGGCAAGGGATGAGCAGGAGACTCAGCCTCGTTCTCCACAAGTCCCCACCCTAGCGCAGAGCTAAACCTCCGTGGTTCAGGGGGATGCTGGGGAGTGCGGCGGCAGAGGCCTGGGCTCCCCCAGCCCAGCCGGCCTCCCTTCCTCCTAGTAGCTCAGAACCCAGGCTGGGAAGGGACTGGGGTCACCAGGGCTCCACAGGAATGCACAATGGGAACAGTGCCCAGCAGAGGCCTCTTTCCCTGACCCAACTGAGAAAGAACTCTCATCCCTTTGAATCTTGTCTGTCTCTGCCTCTGCAGGGTCTGTCTCTCTGCATCTCTCTCTTTCTCTGTCATATACACACACGCAGCCTGAGACATACTGATCCACACAGGCACACACCGTGGTAGAGACTCACACAAGAGCCTGCTTCCCCCTCCTTACCATGCCCTGCACACAGAGGGCCTTTCCTCTCCCCTCTGCCCCATGAGGCTGCCCATAGGAGGCTGCACAGACCCTTGCTCCTTCTCCCCATTGTTAGATGGGTTCCGGGCTGGGGTTCAGCAGGCATGGTGGGGAGGGGCCCCACAGCTGGCCAGGCATTTTCCCAGCCCCTCTCACCCTGCAGGTCCCCCTCCACCCCAGCTCTGAGACTGTGGGAACCAGACAGTTTGGGCTGTCCAGCCGGGCTCGCTTCCTCCCAGGCCCCAGGGGACCTGTTGGGGGAGGAGGGAGCAGCAGAGGCTGGAGTCCTCAGGGCTGCCTGGGCAAGGGAGGGCCTCTGGAGGGGACAGGGCTGCCTGCCCAAGAAGGGGTCTCCAGCCCCCTGGGTGAAACCTCGTGGGACATAAGACCCTCTAGACCACATACCAAAAACCAGAATAGGGGTGCCCCAGCATCCCTCTCTCTTCTCCCTGTGCCCATGATCCAGATAGGAGGACCGAGGCTCTGGGCAGGAAGCCATTCGCCTCTGCTCCTCCAGTGCTGGGGTCTGTGAGGACAGCGACGTTTCAGGTTCCTATCTCTGTTCCTCTAACGAGGAATATCCCCATTTCTCCTGCTTCCTTGTGAAGGGGTAGTTAGAGAAGGTCAAAAGTCAGGGCTTAGTAGGATAGTCACAGACCATGCCGCTGGCCCCAAGAAATGCCGTCTTAAAGAGTCACCAGAGGACCTCAGGGAGCTAGGGGCTCAGGGGAGCGCCCCCATTAATGTGGGAAGTCCAAACAGGGGTAGGTGCTGCCTTTTGAACTCTAGGTGCCCTGTCTGTGCAATGGGTAAAGGGTGCCTTTCTAGCCCTGGCCTTCCAGGATTTCAGCAAAGCCCTCCCATGTCTGGGGGCCACCACCAGCTCTGCCCTGACCCTCTTCTCCACCCGTGTCCGCACTCAAGCTGCAAGCCACACAGGTATGGTTTTGATTTGCCCTCTGCCATCCATTTGCCATCTAGAGTTGGAGCTGGTGAGCCTGTTTCCACCACTGTAAACGGGGCCAACCTTCCATGTCACACAGGTGAGATGATATATACAAGCCCGGGACAGCATCAGGGTCACAAATTGTCAGGGTTATGACGACTGCGCCTATGGAGGCTATCGAGTCCCAGTGTCTGAGACTGGAGAATCAGTCCCTCACGCCAGCCCAGGCTTGCCCCTGCCCAGTCTCTCCCTGGCCTGTATCCTCCTCTCCCTGCCCCCCATTCCCTACCTCCCCTTCCTCTCCCTTTCTGGGAAACTCCCTGAGAAAGTCCCCAGCAGGAGAAAACCTCATGTGAGACATTCCCACCCAGGGTCTCTGCCCCTGCTGCACAACCCCACAGCTATAGCCATCCCACATACAAGCGGGCGCCCTGGCCCTCAGTCCCCAGCCACCAGGCAAGCTGACCCTCATCATCATATGGCTTTATTGGCCCTGAGAGCCACAGAGTCAATCCCAAGAGGCCCCGCTTCCCCTCACCCCCAAGTTTGTCCAGAGGCCCCAGGGGCCAGGCTGAGCACCGTTTCCATCCTGGCTTTCTGTGTGGTTGTCCTTGGCTCACCAGGGCTGGGTCCTTCGAGAGTTCTCCAGGTCCTAGAGCCAGGCTCAGCCTGGAGGGTGAGGGACCTGCAGGGACTGCCCGAGACGAGGCTGCCTTTACTCAAAGAAGAACATTCCTGGCGTCCGGTATAGGCAGGGGGTCAGCCCCAACGGGTAGCTGGAGCCTCCCTGGACAGGGAAGCCACCTGCAACCCAGGGTTCCTTGTGGTCAGCTGGCAGGGGCAGCGGGGCCCGGAGTGAGGTTGGAGGGGTGGGTGGTGCAGGGGAGGGGGCTGCTGAAGCCAAGAGGTGCTCAAGGCCTGGGTCAGCCCCCATGCAAAAATTCAGTGCCTGCAGCCGACACTGGTAGCTGCTCCCGATGCTTGCTTCCGGGGACGAGACGGGTGTAGGGGCCTTATTAAAACCCCCAGCCTCCGAGAAGCCGGCAGGAAAGCCAAACACTGGGCATGAGGAAGATGAGGTGGCCACGGGGAGCTCCCCCAGGCATGCAGGCTTGGGCGTGGAAATCTCTTTGGGCTCCGTGGGTGGCCGAGGCCTGCCATCAGTGGTTGCTGGGCACATACTGGCTGGCATGGCCCCCACCAGACCCCCAAAGCTTAGGCCCTTGGGGTCTGGCAGCTCTGGTGGGAACGAGCACTGCCTGCTGGTCGTGGTGTCGAGGACTCCTGGGTCCTGGCTGGTTGCCCTGAGGGGTCCACGGCGTGCCTTGGCCGGGCCCCTGGTGCCCTCAGCACCTGTCCGCCGGGTGAAGCGGCGGCGGCGGCGTAGGAAGCTGCCGTGCTCAAACATGTCGTGGCAGTCAGGGTCCAGCGTCCAGTAGCTGCCCTTGCCTGGCTTGCGGTCATCGCGGGGCACCTTGACAAAGCACTCGTTGAGTGACAGGTTGTGGCGGATGCTGTTCTGCCAGCCGGGCCGGTTGTGGCGGTAGAAGGCGAAGCGGCCCATGATGTAGCGGTAGATGCCACTGAGCGTGGCCCGCTGCCCCGGCGAGCTCTGGATGGCCATGGCAATAAGGGCGATGTAGCTGTAGGGAGGCTTGGTTGGCTCAGCTGCAGGGGCCCCGGGCCCGGGCAGAGGCTGCTGCTGCATGCTGGCCGGGCTGGCCGGGCTGCCAGGACCTGCTGGGTCAGGCTCGGCGTCCAGGGCTCACGTCCGGAACAGCCTGCCCAGGCTGGTTAAAAGTTCCACTGGCCCAGCCTCCCAGCCTGGAAAGGCAAAAAGGGGTGGGTCTGCTGAGTTGTCCTCCCCTCCTCCCTCGCCCTACTCCCGCAAGGCCCAAGAGAGGCGGGCAGGAGAGGCCAGTAGTGGGAAGCCGAGCAGCTGCCAGGGATGAGGAGGTGGGAAGGAAGGGACTGAGACCCTCAGCCCACGTGTGCTGGGTGGTGGTGGCTGGGGAGGGACAGGATGTGAAACTGAGCGGGACAGAGACAAAAACAAAATGAGAGAGACAGAAACATATGAAACAGGGAAAAAGAGAGAGACAGAGAGAGGTAGAGATATCACAAGAGGGAGAAAGATGGAGAGGTAAAGATAAGACAGAGGCAGACATAACGGACAGAGACACACAGAGCCTCTCAGACACTCACAGAGAGACATACACACAGACACACACAGACATACACGTAGTGACACACAGAGACACACCGACACACAGAGAAAGACACACACAGACACAGACACACACAGACATAAGCACACACACAAATACACAGAGACACACAGACACATAGACATCCACACAGACACACACACAAGCACATACACAGACACATACACACAAGCAGCACGCAGACACACAGAGACACAGACACACACACACACACAGACACACATGTAGTATACGGAGAAAGTGAGAATCACTGAGTAGGCAGAAACAAGGAAATCCACAAAGCCAGAGAGAAAGGAGAGACAGAGAGACACAGGTGCAAACACAAGGCGTGAAAGGAGTGAATAGAGAGAGAGAGAGAGGAGAGAAAGGCAGGGCCTGAGCCCAGTTCCCCTAGAGTGAGAGACGCCCCAGGGCCCTCTCTAATCCCTACCTCTACTCCTGCTTTTCCCTATTCTCCTCCCGGGCCTGTGCCTACTGCCTTCTCCTGCGGTGCAGAGCCCTCGGGACCACACCACTCCTACCCTGTCCTCCTAGCTCTGGAGGGAGCAGCACCTAGGACGGTAAGCAGAGCCCATGAAATTCAGTTCTGCTGAGCCCCTGTCGTCCCCTAGTGCCTGGTGTGGGAAGGACAGCTATCTGGGGAGAGACATTCTCCCTCCCAAGAGACACCTCAAAACCCTGGCTGAGCCTCAGTTTCCCCATCTCTAACACGGAGCTGATGATTCCTCAGCTGTCCAGGCCATGGTGGGGAGGCAACAGGTTCCCCTTACACAGAATCCAGCACCTAGTATGGAGTGGGGATATGAACATGGCTGTGGATTGTCACTCTGGACTGAGGCTACCCCAGCTGCAGCCTCGGGCCGGGAGGTCCAGACAGGTCAGGCCCAGAAGAGTCAGGCCTTCTGGAGGAGGGGGCAGCATCCTCTCTGCTCTCCCACTCCCAAGTCACTGCTCACCCATTCTGTATCAGGGCAGCTCACCTCCCCAACCCTACACTTACTTCTCCAACCAACCCTGCCCTGGAGTGCTTCACTGCTTCTTTTGAAGAGATAAGGGCTCTGAGGCTCAGAGAAGGTAAGTAACTTCCCTGATGTCCCACATCTAGTGAGTGACAAAGCTGGATATGAGCCTAGGATTCTGTAATTCTTAAATACTGCCTCTTCAGTGAGGGGCAGGGGTCGGGGAGAGTCGCTGGGTCCCCACTAGAAGACAGAATGTGAACTCCAAGAGAGTAAAGCCCATGCTGTTTGCTGTACCCCAGTGTCACACACTGGACGCTGGAACAGAGGCCTGGAACAGAGTAGGTGTTCAAGAAATGTCTGCTCAATGACTAAACAAACAGCCATTGATTGATTTCTGTCCTTTATCGAATCACAGTTTCCCCCCCGTGAAGGTGGCTTATTAATGTATCATTAAAAGAGACTTACAATGTTGGCGTCTGTAAGAGGATTCCTATAAATAAAATCAGAACTCAGAAAAGAATAAAAGGCCAGATATGTGGGGTGGAAAACAGCTACTTTATTCCCATGGCAGGGGAACCAACTTTCTGGTTGTAGTCCCCCTTCCAGTTCTCAGATTCCCTACAACATACAGCTTGCAAAGACCCTTGGGGCTTGGAGGAGGGCTGGTCTTCCACGTTGGCCTCTGCCTTAGGGCTGCGTTTGGAGGTCTGCGGCAGTTTCTTCAAGGACAGCATCCTACAGATGCTGATACTTCAGAAGTTAGCATCCAAAGCCCAGGGTTCGGCCAAGTTCTCTGTTTTGGGATCCTTCCCAGCCCCCAGAATAAAGAAGAGAGACTAGCTGCAGGGAGGAGGAAGGGTCTGGAAATTCAAGGCCCCTGAGAGGCTAGGCAGTTTTGTTATGGGTTGATCCCACACTAAACAACCCTGATGATCTAATTATTGGTAAAAGCTTTAAGCAAACATTTTGACGGACTCAACGGCAGGTTAAGGCTGGCTCTGAGGAAAGCACTATTGAAAAGTTGGGCTGTCAGCAAGAGATGAAGTCTTGCTTCTGCCCCAGTTGCTGCTTTTCCGGGGCCTCAAGATTGAGATCAGTTTCCCGCCCAAGCCCCATGCCCAGCAGTGGGGTGGTGTGGCCTACTCTCAAGTTCCGGGGCCTGTGGCAGAGGAGTGGAAGGCCACGATCCACCTCTGCCATCCAGCAGACCTGGGTGATGCGCCGGGGGAGGCCCCAAGCCCATGGGCTTAGTGTGGGCAGGGTTGGGTGGGAGTAGGGAGCCCCCCTGTTGGGGGCTGCCTTCCGCGGGTACATGAGGAGGAAGTGGCCCGCTTAGGATGTAGGCAGCTGCGTTGAAGGTGAGTGATGCCAGCGGGGTTGCCAGGCTGAGGACCCATCTGGGCGCTGGGTTGAGGCACTTAGAGTGCAGGATGAGTTCCCAGGCTGAAGCTGCACCTGCACCTGCACCTGCGCGGGGTGGGATGAGCAGATCCTCTAGGTTTCCCGCCTCGGATATTCCCACGGGAAGTCACAGCCCTAGTTACAGCCGAATCCTTACCCCCATTTTCCAGGTAGGGTCCTACAGACCCGAGGTTGCTAGAAGGGTCAGAAGCAGGGCTGGGACTGGAGGGAGCGTGGGAAGGGCTGTCTGGAGGGGACTGGAGGGCGTGCTTCTCGGCTGGAGTGGAAGGAGTGAATCACGTATGCCATGATGAGCCACTCCTCGGGGTGCTCTGTGGGGCCTGGGTCCTCCTCGCCAAAGCACAGGCAGATCTGGCACTCTGGGTCTGGGTGACCGTCCTGCAGGTGGGCACACAATTATACGGCACTGAGACTGTGGGGACTGGGCAAGAACTAGGCAACCCACTGGTGCCTACCTTGTGCTCATTTCCCATGCCCAAGTCCTGTAAGCCCACATCCCATTGTGTGCCTGTGCCCTAGCCCCACTTCCACGTCCCTATGCCTGTCCCATGTCCCACATCTGTGCCCACTTCCACGGCTCATGTCCCTTCCTTGGCCCCTATGCCCACCCCCATGCCTTTATGCCCAACCCATGCCCACTGCCACTCACCTATATCTATTGCATGCTTGGTGCACCTGACATCCACCTTATGCCCTAAGCCAATACAGGTACCCAAGCCCTATTCTTATGCTCCACACCCAAAGCCTCAAACCTGCACCATGCCAGCACCCCATATACGCCTGTCTCCGTATCTGTGCCCAGCCCTCTTGGTGCCCGTATTCTTTCCCATCCCTCGTGCTTTTGTGCCATATTCTTTGTGTCAATGTCCACCTCATGCCCAGTATCCTTAGGCCCATGCCCCTGGGCCTGCATTTCATGTGCCCACTGTCCTCTGTCGTGTTCCTTTGCCCACCGCGTCCTTATGCCCCCGTACCCACGCCACTCTGCTCCACTCTCCCAGCGGTCCTACCGCCTCGAGGAAGCCGCGTGTGTTCAGCAGCTAGCAGGTGCGCCTGAGCTCCACCTTGTTAGGCTGCGCTGGGTGCAGAGTGAGCGGGCCGCACCAGTACAGGCCCTGGCACAGGCACTTGGCGAACACGCCCTCTGGAGCCACTCAGAGCTGCACACCGCGCTCCAGGTGAGGCAGCAGGCGCTGCAACATGTGGGAGCTGGGCCGTAGGTCGGGGAAGCGAACTTGCTGCAACGTGAGGTGGCGGCCCCAGCAGGCGCTCGGCGGCGGCGGCGGCCCGCGGACTCAGACGACAGCGCTGGGCTGTGCGCCCGGTGGCTTAGCGCACCAGCGCTGCAGCCAGAGAAGAGCCACATGTGTAGCCAGCAGGCTGTGGGGCGAGAGAGAGGGTACACGTGCTGGGCGTGGGCGGCGCCAGCTCCCCCCACCTTCTTACCCTCCCCTGCAAACTCTGCTGGACCCAGAGGTCGTCCCAGCCTCTACCTCGGATATTCTGGGTGCTCTCTCCCTATCAGTGCTGGTAAGAATTCTAGTAATAATAGTAGTAAATAATAGCTTGCAGTATAAACGAACTGATAGTCGAGCTCTGTAGTTAAAGCTGGGGCCATCTACAGTGAAGGCATAACCCTCCCAGCAAATCCTCTGGGATTCTAGGAGCTTCCTCCCAGCAAAGATTTTGATGCAGGTAGAAATAACCATAACAGCGACAATAACAACAACCTAGCAGCATCTCATGAGAAACCAGCAGTCCTGCTCAGTGGTTAGGGTTGCGGGCTCTGCAGCCAGGCCGTTAGATTCTAGTCTATCACTGCCACTTAGGAGTTGTGACCTGTTAGTAACTTTCCCAGGGTTACTAGCTGCGTGACTGCAGGCAAGGTTCTTGAGCTGTGTGTCCCGGTTTGGGCATATGCAAGATGGGAAGAATAGCAGCATCTGGAGGCTGTGGGGAGCTTGGAAGGGTGCCTGGCATAAACTAAGCCCTCAGCAAATGTTGACTGTTGTGGCTATTACTGGGAGCCTGGGCTGGGTGCTTTGAGTGAGAGACAGAGGTGGGCTGGCCCCACCCTGGAGCCCTCCCCAGTTCAGCACACTGGTCGGAGGGGAGGGGGCTTCGATTCCTTACCAGATTGCTGAAGTCATCGGATGACATTGGGCACAGGGGTTTTTGAGGTCCTATGCCTGGTACCGTGGCGAAGGGGAGGAAGCAGTCAGGCACCACCTCACCCTCACCCCGGACCCATAGATGAGGAGGAGGCCAGGGAGGAGGCAGGGCTGGGTGAGGAGACCCAGTCCTTACTGTGCTCAACCAAAGGGCCCGGGAAGAGGATGGATGATAGTAAGGAACCCTGCTGGGCCAGCCTGTGGGGCCGCTCCTTGTCCTCATCCTCTGTGGCAAATCCGGAGCCATCCTGAGCATTGGAAGAAGGGGCCGTGAGGGTGGGAGAGGAGGCCTGTGATTCCTCAGGAGTTCCCAGACTGTCCCCACCAGGGGCGGAGAGAGGTCTGGGCAGACTGAAGGCCAGCTGGGGTTGACAGTGTTACTGAGTAAAAGGCTCGCTGTCCAAGTCAATATTATTGCACTGGGCTTTTGAGAAAAGAACTTTGAAGTTTCAGAGCTCAAACTCCCCAGACCCCATGGAGGTAAAGAGAAAGCTGATGAAGATGTTGTAGGTATTAGGGTCAGAGATGGGTCATTGTGATAGGGAGAAAAGTGCTGGGGGTAAGAGGCAAGGGAGCTGGAGATGAAAGGTATGTGGGACAGAGCCGGATGCTGATGTGGGGGGTGGGGGTGATGGGAACAGAGCAATGAGCTATCAACCATGGGGGAAGGGTGATGGGGTGGAGATAATAGGGGTGATACAGACAGAACGAGGGAGACAGAGCTGATGGGAACAGTGAGGGAGCCAGAGGTGACAGAGCTGCACCTGATGGGGTGCATGGGGGTAGAGTGATGGACCCAAGGAGGGCAGAGGAATGAGTGTGGAGAAGATGGGGTGGCTGCAGACAGGGGAATGAAACTGAAGATGGTGGAGGTGAAGGGAATGGCCTGGTGGCGCTGCAGATGGAGGGAGGGCTGCAAGAGAGGTAGGAAAAGGTGGAGCAGGTGGGAGCATGTGGATAGGTATGGAACTGGTGGTCTGGAGGGATGAGGTAAATGATGGTGCTGGAGGTCATAGCCAGAGAGGGTGGGGCCAGCGGGTGGCTTGCTGAGAGGTGACTGGGCTGGCAAGGCTGCAGGGGCTGGAAGGACACACTCAGCAGGTCTGACCTGCAGGTGGGCTCAGCCACTTCCACAGGAGCTTCCTGTGGACTCCAGGGCATGCCTACCTCTTCAGGGGGCACACAGGCCCGGTAACTGCATTGGGCAGGAGACAGCCTGCTATTCCCTGGGCCCCAGGAGGAACCCCCTCAATTTAGATGACCCTAGACGAGTACCCCAATTCACTGTATGGCCTCAGGCAAGGTCCACCTGTTTCTCGGCCTCAGTTTCCTTCTTTTCTTTCTTTCTTTTGTTTTTTGAGACGGAGTTTTGCTCTTGTTGCCCAGGCTGGAGTGCAGTGGTGCGATCTCAGCTCACTGCAGCCTAAACTTCCCAGGTTCAAGTGATTCTCCCGCCTCAGCTTCTTGAGTAGCTGGGATTACAGGCACCTGCCATCACTCCTGGCTAATTTTTTGTATTTTTAGTAGAGACGGGGTTTCACCATGTTGGCCAGGCTGGTCTCAAACTCTTGATCGCAGGTGATTCACCTGTCTCCACCTCCCAAATTGCTGGGATTACAGTTGTGAGCTACCGCACCCAGCCAGTTTCCTCCTTTTCTAGTGGGGAGATAAACTGTGTGGTCTAGGCGTCCTAAATTGACCAGCACATGAGTTTGAACTCAATGAGTCCACCACCCACTTTATAGAAGAGCAAAGAGATCCTTGTTGCTAGACAGCCATCGTTGGCCACTACCTCCAGGGGCAGGATGGTACCTGGGGGACAGCCAGCAGACACAATGTGGTCTTGTAGAAGTTGGAGGTGTTGGCCAGGTGCAGTGGCTCATGCCCATAATCCCAGCACTTTGGGAGGCCAAGGTGGGTGGATCACCTGGGGTCAGGAGTTCAAGACCCCTGGTCAACATGGTGAAACCCCGTCTCTACTAAAAATGTAAAATAATTAGTTGGGCTTGTGGCAGGTGCCTGTAATCCCAGCTACTTGGGAGGCTGAGGCAGGAGAATCGCTTGAACCTGGGTGGCGGAGGTTGCAGTGAGCCGCGATCTCACCATTGCACTCCAGCCGGGGTGACAAGAGCAAAACTCCGTCTCAAAAGAAAAGAAAAGAAAAAAAAAGTTGGAGGCGTCCAGCTGGCTGCACTGACTCTCACAGCCCGGAAGGCGGCGCTCTTGTTGAAGGCAGAGTGGAGTCGTTTCTTCCAGGTGGAGGGGCCTCTTTGTTGGTGCCCTCCAAACGCTTGTGCACCACCCAGGCCTGGAGGCTGAAGGGGATTTGGGGATGGGGGGCTTGAGGGGGCACTTGGGGAGGAGTAGCTAGGGCACTTGGGCCGTGCAGAGGGATGAGACTCTGTCCTGCCCCCTGCCCTCTGTCTCCCTCCTTTTCCCTTCCCTTTCCCTCCCTCCCTCCCCACAACACATACTATTTGAGCTCCTACTAGGACCCCAGCTAGGGCTGGGGATTAAATGGGGAATAAGAGAGACATGGTTCCTGCTCTCAAGGAACTCAAGCCTAACGGGAGAAGACAGCTGTAATCAGTTAAACAGAAATAACTATATTCTAAATTATGGATTGTGATAAATAAAAGAAAAAATAGAGTGATGGGATATAAAATTATGGCAGTGGTTTGCTATCTGCCGAGCCATAAAATGAAATCCCTACCTATTGTCATACACAAACTGAACTCCCAATGGTTTAAAAAAACCACAAGTAAGAGACAAAATGATAAAAATTAGTGGGAATAATGCAGGAGAAAATCTTTTAGGGTCAGAGAACATTTCTCAAAATGTAAAAGGAGTGAGACCCTGTCTCTACTAAAAAAAAAAAAAAAAAAAAAGAAAAATTAAAAACTAGCCAGGTGTGGTAGTATGTGCTTATAGTCCTAGCTACTTGGGAGAGTGAGGTGAGGCAGGAGGATCACATGAGCCCAGAAGGTTGAGGCTGCAGTAAGCCATGATCACACCACTGCACTCCAGCCTGGTGATCAGGGCTCACTGCAACCTCGAGCTCCTGGAATCGAGTGATTCCAGGCACACACCACCATGTCTGGCTAATAGTGTAATATTTTTTGTAGAGATGGGGGTGTCACTATGTTGCCCAGGTTGGTCTCGAACTCTTGGGCTCAAGTGACCCTCCCACCTCGGCCTCCCAAAGCACTGGGATTACAGGTGTGAATTACCGCGCCTAACCTGGGAGGCTTCTTTAAAGAGTGTGGTCAGAAAAGGCCTCTTTCAGGAGGTAACATTTGTGCTAACACCTGGATGGAGCCTGACGAACAGCCGGGGAAAGGTGTTCCAGTAAAAGGAGCAGCAAAGGCAAAGGGCCTGCAGTGAAAAAGAGATGGATAATTCAGGCAAGGCCAGTGTGATCAAAGAGGAGGCCATCAGGAGATGTATTGCTACATTTCTCTCGTTCAGCACTGAGGGGGATTTAACGGATGAATTGCACTCAATCATTGTCCTCAGAGACTCCAGGTCTTGTGGGAAACATGGACACCAAAACAGAAAAGCCACAGGTCCTTGTGGGTGCTAGGGGTGAGACTTTTTGAGGTTTAATTTCGTTGTCTGTAAATGTCTGTAGGTGTCAATACCACCTAACCTCATGAGGTTGGGGTAGGTATAAGATGAGCTGGTGCATATAAAGTGCTTAGATAAGTGCTTGGCACACAGTGCTATTTATCATGACACTTATTATATTAAGAATAACATGAAGATGACATGTGCATAGGGCAGAGGGTGCTGTCACCATGACTAGAGGAGTATTGTTTTTGTTCATGGCTGTGGTCTCCAAGTGACTAGAATGGTCCCTGGCACACAGGAGACCCTCAGTATGTATTTGTTGGATGCATTGAGCTGGCCTTGAAGGGTGAGTAGGAAGTTGAGAGATGGAGTGACATTTTTGGAAGAGGGAAGAGCTTGAGCAAAGTCCTGGAGGTGTGGAAGGCATGGTGCACTCCGGGGTCAGTGAGCAGCCTGGTGTTGCCCTTGCTGGGTGTGTGTGTCTGAGGGTACAGTCGACTCTCGTTATTTGAGGGAGTTAGTTGTGTTCTATAAAGTTCCCATAAACACTAAATTAGGGACTAACGAACCATTGCTCCTGGGGGAAATACAGGGCTAGGTTCCTGCCAGCTTCTGGTCACACCATTTTCATCAACCAACCAACACATAACCTTGTTTTCTGTGTGTTTCTGTTTGAGGAACTTTATTTAATATGATGCTGATTTATTAACACTGAACTCACAACCAACAGCTCTAAACCTCATGTCTGAATGAAGCTTATCTGACTTGTATTTTCCATAGAAGGTACATGACAGCTTTCTTGCACTCAGGAACACTAGACCACACTTCAACCTTATGCTTGGGGGCCATTTTAAATTACCAACAAAAAAGCACAAAAACATAAAAAATGTGGAAATAGACTGTAAAAAGGACACTTGTTTACAGTATGAGAGCTGAAATAAGAAGGCAGAGAATTGCCTTGTTTGACCTGAGCTTCAAATGTTCCTGGGTGGTTGGGGGGGGCGACTTACCTTTTTTGCCATTCTGCACACATCCATGAATGGCCATGAAAGTGACGCAAGTGTTGCTTTGGGGATTACAAATAAATTATAGCAAATAGGATAATTTGCAACTATGTGATCCATGAATAATGAGGGTCGACTGTGTGTGGTGGGGGAAAGAGCAAGAGAAATTAAGGAGGAAGAGATAGGCTGAAGCTAGATCATGAATGTCCTTGAAGGCCAAGCTTTATTCCATGAGTTTTGGGCACCAGAAGGGTTTGAAGCTAAGGAGTCATGTGTATGACAGTGGTGGATTGAGGGATGGGTCAGAGCAGCCAGAAGGATGGGGAGGCCAGACCCCAGAATCTCTTGCCTTTGAACAACAGCATGTAAGTCTTAAGGGACAGGCCATGCAACCACCCATTCAACACTTATTGAGCACCTACTATGTGCCAGGCACAGTGCTTGATGACACTGCCCTCAAGCAGCTCATGGTCTGCTAGAGAACACAAATTCACAGCAGTCACTTAAAATTCATAGGGAAAGTTGTTCAATGAGCCTGCACCTTTGGAGTCAGTGATGACTTGAAAGAAGCACTGAGTTGGAGCTTAATAAATGCATTAAATAAATGAATGCATCAGGGAACGCTCTTTAAAAAAATTTTTTTTATTTCCATAGATTTTGGGGAACAGGTGATACTTGGTTACATGAGTAAGTTCTTTAGTGGTGATTTGTGAGATTTTGGTGCGCCCATCACCCAAACTGTATACACTGAACCAAATTTGTAGTATTTTATTCCTCACCTCCCGGGGAAGGCTCTCTTGAGGAAGAGATGGTTAAGCTGAGGATGGTGGGAGCTGACCAGGTAAAAGTGAAGAGGAGAAGGCATTGCAGGCAAAGGGAATCATATGTGCAAAGGTTTAACGGTGATAAAGACATGAAACATTTAGAAATGAAAGGAGCTACAGTCAGGGATGGGAGGGAGTGGAGACAGATGAGGCCAGGGAGGGGCAGTTCATGCACGGCTTTGAGGGCATAGTGAGGAGTTGGGACTCCTTCACAAGGGCAATGGGGAGCTATGGAAGGATTCTGAGTATGGGAGAATTGAGGCCAGATTTGCATTTAGGAAGATCCCTCTTGAGGACTGCAGGGATTGCTGAGGGATGGGGGAAGCAGGAAGCCCTGGGAGGTCACTGCAGCTGTCCCGTGAGAGCTGACAGAAATGGGTTCCAGCAGATCGACTGAAGAGATGTTCTGTGGGGAGAGCCGGCAGGCCTTGGTAATGGAGTAGAATTAGGCTGGAAGGTGGGGAGTGGCCAGGGTTCAGGTACCCAGATGGCAGAAGTATGTAGGGCTGAGCTGATGAGTGTGATGTTTGGGTGTGTTGAGTTTGAGGTGCTTGGGGGCCATCCAGGAGACAGCGCCCAGCAGGCAGCTTGATGAGCAGACTTGGGGTTCAGAGGAAGACCTGGAGCCACCATGCTGAGGCCATGGAAGGGGAAAGTGGGACATGAGGAAGTAGGTTCAGAAGTGAGTGCTGGGAGCCCCAGCAGAGGAGGGGACAGGATGGAGGCTGAGAAGCAAAGGCCTGGGAGGAGTTGCAGGGCAGGCAGCAGAGATTCTGGAAGCCAAGTGAGAGTGTTTCAAGGAGGAGGGAGGGCCTACGAGATGCAGACCCACCCAGACCCATCCAGGAGCCAAAGAAGATGAAGACAGTGACATATGCTTGGATTTGGCAACTTAGGCATTATCAAGAGGGACAGAAGCCAGACTGGTCATGGGGGCTGGGAGGCTGAGAGGGAGGGAGTTGGTGTGAGGAGGCTCTCCAGGTGCTTCCCACTGTGGAAAGAGGGGGAGGCCACAGAAGGAGGGGCTGGAGGTGACTTTGGTGTTTTGGGGGGGCGGGGGTGTGTGGATGTGTGGTTGGTTGCTTATTGCTCAGGGAAGACAGCCCAGAATTGAAATGACGGCAACTGTCCCTCCACAATGCCAGAAGGTCCTCCAGGGGGATCTTTCTAAATGCAAATCTGGTCTTTTTTGTTTTTTCTCTTCTCTATAGATGAGCTCTCACTATGTTGCCCAGGTTGGTCTCGAACTCTTGGGCTCAAGTGATCCTCCTGCCTTGACCTCCCAAAGTGGTAGGATTACAGTTGACGCACAGCTCCTGGCCATAAATCTGGTTTTGACCCTCCCCTACCATAGCTCCCCATTACCCTTGTGAAAGAGTTCCAACTCTTCGTCATGGTTGCAAAGCCATGCATGAACTGCCCTTCCCGGGCCTCATCTGCCTCCACTCCCTCTCCTCCCCCAGTTTAGTAGTTTTTGTCTCTAAATGCTTCATGTCTTTATCACCATTAGATCTTTGCACATGTGGTTCCCTTTGCCTGCAACACCTTCTCCTCTTCACCTTTACCTGGCAAGCTCCCACCATCCTCAGCTTAACCATCTCTTTCTCAAGAAAGGAGCCAGTTTGGAAGAAGTTAATGACGACTGGGGAAAGGGAGGACATTCCTGCAGGAGGTCCCTGAGAAGGGCTGGTGTTGGGAGCACCAAAAAGGTTCCTGAGCTGCAGAGGTTGGTGGGTTTGGGGGTGGGAGGCTGAGGGAATTCCCATGAGTGCATTGGTGGAGTGGGAGAAGAGGTCCTCTGAGAGGGAAAGGTGGTGCAGGTTGTGGCAGCCTTGACTGATTGTTATAAGAGAGTGTCCGAGGGTCTCTTATATGTAGAGAAGATTACCCTCAGTCCTAGAGGCCAGAGAGTGGCCCAGGGTCACACAGCTATTGGTCAGTCCCAGTACCGGGGCCACTTGTGTCCAGAACCTGCCCAGTGCTGAGCGTCTCCAGTCCCCTGTCCCCTTACCTTGAAGAGTGCTGAGTCCTGCTGCGCCTGGTAGCCCTGCTTGGCTATGTGCTTCCAGGGGATGCAAAAGAGGGTCTTGTCCACATCCTCCCAGCGTAACCCCATGTAGCATCCACTCTCAATCTGCGCCACCCCAGTCCCAGAGGCGCAGGGGACCTCTGGCTCTGCCATGGGTCACCTGCCATCGGGGACCTTTCCTTCCTTCTGGCCATCAGGGATGCAGTGCTCAGGGGGCCAGGTCTTGGGCTCGCAGTGGCTGGATCCACGTGGGCCTGGGGACTACGGGCCACCTGGATGATGCTTGGAGGCTATGAAAGTGAAAGTCTGGGTGGGCAGGTTTCACTTTGTCTTTTGTCCCCTCTCCTGGGATGCCCTTTCCTTTTGCCTCTCCCCATAGCAGCCTAGCCTGGAGGGCGTTGATCCTCTTTTATGGGGCGGCAGGAGCCGCTGTGGGTCACAAGACCCACTCAACTTGGGTAGCCTGGGCTCTGCAGGTCCCAGGAGGCGGGCCCCCACTAGCTTCCAGAGACACAGCTTTGCCCCACCCTACAACTGTCACCTGCTCTTCCCAGCCCACCTGCAAACTTGTCAGTCTCTTTCCAGGACCTGGACTGTCGAGGTTGGAAAGGCAAGGGCTTCTCAAACTAACTCCTGCCAGAACTGAGAGGTAGCAACTTGTTTCAAATGCACACTCATGACCTCCATCCCAGACCTGCAGAATCAGACTTTCTGGGCAGGAAGCCCAGGAAACCCACATTGTAATGAGTTCCCCCATGAGGTTCTGATGCAGGTGGTCCGGGGGTCACACTTATTTCCGTAAATATTAGGAGTTCCCACTGACTGATTGCTCATCACAGTGCTGGGCCTGACTAAACACTTTCCCGCAGTGTCTCAATTGGTTCTCACAACAGCTTATGAGGTTGGTATAATGCCCTGTTTTAATGTTAAGACTGAGCTCAGAGAGGTTAAACCCTCTAACAAGGTCACAGGACTAGTGGGTAGTGCAGCCAGGAGCCAAAATGTGTGCCCCACACTGCCTGCCGACAGCTACACCTGCACTTCGTGGATTCTTGGTGGGGGTCTCTGACCCCCAAAAGTGAATGTAAATTTCATGTCTATGCATTTTTTTCTGGGGTTTGCATCTTTCATTAAATTGTCAAAGGAGATGTGGGATATGAAAGAGATCAAGTTGCTCAGATTGCTCCATTCCTTGCTGTATTCATGGAACTGAGGCTCTGAGAGAGAACGCCCCTCACTCCCTGCCCCTCTGCACAGCAGTGGGCACAGAGCTGGGCACCTGGCCAGCATTGACCAGAGACTGGAAGCATTGTTCCTGATGTGTACCTGCTAGGAGGGCTTTCTTCGTGCTCCTCCTTTCCTCCAGCCCCATATTCCAGTAGCCGCCTGGCTCTTGAAGCATCTGGAAGGATTGATCTGGAACATCAGATCAGTCCTATAGATGATGGGGGCCATGGAGGCTTCTTCTTTTTTTTCCAAACAGGGTCTCGCTCTGTCGCCCAGGCTGGAGTGCAGTGGTGCGATCTTGGCTCACTGCAGCCTCCGCCTCCATGGAAACTTTTAAATAGGGGAAGACACCATCAGAGATAGAAGGTGTTTTAAATGGGGCATCTGGTTGCCATTTAAACTAACCAGCCTGGAGGATGTGGGCTCCCTGCACTCTGGTAAGTCCAGCCACTTTGCTCTTCACATTAACTGTGAAGGGAAAGACCCTAACTCATGACGGTAGGTAGTTAGGAAGTAACTCCTTCTGGTTTTGGAGGCTACTGGCAAGGAGGTTACGAACTCATGGCCTTTCCCTTAATGTTCTGCCTGCCTGGAATGCTTCCCCCAGATAACCAAATGGTCCACTCCCTCACCACCCGGCGTATTTTTTATCTGGTATCTTCCCGACCGGAATGGCAGCTACCTGAAAGCAGAGGTTTTGCTCATTGCTATATACCGAGGGCCGAACACAATGGCTGGCACACAGTAGGTACTCAATGGACATTTGTTGCATGAATGAGGAATAGGAAGTTGGGGTGGCAGCTGAAGGTTATTTTGTCCATCCCCCAACTCCAGTGCTGGAATCGGTGCCTCCCCGGCAGCCCTGAGCACAGTGGTTTGTGCATATTAAGAATCCCATACAAGGGGCTATTGGGTTATAGCTATTTTCAATCCCTCTCAACTTTGGGTATAGTTTTGGAAATATCAGCTGCAGTGACTTCTACTCATCCTCAGAGCCAGCTACTGCTTTGATGGGCAGCCCTGGCCTTTAAAATCTTGGCAGGAAGGGTCATTCCCACTGGCTGGGGGTGGAGCCTCCTTGTCAGGAACCTCCCAAACCAGAGGAGCTACTTCCTAACTACCTGCCATCGTGGGACTCAGACTGACTAAGCTAGCGTCCAGCTTCCCCTGCTCTGGCTGTGTGTGCTCGGGCAAGCTGCCTGATCTCTCTGAGCCTCTGTTTCCTCCCTGAGGATTAAGTAAACTCATGCAGTAAAAGGTCAGGATGAGGGAGGCACTACCTTATCTTCCTAGCTAGTATTTGTGCACAGGGATGGGAAGGGAGTCGGGGAGCGGAGGGGCCACTCAGGGTGGAAGAGAGGGATTCAAAAGGTGGCAGGAGGTTCCGAGATAAGGAGGAACTCAGGCCTTGTCAGGCGGGACACGGTGGCTTTGGGAGAGATGTATGTTGGGTGGGAGAGGGGAGGTTTTAGAGAAGGAGGTGCGGTCCCAGGAGGCAACTCCGCAGACTACAGTTGCGGGAGGGTGGTGGGCTCCTCAGGCCCCAGGGGATGCAGGCTCCCTCGCATCCCCTTTCCTGCAGGCTGCTGGCCCCTGGCAGAGTCCCGCTGGTGCTGCCTTGCCTTCGTTGAATGACTGGGAGGCACTCGGACAGGCAGCTTCTTCTGTGTCTCTTTAATACCCTCCAGGCCCGTCCAACCCTCCACTCCCCCTCCCTCCCCTCCCGCCGCCTTTAAGGGTGGGCCCCCTCCCCCAGCCCACGGACTAAGGCACCAGGTGGCTGCAGCCGGCCGGCCCGGACACAGAGACGCACAGGTTGGGGATGCTGACTGCAGACGCGGATGAGCAGGGTGGGCGAGGGAGGCAGGGTTCAGGCCGCCGCGGGGCTCCCCCAGCCTCTGGGCCCATCCTGGGGGGCGTGGAAGGCGCCGACAGCCCCCGAAGGCAGCCAGTTGGGAGGAAGTGGGGAGCCACGGCGGGACTGCATCCTCACTTGCCGCCCTTGCGGGACAGACACCGAGGGAGGCACGAGAAAGTCTGCTTGACGCGCGCCAGCAGCGGCAGCGGCCGGTGGGCTTCCCGGGGCGTGCGTGGCACCAGGCGCTGCAGGGTTCCCTCGGAAGCTGCGGAGTGCGGCCCAGTGGAGGAGGCCGAGGTCGCAGAGCCCTGCCGGCAGCGCTTGCATAGCGGCAGCAGCGCGCGCAACTCCTCCTCGTCGCGGAAGGGGCTCTCGCCGAAGCGCTCCTCCAGTTGCCGGCGAAGCTTGGGTGGGCGGGTGAGGTGGGCGGGGTCAAGGCCGGCCGCGGGACTGGGTCAAGGCAGCCGGCCCCGCCCCCACCCTCCCGACCTTCGCCCTTCTCCGAGCGTCCCATACCTCGCTGAGCCCCTCCCTTCCTGAGCGTCTTCTTTGCCTCCCGTCTCCCGGGTTTCCATCCCGTCACTGAGTTCCTCTTCCCTTCTAGGAGGACCTTCCCTCTCCCTGACCCCTCTTCCGCCTTTGACACTCCCGTTTCCAGACCTGCTAAATTGACCCCAGGCGCCCAGCGGGATCACTCCTCCCTCTTTGCACTTCTGGGTAACTCCTCCCGCTTTGCACCTCTGTGCTCACAACCCCATTCCCACAGGTTTCTTCCTTGCCCGACTCTTTCCCAACGCCGTCCTGCAGATAAGCCTCTGGGTACCGCCCTCAACCTGCTGAGAGCCCTCCCCCTCTCATCCTTTGTTCCCAGGGAAGCTTAGTTCCTGACATTTCTACGTGGCATCTGCCCAAGAGGTATAAGAGGGAAACTGCTGTGGTCTCATCAAGGACACAGGGGTGGAGTAGGACATAGTTCTCCCCGATGGGGTCAAACACTCAAATCCTTCAGGTTCCAGCCAGGTAGGGCAGGCAGTGGGAAGTGCTGGAAGACCTAGTCAAATGGGAGGGCCCGCACTGATCTAAAGGCATTCAAATTCTACATTGAAAAAGAAAACACCTGGCTGTCTGACAAAATACACCTAGGAGCTGGATTAGCTCAAAGGCCATGAGTTTGAGACCCTAGAAAAATCCGGGTCTGAGGCACAGGCTAAATTTGTTCCAATCAGTGATCAGTTTGAGTGGGAAGAAGGATCTCCCACCCATGGCCCAACCCAGCCCTTGACCCCATCCATCCCTACCTTCTGGGAACTGCCCCAGCCAAACTCTTCAAGCTGCTGCCTAAAGCCTGGGTTGGGGTTGGCGATGGGCCGGGTGGCCTTGATGGCTTCAAGCACGTCCCGCCAGCCTAGCCCCGTCACAGTCATCACATACGCCGTCACAATCGTGGTGCTGCGAGAGATGCCTGCAAAGCTGGGATCCCCGACAACCCCTCAGGCTTCAAGTAAGATCCAGTGTCCTCCATGCCCCCCACGCACCCCACCCTGAGAGAGCTCTCTCACCCTGGGAGAGCTCAGCTCTCCCACCCTTGCCTCCTGAGCTCCAACCATAAGGGACCTGTCAGGACTTGCCATCCCACCTCCAGGCCTTTGCCATGCTGTTCCCTCTGCCTAGAGCACCCCCTGGGTTCTCCCACATCAAAGGCCTGAGTGAAACACCATTCATTCAGTCAACAAATATGTCCTGAGCATCTGTTCTTTTTCAGGCACTGGGAATGTAGCGGGTATAAAACAGACACGGCCTTTGCTGTCCTGGAGCTTACAGTATGGCTGGGGGGACAGACATTGATCAGAGAATCAATTCCAGGTGGTGATAATAGCTTTGAGGATGAGTCTGGGGGCTAGGAGATCCACATAGGAAGAGGTATTAATCTATAGGTGGAGTGGGGTTAGAGAAGGGGTTCCCAAGGAATGGACATCAATGAAGTTTGAAAGATGGATAAGGGTTACTCAGGAACCTTGTGGGCAGTGTGTACAAAGACCATGAGGCATAAGCCTTGTAGATTTGGAAGATGGGGAGGAGGTTAGTACAGCTGGAAAGGGGAAGGAGGGAGAGGGTGGGAGATGAGACTTGGGAAACCAGCCTCGTTGCTGGGCCTCCAGCAGAGCCAGCCTGAGCCTGGATAGGATGGGCGCTCAGCGAGAAGTTAAGGAATGAATGACATCAACTGAGTGAGGGGCACCTGGGAAGACCCAGAATTCTTGTCTCCCAGCTTGGGGTTCCTCACTGCCCTGCACCATCACCTCCAAGGCCTGGAGGGGAGGAGAGAGGCCCAGAACTACTGGAGGGTGAACTACTTGCATGACCTCACTATTCCTCCCAACAGTCCCGTCAGGTCAGCTTTCTTTCTTTTCCCCATTTTACAGATGAGGACATTGAGTCTCCGAAAGAAACAGCTACTTGGCTATGGCCACACAGCTCATAAGGAATAGAGCCCCGGGTTGGCCGCTCTCCAATGAATGGTGGGCCCTCAGGCACTGTGACAGGCTGGAGAAGATCCTTCACAGGTTCAACCTTCCCATAGGATGAGTATGTGTTCAACAGAGGGCACAGCCACTTCCTTCCTCCCCCACCTTACCCCCCAACCTTGACTCACCAGTGCACAAGGCAGTTCCCCCCATTAAGGCGGCAGCAGTGGATGAAGTTGATACATTCTTTGAAGTGCTTTTTGCTAGAGGAGAAAGCAATAGGGTAGGGAGCACTGTGGAGCAGATCTCTCAGGAGTTGTTCCACCCCCACCCCAATTACAGGATAGCAAGGGACACAGAGCACTGGGTTCCCCAGGTCAGCCAGCACATGCAGTGAATAGGGGCCAGTACTTAGCATGAGCTGGAGGTGTGTGTGTGTGAAGCAAGAATGGTGGCATTTCAGGCAGTGAGAGAGGCCAGTCAGGGCCAATCTCACCATCTAGGCAGGAGCACTCCTCCTGTGGACCCTGTTATCATGATGGGTTTATTGTGGCCTTTCAAAGAAATGGGTGGGAGGAAATACAAGGGTCCCACTCCTCTGGGGTCTGCAATCAGAGCACCTGGGCACAATGACGGGCAGCAGCGGGCTGGGAGCAAGATTCCCAAGGGGCAGGACTGTCTGCCTGGCTCCATCCCAAGCGGGGACGCATGACTACTGATGTTACAAACAAAAATCCCATTTTCTGAGCTTGGTTATACTTCAGGCCCTATGCTAGATCCTTGACCTCTGTCATCTGATCTTTGAAAGCCTCCTTGACTCTGATCATGCACTCTGGATTTACAGGTGAGGCTCAGAGAGGGGAAGTGATTTGTTCAAGGTCACACAGCAAGTAAATGGCAAAGCCTGGCTGGAACCCAGATGTCTTAACCCCAAGGCCAGGAACAGACTGAACGTGACCCTTTCAAATCAGCCGGTGTAGCTGGTCCCAAGGTACAGAGTGTCTTTTTCCCATTTCATACTGATGATACTGAGGCTCGGGGAGGTCGAGAGTCTTGGCCAAGGGCATATCACAAGGGCATGATTGAGACAGAGTCAAACCTGGGACTGGTTGAGCTGACCACCTGTGATAACTTTCTGGCCTGAGTACTTTGTCCTCCTTCAAACCCCCTCCCCTTCGCCCACCACAGGAGGCGGCTGTCTGTCCATCTGTGGGTCCATCCAGGGGAACTTACATGGGTACCTCAGGGGTATCAGCCACCGGGATGCGAAGGTAGGTGATATCCTACAAGTACAAAATACACTCAGGCAGGGGACCTTGCTTGCAACCCTCCCTGACGCTGGTCTGAGCTGCCCAGGCAGGGCATGACCCCAGCCCAGTTCCTGCCCCTCTCTGGCCCACCGTGGTCCTCTGTCCAAAGAAAGTAGTCATCTCTGAGGCCTCCCAGCTGTGACCACTTGTGATTCCTGAACCTTCTAAGCAGATGGTGTCTCCTAACCCCATCAGCGACTTGGGCATGAGGTCTTCTATCCCTCCCAACAGGGACCCAGGAACCTTTATCAAATCACCAGGAAAGGGCTACTTAAAGGGACTCCACTCCAAATGCAAATTACAAAATTACTTCGTAAAAAAGGTAAAGCAGATTTGATTATCTTGAAGAGAAACAAAAATCATGAAAACAAGTATACATTTCATGAATCCTGGTTATAAAATGATGTGCTAATTGTGAGAATAAGGAATAAATTGTCAGGATTTTTTTCCAACAAACTTGCTGTGATGTCCTTTGTTTCCTGATTAGCCATACAATATCATGAAGATTATTTTTGCCCGCCTCCTGAGGACCTCCTTGCTTTTCTCAAGAAACCGTCTTAACATTTTGATGTTCAAATGGATCTTTTCAGGGGCCAGGCCCACCACTGGCAGTAACTAACGGACCACCAGCCAGGTTCTCATTTATCCATGGCTTTGTGTGAGATTCCAGCCCTTCTCTCACTCACATTCCCCAAGGTCATGACATCCTGCATCTTTGGCAAAGTTTGCAATTTCACTTTGCAACACATTTGGCCTTGGGTTTGTGTGGTGCTATCAAACCCTGCCTGGTAAATGCGCTGATGGAGCGGGAGGGAGGAGAGATGCTCGGGAGAAGCAGGAAGGGCCATAGGAGCAGAGACTCACTGTGTAGACTGTCATTTCATTAGTAAATACACTCATGACTTGACAACCTTCCCCATGCAATCTAGTGACTGTTTACTCCAAATACTCCCAAACGAGGCTGCCCTAGGAGGCAAAATAAGACTCCAATGGTCTGGAAATTTCTTCTCTGAATGACATTGAAAATCGTAGATTATTGGAGGTTGCTGTTAGAGAATATCAAATCTGACATATGGGAAAACTGAGGCCTAGAGAAGGGAAGGACCTTGGCCAAGGTCACACGGCAAGTCTATGGCAGAACCGGATCTTCGTTTCAGATCTCCAGGACCTTTTCCCACCCATGGTTCTTTCTCTCCAGTGGATGATACAGACTCTAATAGATAAGGGAGAAGAGGCTCTGTTCATGGGATAAGAATATGATTAACTTTGTTACAGTATCAGTTGTGATTTTTGGGGCACCTATTTATGTAGTTCCCAACCACTCAGTGAAGTGGGTACTGTTACAAAGTTCCCATTTTACAGATCAGACAGCTGAGGCTCAGAGGGGGCAAAGTCCTGTCTGCAAGGTCATAAAACAAATAAACGGTGAAGATGTTCCTGACATAAGCACGTGTAGTCTGGATTTATTACTTTCCTCTGCTGGGTCCTAACACCCTCATGCCCCTTTCCCAGGAGTTGATAATACCAGCACCAACCGCTCTAGAGGGGACCACACTTTACAGTGTGCAAAGCACCTTCACTATCTTGCAGTCCCTGTGCATCCTCACAACAGCCCCCTGGGGGCAGACAGAGCTGAGGGATCAAAGCCCTAGAGAGGTGAAGTCACAGTCCAAGGTTGCATAGCAAGACACAGAGCCCAGAGTCATCCGTTTGGATTCATTCATCCAGTTGGGCCATGGGAAGCCCATATGGGGGCCATTTTAAGGTTCAGTGTGAGACTTTGGTGCTAGATGGCCTGTGTTTGTACCCCAACTCCTCAGCTTCCTGGATATGTGACCTTAGGTTAATTGACCTCTCGGGGCGTCAGCTGCCAAATAGGGATGATAATGTAAAATGGCCCAGTGGTGAGACCAAATGAGTTAACATGAGTCAAGAAGGAAGCATAGCACCTAGCACATAGTAGATATTTGATAAACGGGTCTGCACCCTCCCACCCCGCATAGCCCTGGGATGGGGGTAAGAAGTACCTGCAGCAGAGGCTGGGGTGACTCATGGATAGAGATGATGTGTGTGATCTTATTCCGGCCCAGCTGATCCAGGTCTTTGGCATCTGAAAGAAACAGGATGTTTGAGCCAATCTGGCTGGCGTAACTTATTTGTCCCTGATGGCCAAGTGCGGAGGGAGCTCACTGCCTGCCCAGCTCTCCCCCTCACCCCACCACTCCACCTTGGCCCACCCTCTGCTGGCTCCCTGATCCTCTTGCTTCTGAGGCACATGCAAATAACAGTCCAGCATCTCTCCATCCTTGCTCATGCTGTTCTTTTCATCCAAAATACCCTTCCCAGGCATATTCTTTGACCCAGCAATTCTACTTCTAGGAATCTTGTCTACGGAAGCACTTGCTCACACAGAAAGCCGTGTGTGGAGGATGATGTTCTCTGCAGTCCTGCTTATATCACAAATAGTTTAAACATGGGAACAACCTAGTGTTCATTAAAAAGGGACTGTACGATTAATGGTGTAGGCATATTTTGGCACAGCATGCAGCCATTAAAAAGAGTTAATATGTTGATGTGCAATGATGCCCACAATGTATTTTTAAGGATACAGAATAAGCTTCCACTTTTATTTTAAATATTATGCCTTTATCTACAAAGATATATGAACAAGGGATGTACCCGACAGTGGCCCTCTCTAGGGGCTGCATACCCAGCATATGCAGACCTTTTATATTCAGAATAAATAACACATGTCCCCTCTGTCTCCATTTCCTCATTCGATGAGCATTTACCGAGTGCTAATCATTTGCATACTTTGGCTGGGCACTGGAGGTCTGGGGCCAGCTTCGTAGCTCCTGCCCTTATGGGGCCTGCACACTTACAGAGGATTCAGACCTTACTTGGCCAAATACTCACAAAAATCAATGTGGCATGAGCAGCTGAGGGAGCTCCCAGGAAGGAAGGGACCAGAATTTACGAGGGTAAAGCATCTGAGCCCCTCCCTCTCTGAAGCTTTCTCTGACTCTGCAGATGGAAATGATTTTCTCACCTCGGGTCACCCAAGCCCTGGACCAGTCTGCCCCTTAGCATGTTTTCTTTTTCTTTTTTCTTTTTTTTTGAGACAGAGTCTCGCTCTGTCGCCCAGGCTGGAGTGCAGTGGCACGATCTCGGCTCACTGCAACCCCCGCCTCCTGGGTTCAAACGATTCTCCTGCCTCAGCCTCCCGAGTAGCTGGGATTACAGGTGCCCACCACCATGCCTGGCTGATTTTTGTATTTTTAGTAGAGACGGGGTTTCACCATGTTGGCCAAGCTGGTCTCAAACTCCTGACCTCAGGTGGTCTGCCCACCTCCGCCTCCCAAAGTGCTGGGATTAAAGGTGCGAGCCACTGTGCCCGGCCCCCTTAGCATGTTTTCTACCAAGCATGTTTTCTACCCAAGGTCTATGTTCAGCTGTGCCTGCCAGCCACCAGCCTGGAAGCCACTGAGGAACAACGTATCTATACATGGGTGTCCCCTCCTCCTGACTGAAGATTGCGGAAGGAATGGATGAGAGAGTGGGGAATGTAAAGCTTGCCAGTTCACCCCCGCCAACTTCCAGCTCCAGGCTGCCCACCTGCTTCAGGGCTCTGGGGTGTGACGGGATTGGTGCTCATGACCCTGCTCACAAGAGGGCCCAGCCCGTCTCCAGAGACCTCTCCTCTGACAAGGAGGAAGTTAAGAGGGGAAGAGTTCCCAGCTTCCCCGCTGGAAGCAGCACCCCTAAACAGACTTCAACCCAGAACCTCAGGGTCAGAAGAGCCCTCAGCAGCTGGTAGACCTTTTGTGCTGAGGAGGAGGCTGAGGCTTAGTGCGGGTGTAGACTTGCTCAGGTCCACAGCCCAGGCCCGGAGCCCTTTGCTCTGTTCCTTTGGTCTTGTGGTAGAACACTGGGTAAGGCTGAATGGCGGGGAGGAATGTCAACGTCAGGCCCCCATGCTCCCTCCATGTCTCTTCGAGCCTGGGGACATTCACCTGCACATGCACCCCTTGTCCTTCATCAGCTTTTTCCTCCTCCCAGCCTGCAGCCGCTTCCCTACCCCCAACCCCATTCCTGAGATACATGGGCCAGGGCATGAATGGTGGACACAGGCCTGAGACAGGCAGAGTGCCATGGCCTCGGGACAGAGTGGGCAGTGCTCACCAATGAAGTTTCCGAGGTAGAGTCCGGGAAGTACCTAGAGGAAGGACAGGCAGGGGTCAGTGGGGCAGAGGCACCCCCTTCCACCCCCAGGGCAGCTGGGGGGCCCACAGCCCCTCACTGTCCTATGAAGGGTATGAACCTCAGGGCTCAGGGAGCACTCGCTTCCCTTTTGTGGGCCCTGGGTCCTCTGTGAGAGGGGTCTGGGGCTCTGGGGAGGGTAGGCGAGGGGGCCAGTTAACCAACCGAGGGAACCAAGGGAGGCCAGCTTGGGTATAAGAGGGGAGAGGAGGAAGGCAGGTCTTAGGAGGAGAGGAGAGAGGTGGACTTGCAGGGTGCCGGGATGGAAATTTTGGGGCTGGGGAGGCAGAAAGGCAGGGACATGCAGAGGCGGGACAGGATGGAGAAACAGCCCCGGAGACAGCAGGGGAGTCAGCGACAAGGGAGAGGGACACATGCAGACGGAGAGCCGGACTCACTGGGAGACAGCCCGGGAGTGACAGCCAAAACAAGACACAGCGAGAGACACAGAGTCTAGGAGAGAGGGCGGACACAGCGGGGACAGAGACGCAGGGTCAGAGAAGGAGAGACCCGACAGCCGCGGTCTCAAGCCACAGGAACACGGAGATGCCGCCGCACAGAGACCGGCGAGACCAGAAGGTCAGAGGCGGGCGGACGGAGCTGGTCAGCGCCGGGCCGCGGCGGCCGGGGCGGGGGCCGGGGAGGCTGCGCGGGGCCCGCCCCCTACCTTGGTCATGCCATTGCCCATGATCCCGGGGGCGGCGGTCTGAGCGCACCCCCAGCTCGTCGCCCGGAAAGCGATCCGGTCACAGCTGCCCTGACGTCCCAGGCCCGGCGCCTGCAGCCTGGCGGGGAACGGGGGGCCTGGCGTCCGCGGCCCTGCCCAGCCCTGCCCAGCCACTGCCACCGCCCGCCGACCCCCGGCCCGGGAGGGAAATGGTGGTGGAGCCGCCGCTGCCGCCGCCGCCGCCACAGGCTCCTCCTACCCCTTCGGTCATGTGGGGCCCCCCCTCGGGTCGCGGCGGGGGGCCGGACAAAGCCCCAGTGTGCCGGGCCCACGGCCCGCGGGACAACGGCAGTTTGTTGGGGCCGCGTGGGGCCGCCACCTCCGGAGGTGGGGGCGGGGGCGCTACCCCACCCTGGCACCGGCAGGCGCAGGCTGATGGGGGGATGTCGTCTAGAGCCCCCCGGCCGGTCCACAAACTCCCGTCCCCCTTCCGGCTCTGCCTGGACCTCCCTGCGGGCCCCGGGGCAAAGCACCCAACTTCTCCCGCCGCGGCTTCCAGCAGAAACGTGACGGGGCTGGACTTTGATCGCCAACGGCTCTCTGCTCTTCAGAGTCTGCTTGGAACGTGATAAGTGGGTAATTCATTCCGATACATCCCCTCCACCCGTGCAGACACCCTACCAACCAGCCATCCTCCTTTCCCATCCATTCTCCCACCCTCTTGTTCACTCATTCACCCGTCCATCTTCCCATCCATACATCCACCCTCTCCTTCCTTCCTTCTACCCATTTCGGCCCCTGGGAGGGATGGTGCCATCTAGGTAAGCTCTGGGACCAGGCACAACTGCCATTAGGTGCCCCAAGAAATCACAGGTGAATGTTGGGAGAGGGATTTCAGGGAGGGTTCCAGTCTAAAGGAGACTACATCAGGATGTATTAATAGCTAGAGGTCAGGGTCCTGGAAGGGGTCTGGAGACCAAGGTTTGAGGCCCTGTTCACCTCTGACCTGCTAGATGACCCTGGGAAAGTCCCCATGAGCCCCAGCTAACCCTATCTGTGTATCTAAGGATGTTGAGGTGAGCCCTTCCGGCTCCCAGGACCAAAGCTGGAGAAAGTAAAATAATCAAGACACTTCCTATAGGACTGAAATAGAAGCAGCTGCACCAGCTTTGTTCCTCCAGCCATCACCCCCACCCCTCAATCTATAGTAGTAGGTGACTGGGGATTGTGGATAGAGAGCAGGACAGAGAGAATCCACAGAGCCCTTTGAAATACAGTGATTGGAGAAAAATAAAACTGTTTCTTTCCTGTTTCTTCCTCCCTCAAGTTCATAGCATACATGGGACTGCCTGTCTCAGCTCTCATAAAAGCCCAGAGTTCTCATAAATACCAAATTATTCAGTAAATACTTACTGAGCATCTAGTATATGATAGAGACTAGGGACACAGCAGTGGGTAGAGATTGTTCCTACCTTCATTAGCTAACGGTCTAGACCAGCATTGTCCAAATGAAGTATAATGCCAGCCACATGTACGGCCACATTTAAAAAGCAGAAACAAGTTAATTGTTGATAATATTTTTATTTAACCCAATATATCCAAAATACCATTTCAACATATAGTCAGTATTCTAAAACTATAAATGAGATATTTTATATCCTTTTAAAATTGTATTAACTATTCAAAATCTGCTGTCTTTTACATTTACAGCAAGTCTCAATTCAGACAAGTCACATTCCAAACGCTTACTAGTCATATGCAGCTAGTAGCTACATATTAGACATCTCAGATCTAGAAGGGAAGGCAAACAAAGTAAGCAAAGAGACAAATTATTTACAAATGGTCCCAGTTTTCTACGAAGGAAACAAAGCGGACATGGAGAACCTCTCTGAATAAGTGGCATTTGAGCTGAGAGGTGACGTATAAGAAGAACCCAGCTGTTTAAAGAGCGGAAAGCCAGGTGCGGTGGCTCATGCCTGTAATCCCAACACATGGGGATACTGAGGCGGGAGGATTACTTGAGCCCAGGAGTTTGAGACCAGCTTAAGCAACATACTAAAACCTCACCTCTAAAAGAAATTTGGCTGGGTATGATGGCTCACATCTGTAATCCCAGAACTTTGGGAGGCCAAGGCAGGAGGACTGTGTGAGCCCAGGAGTTTGAGACCAGCCTGAGAAACATAGGGAGAGCCTGTTTTTACAAAACAAAAACAAAAAAATTAGCCGGGACCTGTAGTCCCAGCTACTCAGGAAGCTGAAGTGGGAGGATCACTTGAGCCCAGGCAGTCGAGATTGCAGCAAGCCATGATCACACCACTGCACTCAAGAATGGGTGACAGAGCGAGACCTTGTCTCAAAAAGTAAAAAATTACGCACACAAAAAAGAAAAAGAGTGGAGAGAGTATTTCCAGCAGAAGGAACAGCATGGGCAAAAGCCCTATGATGGGAGTAGCTTGGCCTCTGTAAAAAGCCAGTGGGACTGCAGTAGAGGGAGCTACAGAAGGTGTTAAGAGGAGGGTTGGGGGCCAGAGCATGCAGAACCACATATGGCCATGATTGGGATTTAAAGTTTTTCTTATCTTCTTCTTCTTCTTCTTCTTTTTTTTTTTTTTAAGACGGAGTTTCGCTCTTGTTGCCCAGACTGGAGTGCGATGGCGCGATCTTGGCTCACTGCAACCTCCACCTCCTGGGTTCAAGCAATTCTCCTGCCTCAGCCTCCCAAGTGGCTGGGATTACAGGTGTGTACCACCACGCCCAGCTAATTTTGTATTTTTAGTAGGATGGGGTTTCTCCATGTTGAGGCTGGTCTCAAACTCCTGACCTCAGGTGATCTGCCCGCCTCGGCCTCCCAAAGTGCTGGGATTACGGGTGTGAGCCACCGGGCCTGGCCAGTTTTTCTTCTCTTCTGTCTGATAAAAACCCAACAGGAAAATTTAATCTGGGAGGCCAGGTCATCTGATTTATTTAAGTCAAATACTTTGACCCCTCACTGACCCTTTCCTTTGTGGGGGCCACTGCAGCAGCTCAAGTAAGAGGTGACAGTGCCCTGGGACAGAGTGGGACCCGAGAAGCTGGAAAGAAGGGGATGGACTCAGCATATATGAATATTTTGGCAGGGCAGCTGAAAGGACTTGCAGATTGATTGGATGTAGGGGGAAGGAAGGAATATTAGGATGGCCCCAAGGCTTCCTGCCTTGAAAGTTACTATCTGTGTCACAGAAATGAAAGCAGGGGTCTTCACCAATTCAACACATGTTTATTGGGCACTGAGCTATATGTAGAAAATTGTGTCAAAGATGTGCTGACTTAAGTTTCCCCAAATGCCCAACCCATGGATGGTGTAAAGAAATGCTGATGCTGGGCGTGGTGGCTCAAGACTGTAATCCCAGCACTTTGGGAGGCTGAAGTGGGAAAATCGCTTGAGCCCAGGAGTTGGAGACCAGCCTGGGCAACATGGCGAAATTTTGTCTCCACGAACAAGCAAACTAAAACAAAAAATTAGCTGGGTGTGGTGGCACGAACCTGTAGTCCCAGTTACCTGGGAGGCTGAGGTGGGAGGATTGCTTGAGGTTGAGGCTGCAGTGACCTATGATCACAGCACTGCACTTCAGCCTGGATGACAGAAGAGACCCTGTCAAAAAAAAAAAAGGAGAGAAGAAAGAAAGAAAGAAAGACGAAAGGAAGGAAGGAAGGAAGGAAGGAAGAGGAAGGAAAGAGAGAGAGAGAAAGAAAGAAAGAAGGAAAGAAAGAAAGAAAGAAAAAGAAAGAAAGAAACCAAGAAAGGAAGGAAGGAAGGGGAAGGAAAGAGAGAAAGGAAGGAAGGAAGGAAGGAAGGAAGCAAGGAAGCAAGAAAGGAAGGAAACTGATAAACGAGCTTGAAGACTAGCTCCTTACCATGGCCCTGGCCTTAGCTCTGCGATCCTAGGCAGGTGAGCCAATGTCTCTTAATTTACCCATAGAGGGGCAATTATAACAGTCCTTTGTACTCCCACTGAGTGTTAAGGGGGAAGACACAAATTACATGTAGGAAATAATTCTTTTAAGTTAAAAGCCCGTATGTGTTATTAGATCTAACACATTTAATATCTATGTACTGTTCAGCCTTTGGAATTATTAGTTAATACAAAGCCCAATCTGTCTTAAATCATGAAATGACCATTTTACAAAACCAATAATAGGAAGATGCTAAAATATGGGTCTCACCCTGTCATTCCCTTGCTTAAAGCCCTTTAGTGGATTACTGTGGTAGACAAAATAACGGTCCCCCCCAAAGGTGTTTACACTCTGTTTCCTTGAAACTGTGAATGTTATGTTACGTGGCAAAGGGGAATTAAAGCTGCAGATGGAATTATAGTTGCTAATCTCGGCTCACTGCAACCTCTGCCTCCTGGGTTCAAGCTATTCTCCTGCCTCAGCCTCACGAGTAGCTTGGATTACAGGTGCCCACCACCATGCCTGGCTAATTTTTGTATTTTTAGTAGAGATGCGGTTTCACCGTGTTGGCCTCGCTGGTCCTGAACTCCTGACCTCAAGTGATCCACCCACCTTGGCCCCCCAAAATGCTGGGATTAGAGGCGTGAGCCACTGCACCTGGCCAGAATCAGCTGATCTTGAGATGGAGAGATTATGCTGGATTACTCAGAGGGGCCCAACATAATCCCAAGGGTCATTATTAGTGAAAGAGGGAGGCAGGAGAGTAGGAATCAGAGGGCATGCGATGACAGAAGCAGAAGTTGGAGTGGTGTAATTGCTGGGTTTGCAGATCGAAGGGGGCCCACAGCCAAGGGATGCAAGTTGAAAAGGCAAGGAAACAGATTATCCTAGAGCTTACAAAAGAAACTCAACCTTGCCGACACCTTCATTTTAGCCCAGTGAGACCCATTTCACACCTCTGACCTCAAGAACTGTAAGATACTACGTCTGTGTTGTTTCAAGTCACTATGTTGTGATTACAAGCAGCAACAGGAAATTCATACACTCACCAACACCTTTAGGAAAATGTCCAACCTGCTTAGCATGGCACACAAGGAGGCCTTGTGGGATGTGGTTTCTGCCACTGACTTTAAGCAAGTTTTTTTTCAACTTCTCTGGGCCTCAGTTTCATCATCTATGAAATAGGGAGGAAAAAAAAAACTCTCAGTAGGTCTGTAGTAATATTAAATGAGAGGACATGTTTCAAATACCTAGTAGAAAGACTGTAACACAGTACATTATTATTATTATTACCATTGGCATTACTATTATCACAGAAAAATTGACAGAGTAAGAACCCTTGTCTCTACTCCCTTCACTAGGGCTATGTTTCCACATCTGTGAAAAAGGAAACAAGACCAAACAGGTGTGGAAGTCTTGTCTCTCCTCTCTACTCCACTCTTTCCTAGTTACTGATCTGTGTCGTGCTTTGCTTTCTCTAACTTCCAACTTCGCATATGCTGTTCTCTCTGCCTGGAATGCTCTTCCCATCCTCCTTACCAAGCTAACTCTCATTCCTCCTGGAAGTCTTTACTGACTCCTATTAGACTAGTTTAGAAACCACTATTGTGCATTCCCAAAGCATGCTAAACTTCCTCTATCATATTATTGCTATGGCCTGTGTTGTTTTTCATTGGGAAAAAAAATCTTAAATCCAGGTAAGGATACTTTGACCTATTTGCTTCAATTGTGTTGTTTAAATAAAACAAAAACATTCTAAATAAACTTGAAGTAGTTAAGTTTCCTTTTCTCTCCCCACTTCCTACACTCTCTCCCCAACTAGTATCATGAATTTAGTGCATATCTTTTGACAGGCGGGGATACTCACCACTATACTCACAAGGATTGGCTATGGTGCATATCTTTTGAGTCTGTGTTTTTAAACTCTTACTATCTATACATACAAAAGAATATGAAACACACTTTATATGTGTTTATAATTAACACAAATTGTAACCTTTAAAAAACATTTCTCATTCTACAACTTTCTTTTATTCACTCAACAATAGGTTTTGGGAATATGTACATATCGATATAGCTCTGGATCATTCTTATCACTGTATGGTATTTTATTATTAGAATATATTGACCGGCTGTGGTGGCTCACACCTGTAATCCTAGCACTTTGGGAGGCCAAGACCAGTGGATTACCTGAGGTCAGGAGTTCACGACCAGCCTGGTCAACATGGCGAAACCATCTCTACTAGAAATACAAAAATTAGCTGGGCGTGGTGGTGGGTCCCTGTAATTGTAGCTACTAGGGAGGCTGAGGCAGGAGAATCACTTGAACCCGGGATGTGGAGGTTGCAGTGAGCCAAGAGCACACCATTGCACTCCAGCATGGGTGACAAGAGCAAAACTCCGTCTCAAAAAAAAAAAAAAAAAAAAAGGAATCTATCCCATTTTATTCACCCATCACCCTACTAGTGGACATTTAGATTGTTTCTAATATTTTCGGTGTTATCAAGAACATTGCAAACAACATCCTTATACATATGACCTATGTAGTGGTGTAAAAATTTCTTTAGGAAGGTTGTCACCTTGCACACTAACTACAAGATGAAAGGTATTCCATGGAGATGTGGGCCTATAGGATATTGTCTAGTAGTGGAATCTCTGGGTTGTAAGGTTCCACAACTTTATGAGATACTGCCAAATTGCATTCCAAGGTGTGAATAGCATGTAAAGGCTCCCGTTTCCCCACATCCTCACTAACATCTGACCTCATAAAAAACATTGACGTATTTTATTTTTGTATAGTTGATGTATTTCAAATCATACAATTATTTTTATTTACATTTCTTAATTGGCTTACCGGCCATTTGAGTTTCTTCTGCTGAAAATTCCATATTTATATCCTTTGCCCATGTTTCTTTTCTTTTGTAGGGGTGAGGGTATGGATGTCTCTTCCTTAACGGTTTGAAGGAGTTCCTTGAGCACCAATCCTTTGTTATATATGTTCTAGATGTTTCCTCCCAGTCTGTAGCTTATCTGCTAATCGGATTTACCATGTCTTTTGTGCAGTGGCATGATCTCGGCTCACTACAACCTCTGCCTCCAGGGTTCAAGTGATTCTCCTGCCTCAGCCTCCCGAGTAGCTGGGATTACAGGCATGTGCCACCACACCCAGCTAATTTTTGTATTCTTAGTAGACACAGGGTTTCACCGTGTTGGCCAGGTCTCGATCTCTTGAGCTCATGATCTGCCTGCCTCGGCCTCCCAAACTGCTGGAATTACAGGCGTGAGCCACCACGCCCAGCCTGGCAGTTTAAATTTTGAGGTAGTCACAGATCATCTTTTTCCTTTATGAGTAGTGTTTTATTATTGTTTATCTAAGAAGTCCTTTCCCACCCCAAGATAATAAATATAACATGTATATGTCTTAAATATTTGTTATCATATTTATTTAATCCATTTAATTAGGCATCTATTTTTCAACTCTATGGAAAGTAAATTTCTCAGTGCCATTTACCGAGTCCTCTATTTTTTCCCCAGTGATTTTTTTTTTTTTTTTTGAGACGGAGTCTGGCTCTGTCACCCGGGCTGGAGTGCAGTGGCCGGATCTCAGCTCACTGCAAGCTCCGCCTCCCGGGTTTACGCTATTCTCCTGCCTCAGCCTCCCAAGTAGCTGGGACTACAGGCGCCCGCCACCTCGCCTGGCTAGTTTTTTGTATTTTTTAGTAGAGATGGCGTTTCACCGTGTTAGCCAGGATGGTCTCGATCTCCTGACCTTGTGATCCGCCCGTCTCGGCCTCCCTAAGTGCTGGGATTACAGGCTTGAGCCACCGCGCCCGGCCATCCCCAGTGATTTATAATGCCACCTCTATTGTACATCAAGTACACACACACGCACACACACACACACACTCTCTCTCCTGTGTCTGTTTTGAAGCTCTACTCCTCATTGGCTTGGTAGGCAGAGAAGTGTCTCCTTGCCCCAACATATACACATTGTTCTTTTGATTTTGACAAGATTCCTCAAAAATCCTGATTGGATTGGGGAAAATACACGTCTTTCTGATATTGAGCCTTCCCATCCATGAACATGTATATTATTGCATTTATTTGATGTCCTTTCATAATATTTTGTAATTTTCTCTATGAGAATATAAACTCCATTAGGGCAAATGCTCTGTCAGTTTTCCTCTCTGCTGTATCTTCAGAGTCAAGAACAGAGCAGGACACAGAGTAGATGCTTCATAAGAATTTGTTGTTTAACGTCTTTCATATACTTTATGAGATCTGTTTCTACATATCTTATATTTCTGTTGCTATATATTTTTATTGTAGTTTCCAATCAGCTATGGTTGGTATATAGAAATTCAAATGTCATTTTTGGGTTGATTTTTTTTTTTTTAAACTTTTAATTTGTTCTAATACTCTGTAGATTCTTTGGATTTTTAAATGCAGACAGTTCTGAGGGACATCTATTTCAGAAGAAGAGAAGAATGGATATTGTGTAGGCAACTAGCAGCATCTTCCACACTACTACTGTATGAAGCTAGAAGAGTCAGGTACTCTAGCCCTGGCAGCGTTTGTGGACTTTAAATCTGAAACAAATAGTACAACAAAGCAGGTGTCTGTTGAGTATTCATTTGGCCAATTCCAGTACTAGTAGTAGTATCTATTGAGCACAGGTGCCAGTAAAAGCAACAGCATCCAGTGCTATTTGCAGCAGTCATGTCAGTAGTGGTGTCTGATGTCCAGTAATAATCAGAAATGGCACCCCAATCAAAGTTTCTGCAAACTCTGATTTTGACCATAATTTTGATCAGCTAGACTCCCTGAATTCCTTCCCCATTTTTTGATTCTGATTTCCAACAACTCTGTGACTCATTCAATATCCTACCAATGAATTCCATTTCTATTTCAGTTAATCAAAGATAGTTTTTTTTGTAACCAAGAATTCTGAACAATTAAACTCTCATGTTATCTGCAAATGATAACTTTGTCTCTTTCTTATATATGCATTCAAATAATGAAATGCATAGATCTTAAGTTTTCAGTTTAGTCAATTTTGACAAATGCGTATACTCAATATAACCCACATCTTTATTAAGAGAAGGAAATCCCCATCACTCCAGAAAGTTCCTTCATCTCCTTCCCAGTCAACCCAACCTCAGTACTTTAAAAAAAAAAAAAAAAAAAAAAAAAAAATGAGCTGGCTGGGTGCAGTGGCTCACGCCTGTGATCCCAGCACTTTCGGAGGTCGAGGCAGGTGATCACGAGGTCAGGAGTTCGAGACCAGCCTGGCCAACATGGTGAAACCCTGTCTCTACTAAAAATACAAAAATTAGCCGGGCGTGGTGGCATGCACCTGTAATCCCAGCTACTCGGGAGGCTGAAAAAGGAGGATCATTTAAGCTCAGGAGGCAGAGGCTGCAGTGAGCCGAGATGGTGCCACTGCACTCCAACCTGGACGACACAGCGAGACTCTGTCTCAAACAAGCTACAATGAGCTATCGCTGTAGTCACTAAAATGAAAAAGATGGACAACATCAAATGTTGGTGAGGCCATAGACCTTAAGAATTAGCGGCTGGGATAGCAAAGGTAACTGGCCGCGTTACTGACTGACCAAGTGACCAGGTGACTTAGTGAATAACTTCTTTAAGTAAGGAAACTCAGTAAATTACATCTGGTAAATTACATTTACCAAAAGCTGACAACTTTTCAGACGCAGCGCTCTTAGTTTAAGGGAAGTGCAGTTGGAGGCGGCGGGGGGCAGAGGCAGCCAGCCTCAGAACGAATAGCCCCAGGGTCGCGGAGAGGCGGGCCTGGGAAAGAAAGGTTGAGGAAGCCGGGGAACCTAGGCTGCCAGGATACCCAAGAGCCTCCAGAGGCTCTAGTGGATCGGAGTCTGCGCACTCCGCCGAGAGCGTGCCTTTGGCTCACCCAATCAGAGCGGCGGATCCAGCCGCTTCTCTGTCGCCTTGGCAACGGGACGCACAAGCACGCGCGGCGAGTGGTGGCGGTTTGGATCTGGCCCGTGGGGAATCGCGTTATGTCGCGACCCAAGGTAGGAGTCAACCTGACCCAGATGCTTTTATCGTCCCTAGAAAAAGGGAGGAAAGCCGCAGAGGGATTCAAAATCGGTTGGGGATGGGTGTTCCCCGCGGAATGGGTAGCGGGGTGGGGCGGGGAGAGGGGGTGGTGGTCTTGCGGAGGAATTCCGGAAAAAGGAAGAAAAAAAGTCAACGAACTTAGAGGAAAGACTACAACTCCCGGCATGCACCGCGCCGCCCAAGCTGCTGCGCAAGTCCAGCGAGCCCGGCCAGCTGGGGGGAAATTTACACAACAGTGGGATTCTAAGCTCCGTGACCCCTGGGGAAGTTGAACCTCAGAATTTCAGATTTCCTGATTTGGCGAAGCCCGCCTGCCCGTCCATCCATCCATCCATCCATCCATCCATCCATCCATCCATCCATCCATCCGTTTATCCATCCATTCAAAACAACGCTAATTAGTGTCTTTTCCCCCATCAAGCTCATTGCTGGTCAAGGGACACAGGTGAATCAGACAAACCTCTGCCCCCTAGAGGGCACAGACCAATTCCCCCGTTTTAAGAATGGGAAAAATGAAAGTCGAAGAGGGAAAATGAATTACTGTAAAATCCGCTCTCCCCACCCCAACCCACTTTTTTTTTTTTTTTTGAAACGGAGTCTCACTGTGTCGCCAGGTTGGAGTGCAGTGGCGTGATCGCAGTTCACTGCAACCTCTGCCTCCCGGGTTCAAGCGATTCTCCTGCCTCAGCCTCCAGAGTAGCTGGGACTCCAGGCGCACGCCACGACGCCCAGCTAATTTCTGTATTTTTAGTAGAGACGGGGTTTCACCATGTTGGCCAGGATGGTCTCGATCTCTTGACCTCGTAATCTGCCCGCCTCGGCCTCCCAAAGTGCTGGGATTACAGGCGTGAGCCACTGCGCCCAGCCTCCATCCTACTTCTTAATCCCAGCTCTCATTCATGAGTGGAACCTTCATTTATCTTCTTTCTTTCCTTTTTTTTTTTTTTTTGAGACGGAGTCTCGCTCTGTCGCCCAGGCTGGAATGCAGTGGCCGGATCTCAGCTCACTGCAAGCTCCGCCTCCCGGGTTTACGCAATTCTCCTGCCTCAGCCTCCCGAGTAGCTGGGACTACAGGCGCCCGCCTCCTTGCCCGGCTAGTTTTTTGTATTTTTTAGTAGAGACGGGGTTTCACCGTGTTAGCCAGGATGGTCTTGATCTGCTGACCTCGTGATCCGCCCGTCTCGGCCTCCTAAAGTGCTGGGATTACAGGCTTGAGCCACCGCGCCCGGCCTTTTTTTTTTTTTTTTTGAGATGAGGTCTCACTTTGTTGTTCAGGAGGGAGTGCAGTGGTGTGATCTTGGCTCAGTCGACTTCCTGAGCTCAAGCGATTCTCCTGCCTCTGCTTCCCAAGTAGGTGGGATTACCAGTGTGTGCCACCATGCTCAGCTAATTGTTTTTTAGTTTGTGTAGAGACAGGAGTCTCTATGTTATGTTGCTGTGTTGCCCAGGCTTGTCTGGAACTCGGCCTCAAACCATCTACCGCCTTGGCCTCTCAAAGTGCTGGGATTACAGGCATGAACCACTGCACCTGGTCAGCCTCTTATTTCTTTAATTCCCTCTCCCAACAAAAAGTGAGTTTATCTGCTTTCAGAGTGCCTTGAACTTCGCCTTTTTACTACAATTCATTACTCATGTGACTATTTGTTTAACATCTGTCTTCCTCGCTGCTCTGGGATCTAATCTGACTTGTTCTTCTCCGTATTCCCGGTCCTCAGCACAGAGCTAACTACAGTTGATACATATTGAATGACTGTTGAACGACCTACCTAGATGCTCAGCTAAAAAACTGGGACTGTTGGCTCCTCCATCTTCCTCACATCCCACATCCAATAAAAGCCTCCTTCCTCTAACTTTCTGAATATGTCTTGAATTTATTTTTTCCTCTACCTCAACTACTATGCTAATCATGACCAAACTCTCAAATTTTAAAAATTAATACTCTTTAAACACACAGATTGGGACACATATAACCTTTTTTTTTTTTTTTTTTTTTTTGGAGACAGGGTCTCATTCTGTTGCCCAGGCTGGAGTGCAGTGGCATGAACACGGCTCACTGAAGCTTCAACCTCTTGGGCTTGAGTGATCCTCCTGCCTCAGCTTCCTGCGTATCATTTTATAAAAATATTATTAAGAAAAAAGAAAACAAACATCTACTGAAATAGTCCCTTCCCATGAACCCAACTAATTCCTTTGAAAGGAAGGACGAACTGCAGGTTGCTGAAGAATGCACAAACTCTTAGCAGTCTACACTGTGAATATAGTTTAGACATGGGTGTAGCAGACCACGTTGGATGAAGGAAAAAAATAGTGGACTACTTCTTTGTGAAACGATGAATTTTGTTTTTGTTGTTGGAAAGGGAAACAAAGGTCTCCTATATATTGACTTAGGACTTTGCGGTTTCTTTCAAATGACCCAGGGGAAATAGGAGTATGAATTTATTTGAACAGGATAATTCATGTCAGCCTTAAGAGAACATGCCGGGATATACTTTGTGTACTCTCACAAAAACATGCCCAGAGAAGGCCAGAAGTCAGAATACTATATGTTCCAACCATTGACCTCATCTCCTCAAGGTGATGGTCGCCAAGACCTCAGCTCCAAGGCATGCTGGGAACTCTTCAGAGGGCTAAGGGGAAATGAGGAATTGGATCAGGCAGGAATGAAACTGGGGTTAGTGGAACCAGCTAAGCAATGAAGCTGATCTCTGGTTAGATGTTCAAAGTCTAATCACAATGGGTAGGCTGGTGTGGCAAACCGGTTTCAGCATGACTGTCTCCACCTGGTGGGTAGTACCAGGGAGCTCAGAGCAGGACTCCAGGAATAGAGCCAGGAATGAAGGCAGCTGGCAGTGTCACAATCCTATGCTCTTTTTGACTCAACACCAACTGGTGCCATTCATGCTACCCTCCATGAATGGCACCAACGAGAAATAAAAGTTCTCTGTTTGTAGCCCATACAAGCAACCAAGCCACTTTTGAATCATTTTCTCAATAAGATCATTTTAAAAAAAAATTCTTGTAGCCTTATCTTTTCTAAATGCATTATTTTAGTGGTTTGGGGAAAGTTTATATCCCTGGCCTGTTTTTTGGGTCAAGATAGTAATAGGACTTCTATCTCAGGCAATATGACAGATGAGATTTCTTGAAAAGCTTATTAACACAACACACTTAAAACTGTTGGCCAAAATATAACAGACATCCTTTGAACTGTGTAACTGACCTGCGTATGTGGAGGGGCAAGGATTGGTAGAAGAAAAATCCCCAAGGGACCACCACCCTAACACAGACACACAGACACACACACACACACACACACACACACACACACACACACAAAAGAAAAATAAAAAACAGAATTGTCACTAACTGATTCTTCATTCGTCATTTTCCTTGGGGAAGTCATTGATTGTCTCACAAACAGGAGTTGAAGTGTCATGGGGCCCACTGGGCAAGGAGTTGGAACTGAGACCTCACCATAAAGCTGGACCCTTCAGAGACCCCCACCCTTAGTAAAAGTGTAATTAGAACCAATTTACCCTTCAGCACTGGGAGACAACTAGGAAGCTAGGCAGCTTCAGTGTAGGGGAAAAAACCTTTCTCCTGATAAATCTTTTTTTGTGTGTGTGACGGAGTCTTGCCGTTGCCCAGGCTGGAGTACAATGGCACCATCTCTGCTTACTGCAAGCTCTGCCTCCCGGGTTCAAGCGATTCTTCTACCTCAGCCTCCCGAGTAGCTGGGATTACAGGTGCTTGCTACCACCCTGGCTAATTTTTGTATTTTTAGTAGAGACAGGGTTTCACCATGTTGGCCAAGCTGGCCTCAAACTCCTGACCTCGTGATCCACCTGCCTCAGCCTCCCAAAGTGCTGGGATTACAGGCATGAGCCACTGCGCCCAGCAAGAATTCTTAACCTTAGATGAGTCCTCAGGCTAGTCTGAGAAATGCTAAATAAGATGTTACCATAAAGTTTACTGTTCTTGGGGGCCCAGGCAGATGTAAATGCTAAACATCTCGGAGTCAAACATCTTTGACTCCTATAATGGTCGAATTACATAATAATTACGTAATAAAAAATGTTTTAAATGAATTATATAATTGCATAATTGTATAAGAAAAGATGTTTTAAGTAAGTTTAAAAAAAAAAGCCTGTTCATGATAAACCCTCAGAAAACCAGGGAATAGTAGGAAATTTACTCAATTTAGTACAGGAAACTATAGGAATCTACAGCCAGTATCATTCTTAAAAGCTGAAATAGAGAATGCATTCCTCTTATGATCAGGAGCAAGATAAGGATGTCAGCTGTTACCACTTTTAGTCAACTTTGTATATACTAGAGTTTTCACCAGTACAATAAAGCAAGAAAACTAAATAAAAAGCGTAAATATTGAAAAGAAAGAAGTAAGTCTGCCTTTATTCACAGATGACATCATTGTATCCAGAGAAAACTCAAAGGATTTACAAACTACCAGAACTAATAATTCAGCAAGGGCATCAAATACAAGGTCAATGTACAAAATCAGTTATACTTCTATGTATGTATCAGTTTCCAATTTGTGACAAATTGTCACAAATTCAATGGCTTTTAAAAACACTAACTTATTATCTTACAGTTATTTATTTATTTATTTGAGATGGCGTCTCACTCTGTCACCCAGGCTGAAGTGCAGTGGCACAATCTCGGCTCACTGCAACCTTTGCCTCCTGGGTTCTCCTGCCTCAGCCTCCTGATTAGCTGGGATTATAGGTGTGCACCACCATCCTGGCTAATTTTTGTAATTTTTAGTAGAGATGGAGTTTCACCATGTTGGCCAGGCTGGTCTTGAACTCCTGACCTCAAATGATCTGCCTGCCTCGGCCTCCCAAAGTGCTGGGATTACAGGCGTGAGCCACTGTGCCTGGTCCCTGTCTTACAGTTAATGAGATCAGAAGTCTGAAAGGGTTCTCGCTGGGCTAAAATCAAGGTGTTAGCAGGGCTGCCTTCATATCTGGAGGCTCTAGGAGAGAAGCCCTGTGTTTTGCCTTTTCTAGTTTCTGGAGACTGTCTCATGGTCCCCTTTCATGTTCAAAGTCAGTTCTCACAGTGTGTGACTGCCACTCTGACATTGACTCTGCCTTCTTCCACATTTAAGGATCCTTACATTGGGCCCACACAGAAAATACAAAATAATCTTTCTATTTTAAGGTTCTTTGATTAACAACCTTAATTCCATCTGCAATTTTAAATTCCCCTTGCCATATAATGTAACACATTGATAGGTTCTAGGGATTAGGACACAGACATCTTTGGAGATGGCCTTTTTCTGCTTGTTACAATTTACTATCATCAGGTAGAAAACGAAATTTGAAAATACTGTATCCAATAGCATCATAAAATTAAAAACCTAAGAATAAATTTAATTAAAAATGTACAAGGCTGCTATACTGAAAACTAGAAAATAGTGTAGAAAAAATTTTTTAAAACATTTAAATTAATGGAGAGACCATATTACTCATGGGTTGGAAGGCTCAGTACCTTATAATGTCACTTCCTGAAAATATCTGTAGATTCAATGCAATCCCAGTCAAAATCTCAACATGTTTTTTCGTAGAAATTGGCAAGCCAATTCTGAAATTTATGTTGAAGTACAAAGGACCCCTAATTGCAAAGACAATCCTGAAATCAGAATTTACTCTACCTGACTTCAGGATTTACTAGAAAGCTACAGCAGTAATTAAGCCAATGTGATAGTGACATAAGGATAGACAAGTAAATAGAATAAAACACAGTCTCGAGATAGATCCACATACACATGGTCAATTGAATTGTGACAGACGTGCCAATGCAATTCAATGAGGAGAGGAAAATTTTTTTAACCAAAGGCTCTGGAGCAACTGGATAAACATATGGAAAATGGAATTGAAAGCATGAGAGAGGATTAAAGATAAAATACAAAAAGACGAGGACAGCTTGACTAGTGTTGGGGGAGTTGGAAGGGCTTGAATGGAAGAATGAAAGAAGATTTCGCTGTGTTTCAGTGGGGCTTGCTTCTGCCAGTTTTATAAAGCAGTATCCTCCGCCCCTCTCCGCCGCTCTTTGAGGGGTAGGCTGGTGTGCTAAGCAGAATTCTAAGATGGGCCCCAAGATTCCCACTCCCTGGCGTACATGCCTTGTACAATTATCTCTCCTTGAGCATGGAGGAGTCTGTGAATTTGATGGTATGGTTACTATGGTGATTACCTTCCATTACTTAGGACTCCATCATAGGTGACTTGGAGAGGGGAGGATTGGAAGTCAGAGGGACGTGCTCCACGTGGCCTGGAGGAAAACAAACGTGCATGTTGTGAAGTGCCTATGGGGGCCACACTGCAGCTGCAGGCAGCCTCTAGGAGCTGAGAGCAGTCCCCAGCAGACAGCTAGCAAGTAAACAGGGATCTCCATCCTACAACCCCTGGCAACTGAATTCTGCCAACAACCTGAATGAGCTTGGAAGGGGACCCCAAGCCCCAGATGAGAGCCATAACCCCAGCCATCACCTTGACTGTGGCCTTGTGAGAGCTGAGCCGATGATGCAGCTAAGCCATGCCCACGCTCCTGGCCCATGGAAACTGAGATAATGGATTCCCATCATTTTAAGCCACTGATTTTGTAATAATTTGTTACCCAGCAATAGAAAATGAATGCAGATGGCAGGTCTGTCCCAGCTGCAAATGTCATCCTGCACAGGACCAATTTCGATTTCTCTCGTCATACGTGCCTTAGGGATTGGTCTTCCCAGGACAGAGGGCCAAGCTGTTTTGGACGTGGTTGAAGTGAAATAATACCCACCACCCACTGAGGATTTGAAAGGTCCATTTGGGGTGAAAGGAATTGACATTGCTCTGAGTCTTTAACCTAGCCTCTTCTGGGATCAATTTAATCAAACATTCCAAGTTAAGAGTAGGAAGTCCAGATCGGCTGGGTGTGGTGGCTCACACCTGTAATTCCAGCACTTTGGGAGGCCGAGGCGGGCAGATCACCTGAGGTCAGGAGTTCCAGACAAGCCTGGCCAACATGGCGAAACCCTGTCTCTACTAAAAATACAAAAATTGGCTGGGTGTGGTGGTGGGCACCTTTAATTCCAGGTACTAGGGAGGCTGAGAATCACTTGAACCCGGGAGGTGGAAGATGCAGTGAGCTGAGATTGCGCCACTGCACTCCAGCCTGGGCGACAGAGCAAGACTCCATCTCAAAAAAACACAAGGAAAAAAAAAGTTCAGATCCTTCTCACACAGTGTATTGAGCTGAGCTTTCAAAACTGGGGTTCAGGGCTGACCTTTGGAGTACTGAAAATCAGGCATTTGCTATACTGGTCGTATCTGTGGAGCAAACCTGCAGTAAGGTGGTACCTTGGATACTTGGGAGTTCATTCATAGCAGATAAATTCTGGTCCATTTGCTGGGGACATGGTGGCCAGTGGGAACTTGATCAGACTGGACCTTCATGTCTCAGAACCTAAGCATTATTGAGTCTGATGGTTTCGGCATTTTAATATGTGCAGTAAGTTAACCTGGGAAAGCAGGGCAGATATACAAAACCAGTTACAGCCTTTTCCTTTCCTCATTGCAGAACCAAAATTACAAGGGCCATGGATTGTCAAAGGGAAAAGAGCGGTGAGTGGTCCCATCCAATCCAACAATCACAGACAACCAACCTCCCTCCCTCGCCTTTTCAATCCCTCTCTCACTTTTCTACTTCAGCAATTATAATGAAAATGATAGTAGAAGTAGTAAAGCTAAACCATTATTGAGCACTTACCATGTGCCAGGCTCTGGGCCTGTCACTTTACCTGTATTGGCTCATTGAATCCTGACCCCAACGATTTGAAGTAGATACTACTATTGTGCCCATTTTACAGATGGAGAAACTGAAGCTCAAAAAGGCTAAGTGACTTGCTCAAGATCACATGATCAGTTAGGGGCAGAGCTTGTTGGACTCCAGGGCCCACTATCTAACTTTGGTCTCTCCTGCCTCCTTCAACAACCCTGTGATGACTTGATGACTTGCATGTCAGCTGTCCTCTGATCTGCTTCACTCTGCATCGACAACCTGGATGCCAAACCCAGCACCCCTTTGGATCTCCTAAAGAGAATCCACTTGCACAAAGCAGGAGTGAACAATGTAGACTTTATTGAAGATTTTTGTGGGGAGTTAGAGGAGGTAGTTTACATAGCAAATGTTTTGATAATCTATTCTCTGGCTCATTAGATATTTCTCTCTCTCTCTCTCTGTCTTTCTCTCCTTTTCTTTTCTTTCTTTTCTTTTCTGTTCTTTTCCTTTGAGTTTCGCTCTTGTTACCCAGACTGGAGGGCAATGGCATGATCTCAGCTCACGGCAAACTCTGCCTCCTGGATTCAAGTGATTCTCCTGCCTCAGCCTCCCGAGTAGCTGGGATTACAGGCATGCGCCACCATGCCCAGCTAATTTTGTATTTTTAGTAGAGACAGGGTTTCACCATGTTGGTCAGGCTGGTCTCGAACTCCTGACCTCAGGTGATCCACCTGCCTCGGCCTCCCAAAGTGCTGGGATTACAGGCGTGAGCCACCGTGCCCAGCCAGATATTTCTGTTCTTTCTAAAGTCCCTCCTGGCTATACCACCACTGAGGAGGGCATGTGTGATTTGGGATGCTTCTCTCTTGCAGCGCCCATCTTCTTTGCCTTCTTTCTCTCCATACTGACTATCCCACCAACTTCAAATCTCTCACTCTCTTATGCAGGGCAACTCAGCAATGTTCCGGATCCTGGCCCTAAACATACATGCCCACCCGACCCCCATCCCAACAAAACAAAGAGCACTTAACAGGCCTGTGTTAGGCTGTTTTTGCATTGCTATAAAGGAATAGCTGAGACTTTTTATTTATTGATTGATTTACGTTGAGACAGAGTTTCGCTCTTGTTGCCCAGGCTGGAGTGCAATGACCTGATCTTGGCTCACTGCAACCTCCTCCTCCCAGGTTTAAGTGATTCTCCTGCCTCAGCCTCCCGAGTAGCTGGAATTCCAGGTGCCCGCCACCATGCGTGGCTAATTGAGACTGAGTAATTTATAAAGAAAAGAGGTATAATTGGCTCATGTTTCTACAGGCTGTACAAGCATGGCACCAGCATCTGCTCAGCTTCTGGTGAGGCCTCAGGGAGCTTACAATCATGGTGGAAGGCAAAGGGGGAGCAGGCATGTCACATGGCAAGAGTGGGAACAAGGGAGAGATCCCAGGCTCTTTTAAACAACCAGATCTCCCATGAACTGAGTGAAAACTCACTTGTCACCAATGGGATGTTGCCAAACCATTCATGAGGGATACGTGTTCAGGATCCAATCACCTCCCACCAGGTCCCACCTTCAACACTGAGAATCACATTTTAACTTGAGACTTGGAGGGGACAAACATCCAAACCATATCAAGGCCCCATCTACTTATTTCATAAAGGCACACACACACACGCACACACACACAGGTATTTACCATAAAACATTTTTTATTTATGTGCCTTATTAGGGCACATGTAGATATGTGTTCCACTACCAGTAAGAGAAAACTCGTAATAGTAGCTTAAACAAATTGTATTTATTTTCTTCACATTACAAAGAGCCTGGGGTGCTGGTACAGTGGTTCAATAATGTCAGAGCCAGCGTCTTCATGATTGCCTTTTTTTTTTTCTTTTTTTGAGATGGAGTCTCACTCTGTTGCCCAGGCTGGAGTGCAGTGGTGCGATCATGGCTCACTGCAGCCTTGATCTCCCAGGCTCATGCAATCCTCCCATCTCAGCCTTCTGAGTAGCTGGAACTACAGGCTCATGCCAGTGCACTTGGCTATTTTTTTTTTTCCAAACTCTTGCTCTGTTGCCCAGGCTGGAGTGCAGTGGCGTGATCTCGGCTCACTACAGCCTCCACCCCAGAGGTTCAAGTGATTCTCCTGCCTCAGCCTCCCTAGTAGCTGGAACTACAGGCGCCTACCAGCACACCTGGCTAATTTTTGTGTTTTTAGTAGAGACGGAGTTTCACCATATTGACCAGGCTGGTCTCGAACTCCTGACCTTGTGATCCACCCGCCTTGGCCTCCCAAAATGCTGGGATTACAGGCGTGAGCCACAGCACCCGCCTCACTAATTTAAAAAAATTTTTTTTTTTTATTTTTTGTAGTTATGAGGTCTCACTATGTTGCCCAGGCTGGTCTCCAACACCTGGCCTCAAGTGATCCTCCCACCTCGGACTCCCAAAGTGTTGGGATTACAGGCATGAGCCTTCATGATTGTCTTGACCTCTTCCTCATGGAGACCAAATGGCCGCTATAGCTCCAGCCTTCATGTCATGATCAAGACAGGAAGAAGAGGGGAGGGAAAACTCAAGCCACATCCCTTCCTTCCCTCCCTCCCTCCCTCCCTCCCTCCCTCCCTCCCTCCCTCCCTCCCTCCCTCCCTCCCTCCCTTCCTTCCTTCCTTCCTTCCTTCCTTCCTTCCTTCCTTCCTTCCTTCCTTCCTTCCTTCCTTCCTTCCTTCCTTCTTTCCTTCCTCAAAAGACCAAAACTGTCCCAGGAACTTACCCTTTCTAGCAGTCTTATGTTTCTATCTTATTGACTAGAATTGTGTAACGTGGCCACCCCAACTGCATGGGTAGCTAGGAATACAAGTTATGTTAAGTGTCATTGTACTGTTATTACTATTCTGCACCCTGCTTTTGTCACACAAAATATGTTTCATGTTTATCCACGTTGGCACATGTAGCTCTGAATGCATTGTAACTGCTACCTCTGTTTCATTGTGTATCACACGTTATTTACCCATCTTCCTGTCGAAAAGCACTTATGAAGTACTGGTTTCAGCAGAAACTGACCCTGGGGGAAGGACGTGAGAGCAAATGGTTTATTTGGAAGGTAATTCCAGTGAGCACTGACAGGGAAGTGGGGAAGTAAGACAGCTGAGGAGGGAAACCAGTAAAAGGTGCATCATCGACAGGTAATTGCTGTGAGCAAGTGGGCTCAATCCCCCCAGGGAATTCCTGGGAGAACGTAGAATGCACTGCAGACTCATCCTAAGTGAGAGATGAGAGACTTAGCGGATTTATCCACCAACTCCAGTCGTCACTGCTTGTATGCTGCTGGCAGAGGGGCAGTTCACTCTGGTGCTTCCAATCTGCTCCACATGCTGGCTGAGCAGACTCCGGGGGCCAGGGAAAACCCTCAGGTAGCATCGAAGGTGCTGGCAGTGGGAAGCTCTTTGATTTGCACGCACAGGAGTGGTGAATGCCAAAGGGATATGGGTAGACCACCAACAGTGTGTGCCACAGGTTATTTCTGTAACAATATTAACAATTACAGACAAGTATCTTTGCACATGTGTTTCCTGGTAGAAATGCAGAGTACAAACCCAGGGTATAGAGCTAGGATAGGTTGCTGAGTTTAGGGTACGTGCATATTCGATTTTACTGACAACTACCCAGTGGCCCTCCAAAGTGCGTTCTACCAGCAGAGGAGGAGTTTCCATTTTATCCCATTGTTGCCAAAACTTGGACCTTTAGATTTTTGCCAGTCTGATGTGTGTGACATAGTCCTTGATTGTTGTAATATGCCGAATTGCTCTCCAAAGATGTGTCCAATATGCACCCCATCAGCATTGTAAAATAATTGTCATTTCTCCACATTCTTGCGAACATTTGATATTTGCCTGATTTTTAATATTTTCTGCAACCTGATGGATTTTGAAATTGTATCTCTTTGTCGTTTTGGGTCTATTGCATATATTTTTAGTAGTCCATGTTGTCTCCTCTATTGACTTTTAGTGAAACCTCCTAATTTTATCTTTTTTTTTTGTCATATTATTTGTAGAGATGAGGTCTTACTATGTTGCTCAGCCTGGTCTCAAATTCCGGGGCTGAAGTGATCCTGCCTTGGCTTCTCAAAGTGCTGGGATTACGGGCATGAGCCACCGTGCCCGGCCTATTTGATCTTTTAAATGGTTACTTTAGAGCAGCAGTTCTAAAAGTTTAAGCTCAGGGTGGGTCCCTTTACAACTTAAAAATTATTGTGAAACGAATTAACTTTTGTATATGTGGCATACATCTAACAATGTGTACCATATAAGAAATTTAAGCTGATAAATTTTAATTTATTTTATTATTTTGTTTTATTTTTGAGACAGAATCTCACTCTGTCACCCAGGCTGGAGTACAGTGGTGCGATCTTGGCTCACTGCAATCTCCGTCTCCCCAGGTTCAAGCAATTGTCCTGCCTCAGTCTCCCTAGTAGCTGGGATTACAGGCATGCACCACCACATCCAGCTAATTTTTGTAATTTTTAGTATAGATGGGGTTTCACCATGTTGGCCAGGCTGGTCTCGAACCCCTGACCTCAGATGATCCACCCACCTTGGCCTCCCAAAATGTTGGGATTACAGGCATGAGCCACCATGCCCGGCCTAAGCTGATAAATTTTAAAAATACTTATTCATTCATTTAAAAATCAATAAAATACTCATTACATAGTAGCATAAACTTTTTTTTTTTTTTTTTTTTTTTTTGGAGACAGGGTTTTACCCTGTCACCCAGGCTGGAGTGCAGTGGTATGATCTCAGCTCACTGTAACCTCTGTCTCCCGGGTTCAAGCGATTCTCGTGCCTCAGTCTCCCAAGTAGCTGGGATTACAGGCTACCACGCCCGGCTAATTTTTGTATTTTTAGTAGAGACGGGGTTTCACCATGTTGGCCAGGCTGGTTTCGAACTCCTGACCTCGAGTGATCCGCCTGCTTCGTCCTCCCAAAGCGCTGGGTTTACAGGTGTGAGCCACTGTGTTCGGCCCAACATTTTTAGGAGTTATAGTTATATTTCCCCACCAAAATGTACTGAGGTGAGTAGTAGTCATTTTACATTTTTGTGAATCTCTTTAATGTTTGGCTTATTGGAAAACATTTGACTTTCCAGATCTTCTGTGCTCAATCTGTTAATATAGATTGTTTTGGTCGAAGGACAGGAAGAAAATCCAGCCTCACAAAGGTATTTGGAAAAGGGAAGACTTTGTGTACCCCTGAAAGAGAGTTGGGGACCCTGAGGAATATTTGAGACCACACTTCACAACCTATGGCTCTAGGGGATTACAATATGCATCCTTACCTTATCACCTTCAAGTCTACCTTGAAGCATAATTACACCACTTCAGCTACAACTAAGAACCCTACAGCAACACACTTCTGTTTGCTCCCCTCTGGTCCTTTGTGCTGCTATTTTTGTCATATATGTACTTGTAAATATGTTACAAACCCTTCATTACATTCTCACTATATTTGCTTTAAATAGCTACTTGTATTTTTTTTTTTAATTAAGACATGGAAGAAAGTATTCCATATTTACTCCACTCATCTTTCCTTCTGAATTTCCATCTGGTATAATTTTCCTTCAGCCTGAGGAACGTTCTTTAGTGTTTCTTATAGTGTGGATCTGTTGGCAATAAATTCTCTCAGCTTTTATTTATTTGAAAATGTCTTTATTTCACTGTCATTTTTTAAGTAAAGTTTTACTGGATATAGAATTCTAGGTTGATCTTTTTTTCTTTAAGCACTTGAAAGATGATATTCTTTTGTCTTTTCAGGCTTATGTTGTTTCTGATGTGAGGTCAGCTGTTCTTTTTTTTTTTTCGGAGTGGGGGACAGAGTCTCGCTCTGTCGCCCAGGCTGGAGTGCAGTGGGGCGATCTCAGCTCACTGCAACTTTCACCTCCCAGGTTCAAGGGATTCTCCTGCCTCAGCCTCCGAGTAGCTGGGATTACAGGTACCTGCCACTACGCCCAGCTAATTTTTGTATTTTTAGTAGAGACGGGTTTCTCCATGTTGGTTAGGCTGGTCTCAAACTCCTGACCTCAGGTGATCCACCTGCCTTGGCCTTCCAAAGTGCTGGGATTACAGGCGGGAGCCACTGTGCCCGGCCAGAGTCAGCTGTTCTTGTCTTCCACTCCCACTCTCCACCCCTCCCCCCCACCCCCCTATGCAATGTGTCTTTTTTCTCAGGCTGTTTTTTTTTTTTTTTTTTTTTTTGAGACTGTTCTGTTTTTCAGCAATTTGGCTATGGCTTACCTGCGTGTAATTTATGTTGTGTCTATCTTGCTTGGGGTTAATTGAGCATCTTGGATCTGTGAGTTGATAATTTAATCAAATTTGGAAAACTTTTTAGCCACCATTTCTTCAAAAAATATTTTCTGTCCTATCTCTTCTTCCTCTCTTTCTTGAACTTCAATTACATGTATGTTAGACTGCTTGATATTATCTCACAAGTCGCTGAGGTTCTGTTCATGTAAAAATTTTTTCTCTAATTCAGTTTGAACAATTTCAGTTGTACTGTTATAAAATGTATGGTTTTTCCTTCTCAATGCCCAGTCTCTTGTTAAGCACACCCATTGAACTTTTAATTTCAGATATTATATTTTTCCCTTCTAGAATTTCCATTTGGTTCTTTTTTTTTTTTTTTTTTTTTTTGACAGTTTCTTACTCTGTCACACAGGCTGGAGTGCAGTGGTGCGATCATGGCTCACTGCAGCTTTAACTTCATGGGCTCAAGTGATCCTCCCACCTCAGCTCCCCAGGTAGCTGGGACTACAGGCACGTGCCACCATGCCTGGCTAATTTTAGAACTTTGTGTAGAAATGGGGTCTCACAGTGTTGCACAGGCTGGTCTTGAACTCCTGGGTGATCTTCCCACCTCAGCCTCCCAAAGTGTTGGGATTACAGATGTGAGCCACTTGGCCATTTGGTCCTTTTCTGCAATAACTCATCTATTCACACATTGTATCCATCTTTTCCCATAAATCCTTTAACATATTTATAAAGATTTTTAAATTCCTTCTCTAATGATTCTGATAACTGAGTCATTTATGGGTTTATTTCAATTGGCTATTTTTCCTCTTGATTATGTATTACATTTTCCTACTTTGCTATTGCATGTGTTATATTTTTAGAACTGCACTCTGGATCTTGTGTATGAAAAGCAATTATATATAATAAATTTTAGTCTATATATACACACACATACATACACACACTTTATAGAGTATGTAAGCTCCTTCCTCTGTCTAGCGGTTAGGGTTAGGGGCTGATCTTTCAGATTCCTCCTAAAGCTGAATTGAACATAGATTGGGCTGCAGCTTTAATTAAATTGTGTGCACTCCAGTCCAGTCTCCTTCACTGCCATTTTGAGCTTGTTAGTGTTTGAACTAGGTGGGGCTGCAGTGCCCATTATTGTTTAATTTATTTTTATTTTTAGAGACAATGTCTCACTATGTTGCCCAGGCTAGTCTCCAACTCCAGTTTTTCATCTGTCAACATAAAAAAATAGAGACAAATCTCCAAGTAAAAAGGTTTTATTTGGGAATAATATACAAGAAGTAGAACTGCAATCTAGGATGTCCATATAGACTAGGATGGCTCCCAGCATGTCTGAGAACAAAGGAAAAGATTAGGGTTTTCCTGGGGAAAGAGGAGATTTACGTAAGTTGTTTCAAAAGAAAGTTCATTGGGGCTAGCAGGGTTTTTTATGAGAGCTGGCGAGTTCAGTAGCAGATTGGTGAGTGTCAGTAGTTGCTAGGTAGGACTTGGAGTCTTGGAGTTCTTGTTAGGCCTTTGCAGTTTTGGATTGGGCCTGAGAAACAGTGTCAGGCTAGTATTCTTCTGTTAGCTGCTAGCTGCCCTTGTGCTGTTAGCAGTACTTGTGTCTCATGTGGTAAGCTGTGGTTTGGAAAATGTTCTTGTGATGGTTCTTATTATCTGGCAACTCATACATGAGAATCCTCCCTTCATGACCTTCCCTGGCTCTGTTTCTTTACTTTTTTACTTTTTATTTTTTGAGATGGAGTCTCATTCTGTCACCCAGGCTGGATGCAGTGGTGGGATCTCGGCTGACTGCAACCTCTGCCTCCCAAGTTCATGAGATTCTCCTGCCTCAGCCTTCCAAGTAGCTGGGACTACAGGTGTGCACCCCCATGCCCGGCTAAGAGCATGGGGCGGAGGCTGGAGAGCAGTGGCGTGATCTCGGCTCACTGCAGCCTCTGCCTCCCAGGTTCCAACGATTCTCCTGCCTCAGCCTCCTGGGTAGCTGGGATTACAGGCACATGCCACCATACCTGGCTAGAAGCTGGGAAAGGCAAGGAAACAAATTCTCCCATAGAGCCTCCAAAAGGAATGAAGCTCTGCCAACCCATTTCAGTCCCTCTGACTTCTGGGACAGTAAGGTTATTCATGTATTTATTTATGTATTTATGTATTTATTTATTTATTGAGACAGGGTCTCACTCTCTTGCCCAGGCTGGAGTGCAGTGGCACAGTCTCAGCACACTGCAACTTCCACCTCCCGGGTTCAAGTGATTCTCCTGCTTCAGTCTCCCTAGTAGCTGGAATTTCAGGCGCCAGCCACTACACCCAGCTAATGTTTGTATTTTTAGTAGGGACGGGGTTTCACCATGTTGGCCAGGTTGGTCTGGGACTCCTGACCTCAGGTGATCTGCCTATCTCGGCCTCCAAGAGTGCTATGATTACAGGCAGGAGCCACTGCGCCCGGCCTAATTTTTTTGTGTTTTTAGTAGAGACGGGATTTCACCAGGTTGGTCAGGCAGGTCTCCAACTCCTGACCTTAAATGATCAAATGATCCACCCGCCTCGGCCTCCCAAAGGGCTGGGATTATAGGCGTGAGCCACCTCGCCGGGCCCCCGGCCCTATTTTGCCAGGGTCTGACATAAGTGACTCCATTTTGAATCTGACAACTTTCACATACCACTAATTATAATGTTAGCTCGAGTTTTTTTAGATGCTTTTATCAAGTTGACGAAGTTCCTCTCAGAGTTTTTAAATGAATGAGTGTTTAATTTTTGTCAAATGCCTTTTCTGCATCAATTGATATGATCATGTGATTTCTCCTTTTTAGTATGTTAATGACTGTTTTTTTTTTTTTGAGACAGTCTCTGTCGCCCACACTGGAGTACAGTGGCGCTATCTCAGCTCACTGCAACCTCTGCCTCCCCAATTCAAGCAGTTCTTCTGCCTCAGCCTCCCGAGTAGCTGGGACTACAGGTGCCCACCACCACACCTGACTAATTTTTGTATTTTTAGTAGAGATGGGATTTCACCATGTTGGCCATTCTGGTCTTGAACTCCTGACCTCAAGTAATCTTCCTGCCTCAGCCTCCCAAAGGGTTGGGATTATAGGCATGAGACACCATGCCTGGCTCATTGATTAATTTTTGAATATTGAACCAGCCTTGCCTGCTGGAATAAACTCTGCTTGGTTATGGTGTATAATCATTTTTATATATTGCTGAAATCTATTTGATTGCATTCTGTTAAGGATTTTTCCATCTATATTCATAAGGGATATTGGTCTGTGGTTTACTTCTTGTGTACTGTCTTTGGTTTTGATATCAGGTTAATACTAACTTGGCAAAATTGAATTTGGAAATTCTCCCTCTTCTTCTATTTTCTGGAAGAGATTGTGTAGGATTGGTGTTAATCCTTCTTCAAATATTTGGGGAAATTCTACAGTGAAACCATCTGAGCCTGGAGATTTCTTTTTTGGGAGGTTTTGAATTATGAATTCAATTTCCTTAATAGCTATAGAGCTATTCAAATTACCTATTTCATATTGGATGAGTTGTAGTAATTGTGCTTTTTGAGGAATTGGTCCATTTCATCTAAGCTGTCAAATGTAGGTGTGTAGAGCATTTCCTCATTGTGGCTGTGATACCTGCGGGCTCCATAGCAGGAGCCTCTGTTTCGGTCCTCTTATTGGGTAGCTGGGTCTTTCTTTTGTCAGTCTTACTGACAAATAGGCTTGTCGATTTTATGGATCTTTCCAGAGAACTTGCCTTTTATTTTACCATTTGGCTATACTGTTTTTCTGTTTTCGATTATATTGATTTCCAGCTCTCCTCTAGGCCCTCTTTAACATCACCCCAGAGTGGGAGGGCACCTCATTACTGCCAGGTCGGGGAGGAAGTCCAGGCTCCACACGTGGTCTCCACTGCTCAGTGGGGGTGGAAGCCTCATTACCGCCTGGCAGAGGTGAAAGCCTGGCTATGTCTGTGGCCTTCTCTGACAGCACCGGGCAGGGGTGTTGGGTGCCCTGCTGCAACCTCAGGGGAAGTCTAGACTCCCTACCCAGCCTTTGCTGGCATCACTGGGAGTGGGCCACAGATGTGTTCTTGGGGATCCAGCTGGAGTAGAGCAGTGATGTCCAAGTCTTCTGCCTGGCTAGGCTGCTCCTTTCTTGGTCCTTTGGCTAGAAACGGGGTGCTTTTGTTGAAGCTTTATCGTCTGTGCCCATTGGCATTTCTGGGTTGGTGGCTTTTCATCTCCATATCTGAACTGTATGAGATAAAAAGGAAACTCAGGGAATTCACCACCTTGTAGTTCCCGTGGTCCTGAAGTCCTCAGCCAGTCTGCCCTCTTCTCTATCTTTTCGTCTTGTATTTGTTTTATAGATAATATCTTGAGTTTTCAGTTGTATCAGTAGGAGGAATAGGAAAAAGTACATCCGCTTCATCTTCCCAGATGATTGCCAGGAGAGGGCTTTGCAAATACTTATCCTTTCACGTAAGGATTAGTCATAGCACATGGAAAGCAACCAGATCATGCCTGGCACGTAGTAGGCTTGGATACAATGATCATTATTTTTCAATGATTCGAAGATGCTATAATTCTCAATTTGATTATGCTAAGTGTTGTCATGCTCTAATGCTAAATTCTAAAATACAGTGTGGAACTTTCCAGATATGGAACTTGACTTCTCTTCCTCCCACTTTTTTTCCTCTCCCTGCGCCACCCTAGGAAAATCATTGATCCTGAGCAAATGTTCATTGCCTTGTCTTGCAGAGAGCAGAGAGCGTCAATCCGGTTCAAGACCACCCTCATGAACACACTCATGGACGTCCTTCGCCACAGGCCAGGATGGGTGGAAGTGAAGGAGTAAGACACTCCCCCCAGCCTTGTCCCTTCTTCCCTTTGTCTCACAGGTCCTTGTCTTCCTTCGGTTTTCTCCTAATTCCCCTGGGTGGCCACTGGGACTTGTCCCAAAGTGGCTGTGATATTTATTTAGCACCCACAATGTGCCAGGCACATTATCGCTATCATCTCTGTCTTATTTAAGCTTTCCAACTAAACCGTAAGATAAGATTATGTTCAGAGTTATGAAACCAATTGCTTAAAGTCACACAGCATTGCAAGCGTCAGAGCAGGATTCAAACCCAGGCGCATTTGTGTCCTACGGCTTTCAGTAGAAACTAGGAATGCAGCTACCACAGACCTGTGGCCTGGATCCTCCTGTGATGGGTCCAGATCAAGGACTGCTCTTCCCTGGCCACTTGCTAATTTTGTGACTTTGGCCTGTAAGCCTGCCTTTCTTCTTTCATGCTGGCCTCTGGGGACACTGATTGAGACAAATCAGCATGTGATGCCTGGCACAGAGTAGGTGCTATTAGTTAGGGCTAAGGATTGGATGTATGCAATGGAAACCCAAAGTAAAAGAGGCTTCGACCTGCTAGAAGTTTATCTATCCCATTGAAGTTCATATGTAGGAAGTTCAGAGATGGTAAGGGGGCCCCACAGAAATGTGAGATCCATCTGCTTCTGTCTTTCCACTCTACTATCCCTTAGGTGAAGTCCTTGTTTTTCATAGTCCAAGATGGAGTTCCAGCCTTGCTTTCACATTCCAAACAGCAGGAGGTAGGCAAGAGGCAATAAAAGGCATAAGCCAGGTGCAGTGGCTCACACCTATAATTGCAGCCCTTTGGGAGGCCAAGGCGGGAGGATCGCTTGAGTCCAGGAGTTCAAGACCAGCCTGGGCAACATGGCAAGACCCTGTCTCTACAAAAATTTTTTAAAAAAGTTAGCCAGGCACGGTGGTGTGTGCCTGTAGTCCCAGCTACTTGGGAGGCTGAGGTGGGAAAATTGCTTGAGTCTAGGAGGTCGAGGCTGCAGTGAGCTGTGATCACACCACTGCACTCCAGCCTGGGTGACAGAGTGAGACCCTGTCCCAAAAGAAAAAAAAAAAGAAAGAAAAAAAGAAAAGGCAAGCCCATCCCTTGAAGGACACAACCCAGGAGTCTCTCACAGCTCACTGGCCAGACCTTAACCATGTGGCCACACCCAGCTACAAGGGAATCTGGAAAATGTAGGTTTTTTTTTTTTTTTTTTTTGAGACGGAATCTTGCTCTGTTGCCCAGGCTGGAGTGCAGTGGCACAATCTTGGTTCACTGCAAGTTCTATCTCTCAGGTTCACGCCATTCTCCTGCCTCAGCCTCCTGAGTAGCTGGGACTACAGGCGCCCGCCACCACACCCAGCTAATTTTTTGTATTTTTAGTAGAGACGGGGTTTCACCATATTATCCAGGATGGTCTCGATCTCCTGACCTTGTGATCCACCCGCCTCGGCCTCCCAAAGTGCTGGGATTACAGGTGTGAGCCACCACACCCAGCCGAATCTGGAAAATGTAGTTTTTATTCGGGGAAATACAAGCTACATTTTCTCAAGTAAATGCTGAAAATTCTTTTACTGTAGAGAAAGGGGAGAAGGGATAAGAGGGATAGCTGCCCTGCTGTGTGGTGCTCAGGAAATATGTGCTGCTTACCATTAGCTAAGCCTTCTGGACACTCTGTAGCATTTTGCATGCATGATCTTTTAGTCATCCCAACAAATCTTTCAGGTAGATGTTATCATCATCCCCATTTTACTAATGAGAAAACTGGGCACAAAGTAGTGAAAATGCCATGTTTGAGGTCACTCAGCTTGTGAGGGCTTGGGCTGGGATTTGCATCAATACCTACATGTTGGAAGAAAAAATATATAAAATCTTTTTAATTTTGATTAAGTCCAAAAAAAGTATATATATACAATTTCATGTCTTTTAGAATATTCACAAAGTTGTGTAATCATCACCATTTTTTTTCCCCCACATACCTGCTATGTCAAAACCATGATCTAATTCCAGAACATTTTCATTATCCCAGGAAGAAACCCCATACCCACCAGCAGTCATTCCCATTTCTCCCTCCCTCCAGCCCCTGTCTTGGGCCCTGTCTCTATCTATTCTGGACACATCATATAAGTGGAATTATACAATATGTAAACTTTTGCCTGTCTTCTTTCACTTAACATAATGTTTTCAAGGCTTATCCATGTAGCAGTATGTATCAGTACTTCATTCCTTTTTTTGTTTCTTGTTTTGTTTTTTTGAGACAGGGTCTCAGCCTGTCACCCAGGCTGGAGTGCAGTGGTGCAGTCATGACTCACTGCAACCTGAACTTCCTGGGCTTGAGTGATTCTCCTGCTTCAGCCTCCTGAGTAGCTGGGACTTCATTCTCTTTTATGACTGAATAGTATTCTACTGTGAAGAAGTACCACATTTATTTATCTATTCATTAATTGATAGGTGTTTAGGTTATTTCCACCTTTGGGCTGTTATACATAATGCTGCTGTGAACATTCATGTATGAGTTTGAATGGACATATGTTTTCACTTTTTGTGGGTATATACATAGGAGAGGAGTGACTGGGTGATATGATAACTCTATGTTTAACTTTTTTAGGAACTGCTAGACTGTTTTCTCAAGTGGCTGTGCCATTTTACATTTCCACCAGGAGTGTATGAGGGTGCCGATTTTTCCACATTCTCACCAACTCTTGTTATTATTCATCCATTTATTTATTTATTTATTTATTTATTTATTTATTTAGAGAAAGGGTCTCTCTCTGTCACCTAGGCTGGAGTGCAGTGGTACAATCACAGCCAACTACAACCTTGACCTCCTGGGCTCAAGTGATCCACCCACCTCAGCTTCCTGAGTGGCTGGAACTACAAGCACACACCACCATACCTTGCTAAATGTTTTAAGTTTTTTTTTGTAGAGATGGGGTCTCATTATGTTACCTAGGCTCATCTTGAACTTCTGGACTTGAGTGATCCTCCTGCCTCTGCCTCCCAAAGTGTTGAGATTATAGGTATAAGCTACCGTACCGACCCTCGCATTTATTATGGCCATCCTAGTGGGTATGAAGTGGTATCATTGTGGTTTTGATTTGCATTTCCCTGATGGCTAACGATTTTTAGCATCTTTTCATGTGCTTATTAGCCATTTATAAATCTTCCTTGAAGAAATATCTATTGCCCATGTTTAAATTTAGTTGTCTCTTTATATTTGAGTTATAAGAATTCTATCTTATAAGGGTATTCTTATATATGATTTGCAAATATTTTCTTCCATTTTGTGAATTATCTTTCCTCTTTCTTTACTGTGTCTTCTGAGGTAAAAACTTTTTCATTTTGATAAAGTCCAATTTAACCTATTTTTTCTTTTGTTCCTTGTGCTTTTGGTATCACATCTAATAAACCATTGTCTAATCCAAGGTCACAAAGATTTACTCCTATGTCTTATTCTAAGAGTTTTATAGTTTTAGCCCTTACATCTAGGTGTCTGATTTAATTTTTTTTTTTTTTTTTTTTTTTTTTTTGAGACGGAGTCTCGCTCTGTCACCCAGGCTGGAGTGCAGTGGCCGGATCTCAGCTCACTGCAAGCTCCGCCTCCCGGGTTCACGCCATTCTCCTGCCTCAGCGTCCCGAGTAGCTGGGACTACAGGCGCCTGCCACCTCGCCCGGCTAAGTTTTTGTATTTTTAGTAGAGACGGGGTTTCACTGTGTTAGCCAGGATGGTCTCGATCTCCTGACCTCGTGATCCGCCCGTCTCGGCCTCCCAAAGTGCTGGGATTACAGGCTTGAGCCACCGCGCCTGGCCTTGATTTAATTTTTTATATGGTGTGAGGTAGGGGTCCAACTTTAATATTTTAAAATACTTACTTTTAAACTTTTTTATTTTGAAATAACTTTAGACCTACAGAAAAGTTTCAAAAATCATACATAGCTTCCTCTTTTAGCAGTTTCACCACCTTTCCCTGTTAGCAGCTTATGTAATCATAGTACATTTGTCAAAGTCAGGATGTTAACACTGATATATTACTGTTAACCAAGCTGCAGACATCATTTGAATTTCACCAGTTTTTTTCCACTAACATCCTTTTTCTGTTCCAGAATCCAATCCAGGATCCCACTTTGCATTTAGTTGACCTTTTTTACCTTAAATATGTTTCAGTTCCTTGGTCTTTGTCTTTCATGCCCTTGACACTTTTGAAGAGTACATTTTGTAGAATGTCCCTTGAATTGGATTTGTCTGATGTTTTCTCATCATGAGGTTATGGATTTTGGCAGGAATATCACAGAAGTGGTGCTGTGCCCTTTCCAGTGGAACTCATCGGGAGTTTGTGATGTCAATGTGTCTTATCACTGGTGACAGTACCTTGATTGACCATTAGATTAAGGTGGTGTCTGCCAGGTTTCTCCAATGTAAATTAACTTTAAAAAAATAATTAATAAGTATCTCATGGGCAGATACTCTGAGACTGCAAATATCTTGTTCCCAACAAACTTTCATGCAATGGTTTTAGCATTTTTTGATAATTCTTTTTTTTTTTTTTGAGACAGAGTCTCACTCTGTCACCTAGGCTGGAGTGCAGTGGGACAATCATGGCTTACTGCAGCCTTGACCCTCTAGGCTCAAGTGATCCTGCCACCTCAGCCCCCTGAGTAGTTGGGACTACAGGCCCATGCCACCATTCCTGGCTAATTTTTGTATTTTTTGTAGAGATGAGGTTTAACCATGTTGACCAGGCTGGTCCTGAACTCCTGGGCTCAAGTAATCCCCCTGCCTTGACCTCCCACTGTGCTGGGATTATTGGCGGGAGCCACCGTGCCTGGCCTTTTTTGAGGATTCTTGCCTAAATCTAATATTATTACAATAATTGCAAAATGGTTACTCTCTGTCATTCCTTCTACATGTATTAGGTGGCATTCTTCTGTAGAGAAAGTTTTTCTCTTCCTGCCCCTTATTTAATTATTTAGTATCAGTTTGGCTCATTGCAGTCTATCATCTTGCCTAGAGGTTACCACACCTAGATTTTCCCAATAGGAAACTGAGGCCCAGAGAAGAGGGCAAGGTCACATAAGTGCTACTGCCTGACAAGACGAGAATCAGGGCTCTTGACTCCTGTTCTAGTGCTCCTTGCACTGTGTGACATGACTTGGTAAAAACATCAGGGTGGCAAAAAGGCAGCACTGGGCATCTAGATGAAGCCCCAGCCAGCCAGCCAGGAATCTGCGAGTCTATGGTGTCTGAGGGTTTATAGAACACATGGCCATTTCCTTTTTTTTTTTTTTTTTTTTGTGAAATCGAGTCTCACTCTGTCGCCCAGGCTGGAGTGCAGTGGTGCAATCTCGGCTCACTACAACCTCTGCCTCCTGTGTTCAAGCAGTTCTCCTGCCTCAGCCTCCCAAGTAGCTGGGATTACAGGAAACTGCCACCACGCTGGGCTAATTTTTTTAGTTTTTAGCAGAGACGGGGTTTCACCATGTTGGCCAGGCTGGTCTCAAACTCCTGATCTCAGGTGATCCACACTCCTCGGCCTCCCAAAGTGCTAGGATTACAGGCGTAAGCCTCCATGCCCAACCAGCCACTTCTCCAGTGGGTTTCCATCAGTTCTTGAAACCATTCTTGCAAACCACTGTGCCTGGGCACAGCCACAGGGGAGGTTTGGAGAAGGACCAGGCCCCAGATTTTCATGAGTAACTTAGGACAAAATTTGGAAACCATAGATTTCTAGTTCCAGTGTCATTCTGTTACCATGTGCTTCACGTCACCATATCTGTGCACAGTGTGTGCACCGATGTCCATCTCTGGACATCTCTGAGCACAGTGAAAGGCTGGGCCTGTCTGCCTGCTTTAAAGCCCTTCTGCACGTGGTGTGACATTCAGGAGAAACACCAAACCAGCAGCCACAAGGAGAAGCAATTTAAATCTTTAGTTCTAGGAAAATTCCAGGCTGGGTGCAGTGGCTCACACTTATAATCCTAGCACTTTGGGAGGCCAAGGCGGGCGGATCGCCTGAGGTCAGGAGTTCGAGACCAGCCTGACCAACATGGAGACACCCGTCTCTACTAAAAATACAAAATTAGCCAAGCGAGGTAGTGCATGCCTCTAATCTCAGCTACTCTGGAGGCTGAAGGAGGAGAATCATTTGAACCCGGGAGGCAGAGGTTGCAGTGAGTTGAGATCGTGCCATTGCACTCCAGCCTGGGCAACAAGAGCGAAATTTCGTCTCAAGAAAAAGGAAAGAAAATTCCAAAGGGAGCTCCATTTACAACACAAGGCTCAACTGCTTGGCCATTGTTCCAGTTGCTATGGCTGTGTAACAAATCCCAAAATTTAGCTGCTTAGGACAGCATTGCATTAGGCACAGGGCTCCTGTGAGTTAGGGACTCTTACAGGACACAGTGGGACTGGCTTGTCTCTGTGACATCAGCTGGGGGCATCAGCTGGGAAGAGTCCAGAGCTGGAGGTCACTTGGTGGCAGGAGTAGTCTGAGGGCATCTGACTCACAAGTGTGGCAGTCGATGCTAGCTGTTTGTGGGGATCTCACTAGGGCAGACAGCTGAAGAAGGTTCTCATGGGTTCTCCTTGTGGCCTCACAGCCCCGCAGCCTCTGGATGAGGGATATAGTGTAGGCATCTTTTGGAACTACAGTCTGCCCCTGCATCCTCCCCATTGGTCCTGTTCAGGGCCTGTTCATTCATCATCCCAAGGTGATGGCGATGTCTCTTCACTTTTCTCCATTTCTGCCTCAAATTTCCTTCAGATGTCCTTTAAAACTCAGTCTACTTGTCTGTATTAGAGAAAAGGGGTGGGGGGAAGAGAGACAAACCAAACACTTTTTTTTTTTTTTTTTTTTTTGAGATGGGGTCTCACTCTGTCACCCAGGCTGGAGTGCAGTGGCACAATGTTGGCTCACCACAACCTCCAACCCCCTGCTCAAGTGATTCTCCCACCTCAGCCTCCAGAGTAGCTGGGACTACAAGTGCATGCCACCGCTTCTGGCTAATTTCTTGTATTTTTGGTAGAAATGGGATTTCACCATGTTGGCCAGGCTGGTCTCAAACTCCTGAGCTAAAACAATCCATCCACCTTGGCCTCCCAAAATGCTGGGATTACAGGTGTGAGCCAGCACGCCCAGCCCCAAACACCTTTTAATAGGAAAATGGATATACTGTGGTATGTTCACCCAATGGAATGGGAAATGGCAATTAGAATGACTGAATTAGACTCCTATGTATCAAAAGGATCGATCTCCAAAACAAAAGTTTGGTGGGAAGAAAGCATGTTGTGAAAAGAAACAGATGGGAGTGGTTCTAACCACAGAGCTTGGACTCTGGAGCCTGAGATCTGAGTTCAAATCCTGCTCTGCCGGTAAGTAATAAGTATTAGTGTTAAGTTTAAAGTCATGACAAACAATGCCATGTGCCATGATGCATGGATACACACATATGTACATGATGAAACTATAAAGTCACTACAGGCCGGGCACGGCGGCTCACACCTGTAATCCCAGCATTTTGGGAGGCCAAGGTGGGTGGATCACCTGAGGTCAGTTCCAGACCAGCCTGGCCAACATGGCGAAACCCTATCTCTACTAAAAATAAAAAATTAGCGGGTTGTGGTGGCACGCACCTGTAGTCCCAGCTACTTGGGAGGCTGAGGCAGGAGAATCGCTTGAACCTGGGAGGCAGAGGTTGCAGTGAACCAAGATCACGCCACTACACTCCAGCCTGGGCAACAAAGTGAGACTCCGTCTCAAAAAAAAAAAAAAAAAAAGCCACTGCATAGAAATGATAACACACCAAACTCAGGCTGATGGTTTCCTTTGCAGCAGGAGAGACGAAGATAGAATCAGGCAGGGATAGACAGGGGGCTTCAGTTGTATCTGTACTTTTTTACTTAAAAATGATTGTGAACAATCATGGTGGTGTTTTATTTCCTGTGGCATCTTTTCAAGCTCCTCCTCCCAGCACCCTAGCACTGGCACCCAGATTTGGTAGATTGACCCAGTTTCCTCTCCCTGGCATGGTGGTGGAGAATGGGTCAGAATTTGGAGCCGGCAGAGCTGGATGTGGGTCCTGCTGCTGCCATGTCCTCGGTGAGCAAGGTCATCCCGCCTTAGAGCTCTGGGGATGATCCAAGTCACCTTTGAGGGCTGCTCTGAGGATTTGGTGAACAGAGAGTTTTGTGAACTGGGAGGGGCTTGCAGAAGTTAGCTCATTCCACTGCGGGCTGCAGGCGTGGCAACTGGCAAGAACAAGTGAGGCCAAGTGGCTGTCGCACCACAGAGAGTTGTAGGGACTGTGGTCTGGGGAGGGTGTGCCCTGTCTGAAGGGGTGGCCGCTCCTCAGCCCAACTAATAGGTGCCAGGAGGCACTCTGGGTTCAGTGATAGCTCAAGGGAAGCCAGCCACCTGGATTTTTGTGGGAACAGTTCCCTGGTTTTTGCTGTGGTCTAACAAAGAACATTTAGGCCAGTGACACCCACGGCCACTTTCAAGAGACTCCAGAGGGACACATTGCTGCATACCCTTCCTCAAACCCCCTCGGCAGCACCTCCCTGGGCCTTGCAGTGCCAAGGTCCTCAGATCATGACCTTTATCCCCACCCCCAACCGCAACCCCAGCGAAGGAGAGTGGGACTTCTACTGGTGCGACGTCAGCTGGCTCCGGGAGAACTTCGACCACACCTACATGGACGAACACGTGCGGATCAGTCACTTCCGGAACCACTACGAGGTAAGCTGGGCAGGCAGGAGGGGACCGAGCCAACCAACTCATGTCACTGGGTGTGGCCATGAGCTGGAGCTGGTACAAGGATCAGAACAGAAAAGTATATTGGAAAAGTGTATTAGAATGTGGGATGCAACGCCGGGTGGGGAGTATGAGGGCTAGACCTATGGAGAGCCAAATGGTTTGGGGGTATAGGGATCTAAGGCCTGAGGATTGGAGGTCACAGGTTGGTTGGAGTTTCAGCACCAAGATTTGAGGAGCAAGCTGGTTTGAGGGTGCAGGGTCTGAAGGGAGAGGATGTATGAATGATTATGGTGATTTCAGGGTGGAGGCAAGTTGAGAAGTTTGGGGTCTAAAGATGGGAAGGAGGTCTAGAAGGGACAGGACTGGGGGAGGCTGTGGTGGGAGATTTTTAAAGGTTAGTCTAGCTTAGTGGTTAGAAGCATGAATTTTTTTTTTTTTTTTTTGAGATGGAGTCTTGCCCTTGTCACCCAGGCTGGAGTGCAATGGCACGATCTTGGCTCACTGCAACCTCTGCCTCACGGGTTCAAGTGACTCTTCTGCCTCAGCCTCCCGAGTAGCTGAGATTACAGGTGCTTACCACCACGCCTGGCTAATTTTTATTAGAGATGGGGTTTTGCCATGTTGGCCTGGCTGGTCTCGAACTCCTGACCTTGTGATCCACCTGCCTCAGCCTCCCAAAGTGCTGGGATTACAGGTGTGAGCCACCGCGCTCAGCCAAAAGCATGAATTTTGGAATCAAGACAGGCCTTGGTCAAATCCTGGTCAAATCCATAGCTTCGTTGGATAGCTATGAGCAATTGACTTAATCTCTCTAAGCCCCAGTTTCCTCATCTGTGAAATGGGGATAATTCTTGACTAGCAAGCTCTTTCTGGGTCAAAGTTACTCTTACTGTTGCTATTTTGTGGGCCAGAGCATGGAGGCTGCAGGGTGGCTGGTGGATGTGTGTGGCTGGGAGGGGAGCGGGGCTGCGAGCAGGAGCTGATGGCTGCCTGTCCTTCCCGCCACCCAGCTGACCCGGAAGAACTATATGGTAAAGAACCTGAAGCGGTTCCGGAAGCAGCTGGAGCGCGAAGCGGGAAAGCTGGAGGCAGCCAAGTGCGACTTCTTCCCCAAAACCTTTGAGATGCCTTGCGAGTACCATCTTTTTGTGGAGGAGTTTCGCAAAAACCCAGGAATCACCTGGATCATGAAGCCTGTGAGTGCCCAGTGCCTGGGGCTGGTGGGAGGGAACAAGTCCCAGGCACCAGAGCAGGGATCAGGTGCAGACACTGTCTGGGAATGCAGCCTTAGATGCAGTCTGCCTTCCCGAAGGGCCAGCTTTAGCTCCTCTTCTCTGCAGTGTGTGGACCCAGCAGCTATGGCTGCCGGCACACAGTAGGTGCTCAATGAGTGTTTATTGAATGCAGAAGTGATCAAAGCCCTCTTATGTTTCCAGGCCTGAGAATGTTCCAGGCCCCAGGGAGGGAGTGGGAGGGAGGAGGGAGCAGACCTTTCCTGTGGAGCTGAAGACTGATGTTGGCTGATGCAGATTTAGCCAATAACACAGGTGCTTGGAGGGCAACTGACATTGGGCTGACAAAAATAATGGATGCTCCCAACGGGCACGGAGCCAGGGTGTACCTGCCTCCCAGGTTCTTCCCCTGGCCCATCCTGCCTCTCCTGTGTCCAGGGAAGACGGTGAGGAAGGCTGTGGCTGCAGCAGTAGGGATTAGGCTGATGCGCATGGAGTTCTGTGACCCACCGGGGCAGATTCCAGCTCCCAGCATTATCCTCTCAGACAGATGGTAATTTGTGCTAATTGGGAACAGCACTTGCATATTAAATTGATTCCATTCCCAGCCCACAGCCTTTGTTAGCAGCAGACACAACGGCAGCTACAGCTGTAATTAAGAGGAGGCATCTTGGCTCTGTGTGTCTGTGCGTCTGTGTGTGTGTGTCCTGTCTCCCAAATCGTGAGGCACCCTGTCTGGGGAGTGGAGAGTGGGTGCTTCTGTGCTTCTAGTCATTTCTGGCCTGGGTTCTAATTCTGTGTCCACTGCTTACAAGCTATATGACCCTGAGCAGGTCACCCAACCCCTTTAAGTCCCTCTGGGCTCATTTCTTCATCTGTAAAATGGAATTAATGAGTGTGTCTACCTTACAGGGTTGTGAGAGAATTCAGTGAAGTTACACACATTCAACACATGAATTATACAAGTTATATCAAGGGCTTGGCATTAAGTGCCTGATAATTGACCACTGGTATTTCCAAGAGTCCAGGAAACACTGTCTCTTCGCTGTGTCCCTGGGAAAGCACTAGGTCAGTGTTTCTCAAACCCTAGAGTGCCCGTGCAGCATCCAGGGACCTGGTTCAATGCAGAGCCTGATTCACAGGTCTGGGTGGGGCCTGGGAATGTGCATTTCTACCAGCTCCCAGGACCTGCCAGTGCTGCTGGTCTGTGCATACACTTTCAGTATCGAGATTGTGGAGCAGCGGTTCTCAAACTTGAGGATGCAACAGAATCTCCTGAAGAGCTTGTTCAAGCATCCCACCCACCACCCCAGAGTGTCTGATTCAGTCGGCCTGGTGGGGGCCTGAGAATTTGCATTTCTAGCAAGTTCTCAGGTATAGCAGTCAGGGTTCTCCAGAGAAAGGAAAGCGTGTGTGTGTGTGTGTGTGTGTGTGTGTGTGTGTGTGTGTAAGGAATTGGCTCATACAATATTGTGAGGGTTGGCAAGTCTGAAATCTGCAGGGCAGGCCAGCAGGGTGGAGCTTCAGGCAGGATTTCTATGTTACAGTTTTGAGGCAGAATTGCTTCTTTTTCAGAAACACTCAGTTTTTACTCTTAAGCCCTCAACTGATTAAATGAACCCCCCCATGCTATCAAGGGTGGTAACTTAAAATTAATGATTACAGGCCAGGTGAGTGGCTCATGCCTGTAATCTCAGCACTTTGGGAGGTCAAGGTGGGAGGATCGCTTGATCCCAAGAGCTTGAGACCAGCATGGGCAACATGCAAGACTTAGTCTCTACAAAAAATACAAAAATATTAGCTGAGTGTGGTGGCATGTGCCTGTAGTGCCAGCTACTTTGGGGGCTGAGGTGGGAGGACCGCTTGGGCCTAGGAGGTTGAGGCTGCAGTGAGCCGAAATCATTCCACTGTACTCCAGCTTGAGTGACAGAGTGACACCCTATCTCAAAAAAAGCTAATTGCAGATGTTAATCACATCTACAAACTACCTTCAGAGAAACATCTAGACTAGTATTTGACCAAGCAACTGGGCACCATAGCCTAATCAAGTTGACACATAAAATTAACCATCACCCCAGGTTCTGAGGGTGCTACTGGTCTGAGTACCACACTTTGAGAACCACTGGGTTTCAGTATTAATTCCGGGATCTTATTTGGATTCCGTTCAGGAGGAGAGAGTGTTAAAAACAGAACATTGCCCTAAATTTGGAGAATAGAGGGAGAAGAGTCCCCCCAGTCCCTCCACTCTTCCCATAAGGCCTGTCTTTGTGACATGGTTGATCTTTGCCCACCCACAGGCGAAAGTTTTCGCATAGTTGCTGTGGCCCGGCCAGTCACAGGGCAGCCCTCGGGCATCTCCTCTGCATTGTCTTCCTGGTGTCTGCCGAGTCTTCATCTTCCTCATCAGTGGCAGCAGAGCAGCCCAGGACTCAGAAGGGAGCAGGCAACATCATCCCCTCTCCACCACCCTGTGGGGACCCTCCTCCCACCAGGCCACAGCCCCAGCCCATCTTGGAGCTCTTAGGGGAATATAAGAACAGACCCAAGAGGGTCTGGCATTTAAATGTCCAGTGTAAACATTGCATTGCTCTTAACTTTTTTCCCATGGAAGCATTCTCCCTTGCCAGCAGTTCAGGCTGGCAGGGTTGGTGGGGAGGTGGGCAGGACACTGACATGGGTCATGGGACCACTGTGACTCCAGTATGCCTTGTGGTATGGGGAGGTGGGTGCTTGGCTGTCAGGGACTGGGCCTGTCAGTCTCTCTGTGTGCCCCGCAAGCTGCTCAGGGACAGGGCCTATCTATCTGCTCACCCTGTGTCCACCAAGCTGGTCTAACACTTCACACACCGCAGCAAGCGTTCTTGGCAACCAGGGGGCTGTTCTCAGCCTTGGGGGCCTATTTCCAAACTGCAAGGCAGGAAGAGCCACATTCTAACATTCCATTACACTAGTTTACCCCAACCAGAGCTTCTCAGAATTTTTCACTGAAACTTTCTAAGAGTTGGGATGATTTGCTTAGTAAAGAATAGAAAATCCAAATAACAGCTTAGACAAGAGGGCAAGACTTCTGTACTGTTTTTATGCCATTGGCCTCTGGAATCTGGTGAAATGTGTGGACCCTATCACAGAATAGTGGTGTTTTTTTAACCACTTCATTGAAACAGAATTGGCATACAAAAAGCTGTGCATATTTAATGTAGACAGCTTGATGAGTTTGGAGATAAGCATGTACCAATGAAAGAGTTGTGGTTTTCAAAACAGAAAATACAGTACATTTCATTATAAAAGAAGGCAGCTATATCGAAAAGCCATTATCAAACTGTTAGTCTGGGTACCCCAAGAAACGGATGCCAAGACAAAATTAAACAGTTTGGCTGGTGAGAAAAAATGGGGAGGGAGCTAGCAGGTGAGACTGGGAGAGAAGTCAGGCCTCCAAGGAAGGAAAGAAAGAAGAGAGGGAGGGAGGGAGGAAGATTAGAAGCCTTTGGAAAGTTCATCAAGGCTCCTGGGAGGCCTCAGCCAAAGTTGGCTGTCAGGAGTCCACTGTCTCTCAGGAATGGCTGGTCTTCATATCCCCTGGGGCACAGTCACTGACTGAGCAGCCCTAGCAAGGCGCTCTGGCAAACACAGCTAGACCTCAACTGGAAGCAGCTGGCACTCTCAGTCAGTTACTCTGTTGGAGGCCTGCAAGGTGCATTGTCATGGGCACCACACAAGCTATTACGAAATTCTTTGTGCTATAGAAATATGTGTGCTTTTCATTAACAATTAAAGAGGATCTAACAGCAGGCCTCACAGCTACCATAATTTTAAAGTCAAGAGGAGCATAAACAATATTTTGAGATATCTGCAACAATTGTAATGTGATATCGAAATCACTGTGATCTCTTTTGATGGCAAAGTCACAGGCATGGCTAACACTCCTATGATTTGTTGCATTCCTAATAGAGAGAAATGTGAACATCTGGTTAGTGGTTAATGAAAATAAAGATGAAAAAAAATTTTTTTTAAATTTACATTTACAGACACTGGGGAATTTTTTGAATGACGAAAAGCCGACTCTAGGGATGGTTTATTGGGTGGCTTAGCAACCCCACCAATTCCCAGCCCAGCAGGCTGGCTGCTTCTCCCGGGCCCCTCTTCACACCTCCCCTGCCTTGGGAATAAAGGAATGCCCTGGCCTCATGTCCTTTTTGAAGAAGACACACATTTTTCCCAGAAGTCCCTGTAGCAGACTTCCCGTAGCATCCTGCTGGCCCCTGCCTGAACCAATCACATGGCAATCACCGTGAGGGCTCAGACCGCCCCAGAGGACAGGGCCACCGGGAGGAGTTGGTCCAGATGGGTTCTGTTGGCAGAGGAGAGGAGGGCATGGCTGCGCCACTGGCTGTATTCCACACCCGATGAATGCTACGTGAGGAATGCAGCCCCCAGCGACAGGGCATGGGGTGACAAGGGGACAAGGACTTTGGTTGGCCACAGCTGGCACAAAAATTTATGGCTTATTCTGATAATCCATTCAAATAGTGGTTTCCAATAAAAAATATATCTTTTTATAAAACGCATAATATGGCTGGGCGCCATGTCTCACGCCTGTAATCCCAGCACCTGGGGATGCTGAGGCAGGTGGATCACATGAGGCCGTGAGTTTGAGACCAGCCTGGGCAACATGAAGAAACCCTGTCTCTACAAAAAATGTAAACATTAGCCGGGCGCGGTGGCTCACGCCTGTAATCCCAGCACTTTGGGAGGCCGAGGCGGGCGGATCACAAGGTCAGGAGATCGAGACCACGGTGAAACCCCGTCTCTACTAAAAATACAAAAAATTAGCCGGGCGCGGTTGTGGGCGCCTGTAGTCCCAGCTACTCGGGAGGCTGAGGCAGGAGAATGGCGTGAACCCGGGAGGCGGAGCTTGCAGTGAGCCGAGATCGCGCCACTGCACTCCAGCCTGGGCAACAGAGCGAGACTCCGTCTCAAAAAAAAAAAAAAAAAAAAAAATGTAAACATTAGCCAGGTGTGGTAGTTCCCACCTGTAGTCCCAGCTACTCAGGAGGCTGAGGTGGGAGGAGTGCTTGAGCCCTGAAGGCAGAGGTTGCAGTGAGCTGAGATGGCGCCACTGCACTCCAGCCTGGGTGACAAAGCAAGACCCTGTCTCAAAGAAAAAAGCATAATATAAAAATATTTCCCTCCCAAACCATCAAGTAATAGAGATGTCCCCAGAAGTAGCAATGTTTATCATGTGATTTTGTGTATCCCCGGCACTTTGCAAGAGGTATATGAGCCCCAGGTTTGTGTAGCACAGATTTAACTATCTCGGATTTGTCACCCGTTGGCTGGGTGACCTTGGGCAATGTGTTTGGCCTCTCTGTTCACTGGTTCTCTCGGCTGCAAAATGGGGATAACATTAATGTTTATGTCAAAGCTGTGTGTTTTTTTCAAGCTTTAATGAGGTAACGTGTGTAAATCACAGTGCCTGGCACAGAGTAAACACCTGGTAAGTATTAGCTGCTGGCATTGCCATTGTTGTGAACCATTTTACTAAAGTTCGTATTCTGATTATCTATTTCAGAGAAGCAAACCACTCCCAGACGTAGTGACTTGAAACAACAGTAATGTCTTATTTAGTTCATGAGCCCCCAGCTTGGGCAACGCTTGACAGGGAAGGCTCATCTATGCCCCAGCATCCACTGAGGGCTGGAAGATCCCCTTCCTAGCCTGCTCACTGGCTGGGCTAACAAGTAGGTGCCGGCTGTTGGCTGGGAATTCAGCCAGGGTTGAGGGCTGGAAGACGCAGTTGCCTTCCAGGTGGGCCTCTCCCTGTGAGCTGGGCTTCCTCACGGGATGGCTGCTGGGTTCTGAGGGCGACCATCCTGAAAGAGAGAGCCAGGTGGAAGCTATATTGCCTTTTATGATCTGGCATTGGAATGCACACATCACTTCTGCCATAGGCAATTAGTAGAGACACGTCCAGATTCAAGGGAGGGGACATTGACTTTACCTCTTGACAGGGTTCTGGAGAACATATGGGACTAGAAATATTGTCGTGGTTGTTTTTGGAAACTGCCATCTGCTGGATGTATTAGGTGATTTCCTAATCAGTATTAGGTGATTTCCATCTCACCAACCCCAATGTAACACCATGCAGGCGCTTCATCTTCCATTCTTTAGGGTTAGTCCCTTAGGAAGGCACCTCCTGGAACAGTCGTGTCAAGTTAGTAACAATGGCCTGAACAATAAAGGCATTTTGTTATCTCACAGAACTAGAAGGCTGAGGGTAGGCAGATCCAGGTTTGGGGATGTGCTCCATGATGCCACTAGAGGCCCAGGCTCCTTCTCTCCATCCACTCTGCAGCCTGTGTGCTGGCTTTTTGTCATCAGACTTGTCACCTCATAGGTGTGACATGGCTGCTGCAGTCACAGGCATCATCTCTGCAGACAGTAGCATTCAAAGAAAGAAGGAAGGAGGCCAGGACTTTTCTTCCCGACCCCCTTTCTCCCCAGCTCCTTCCCTAATATTTTTAGAAAGGAGAAACATCTTTCCTGGAATCTCTGAACAAATGTCTCCTTAGGTCTGATTGGCTAAAACTGGTCATGAGGTTTCCACCAACTGCAAGGGAAGCTGGGAAAACCTACATCTGGCCTTTCCAGCCTCCCTCATGAGAGGTGGGCTTTGCTAGCAAGGAAGAAGAAGAAGGAAAGTGGCCATAGGAAAGGCAGCCAATAGGGTTGGAGATAGGGGTTCCTAGATCAAAGAGTATGAACCTGAAAAGATACCTTTTAATTGAAGTTTAATAAACCATAGAAGAGTAGTCAAATTATAGGTGCACAGTATGAATTTTCACAAAGTGAATCCACTCAAATAACCAGCACCCAGGTCATAAACAGAGCATTCCCTACCCCTCAGCCACCCTCTTAGACCCCCTTCCACTCACTCACAGCCCCTCAAGGCACTAAACAGCATAGGTTTGCTTTGTCTGCTTTTGGACTTCAATTAATTGGAATCTTATAGGGTGAGTACCTTGTGTCTGGTTTCTCTCCCTTGACATGTTTTGCAGTTCATTCTGCTGTTGTGGGTAATTGTACATTACTGTCATCTTTGTATACTATTCCATTGATTAAATATTCATCCATTGGGTAGTCTCCGGGTGGAGCTATTATGATAGTGCTGCTATGGGTGTCTGGGGCCATGTCCATGGTGACATGTCCAGACATTTCTGTCATGTAGGTCCCTAGGAGAGGAATTTCTGGGACCTAGGATAGAGGATGCCTATGTTCAGCTTTAGCGGATGCTACCAGTTTCCAAACAACATACTCTCATACCAGCAGTGTGTGCAAGTTCCAGTTTCTCCACATCCTCACCAATACTTGGTATTGTCTGTCTTTAATTTAACCATTCTCAGGTAGTATGTAGTAGTATCATATTGTGATTTTCATTAGTGTAAGAATTAAAGAAAGAGGAGAGAAACTCGAAAGGTGGCTCGCCAGTCAAGACAGGTTTATTTTAGAGAAAACAAACCTGAGAGGAGCCTTCTGGCTGAGTTAGGTCAGAGCCACACTTTCTTACAGACTTAAGAGTTTTTTGTTTTGTTTTGTTTTGTTTTAAAGGTGGAGTCTCGCTCTGTAGCCCAGGCTGGAGTGCAGTGGCGTGATCTCGGCTCACTGCAAGGTCTGCCTTCTGGGTTCACACCGTTCTCCTGCCTCAGCCTCCTGAGTAGCTGGGACTACAGACACTCGCCACCATGCCCAGCTAATTTTTTGTATTTTTAGTAGAGACGGGGTTTTGCTGTGTTAGCCAGGATGGTCTCGATCTCCTGACCTTGTGATCCACCCACCTCAGCCTCCCAAAGTGCTGGAATTACAGGCATGAACCACCGTGCCCCAGCCAGACTAAGAGTTTTTAAGGATTCAGGGTGGGAGAATTTATTAGAGGCTTGGACTGCTTCTGTGTCTCTTTGTTGTGCTTATCTGGGAGGGAGAGTTGTGTGTCTGTTCCCATACATCTTTCTGCAGCTGCAGGCATATCCCCCAAGTCTGCTTTTAGCTTTCCTATCTTAGTGCACCTGAAGGGAAAGGAATGTGCTTATTAAGACCCACTGTTTTACTGGAGTCCATTGTATGAGGGTGAAGTTTGGCAGTTGCCCAAGAGACTTTCCCCCCGCCTCCCTCTGTGCCTGAGCTGTCTTATCAGTGTTTTACTGTCTGCTCTTTCTGGCTGTTCATAGTTAGAAGAGAAGTGATTTCCTTGGAATGCATGAGGCTAGAAAGGGAGCTGGAACTTAAAGTGGTGGTGTTTGTCCAAGATGACGGTGCTCTTGTTTTGTCAATTAGCACTTCTCTGTTGGTGAACTCTCTGATGAAGTTGAGTGCCTGTTCTTTTGTTTTCTTTTCTTTTCTTTTTTTTTTTTTTTTTTTTTATAAAGACAGAGTCTCATACTGTTGCCCAGGCTGTGCAGTGGTGCAATCCCTGACCACTGCAGCCCTGCTCTCCTGGGCTCAAGTCATCCTTCCACCTCCACCTCCCAAGTAGCTGGTACTACAGGGGTACACTGTCACACCCAGCTAATTTTTTTGTTTTTTTGTTTTTTGAGACGGAGTCTCGCTCTGTCGCCCAGGCTGGAGTGCAGCGGCCAGATCTCAGCTCGCTGCAAGCTCCGCCTCCCAGGTTTACGCCATTCTCCTGCCTCAGCCTCCCGAGTAGCTGGGACTACAGGTGCCCGCCACCTCGCCCGGCTGGTTTTTTGTATTTTTTAGTAGAGACGGGGTTTCACCGTGTTAGCCAGGATGGTCTCGATCTCCTGACCTCGTGATCCACCCGTCTCGGCCTCCCAAAGTGCTGGGATTACAGGCTTGAGCCACCGTGCCCGGCCACACCCAGCTAATTTTTAAAATTATTTTTAGTAGCCATGAGGTCTCCAGGTCTTACTACGTTGCCTAGGCTTGTCTCAAACTCCTGAGCTTAAATAATCCTCCTACTTCGGCCTTCCAAAGTGCTGGGATTACAGATGTGAGTCACTGGGCCCAACCTATTGTATGTTTACACTGGCAATCTTCTTTCATAAAATGCCTGTTCAAGTCTTTTGCAAGGCTGTGAACTGTTGGAAGCTCCTGGTGCACACTGATTAGTTGCTTTCTAAAATTGCTATGCACATTTGGCTGCCCCTGAGCCACCACCAGTACTCCATAGAGTTTTTGGCACCCAGTCTTCTGGGCATACACAACCCTGAACCAGGATGCACAGCATGGCAGGCAGAGCAGGGGCCCTTTGTGCAGTTAACAACCTGTACAACCACACTTGACAACCCTGCCTGCCCCTACCTTGTACAGAGAGCCTCAGGTGGGTCAGGTGGGCCATGTTCAGAGGAGAACAGAAGGAAATGAGAGTTTGCAGTTATGCTGGAGGTAAGATGGCTTGGGGGACCTGCTCAGTTGCTGCAAATACCTAAAGGACTCTTCTGGACCCAGGAATCAGCTTTGTTCTAGGAGGTCCTAGAAGCCAAAGCCAGACTGGCCAGTTTTAGCTCAACACAGGTTAGGCTGTGAACGTTCTATGAGGTCTGGGTTATTGCATAAAGCTCAACATACAGTATGCACTTCATATATACCTTTTGGATGACTACTTAACAAAGCTATCCTGTAACAAAATGGGCTGTGTTTGGCGTGGGTTGGGGGAGGTAGTGAGCTCCTAGGCACTGTGGGTGTGCAAAGTCAGGCAGGAGGACTGTTGTCCTTCTACAGTGGTAGAAGGGGAGTAATGCCTTTGTTGAGGACCACTCCATAAGAGATCAAAGATTCTGTCAGCCCCTAGACTCTGTGAAGCTATGAATTATCCATGCTGGGTTTCAGTAAAGGCAGGCTGATTTCAGTATTAGCCGAAGCAAACCCTAATTAGGAAGGCAAATTGATTTCCAAAAAAAGAATTGGATAATATGTTCCCAGGACTGTTAGAAATGGCTTTTTAATTGTCTGTTCTTTTGCATTATTCATGCAAATGTATGTCTTTGTGAGCTAAGTCAGTCTGCCTCTTTCCCTCGCTTCCCTCTCTCCCTCTGCCAGGGTTAGCACCTTCTCTGTTCCAGCCCCTTCAGTTAGCCTTCCTCTGGGGAGAGTTGGGGGCTCATAAGGAAAAAGAGACAGATATGCTGGGGAGAGCCTCCAGCCATGGGGGCCAACGAAGAACCATGCAGAGCTAAGAGCTGGCTTTCTGCGCCCACCCCACCCCAGGTAGCCCGGTCACAGGGGAAAGGCATCTTCCTCTTCCGCAGGCTGAAGGACATCATGGACTGGAGGAAGGTGAGCCTGCCTCTTCCCCTTCCTCCCTGAACCCTCCTCTGACCTTGCCAGCAGGAGGGGCCCCTCCTTCCTGCTGTCAAAGCTCAGAGGGCTGGCAGAGAAACTCTGCCCACAGGTCTGCCCATTGGAGCAGGGTCTCCAGAGCCAGATTGTTCAGGTTCAAATCCTGACCTTGCCACTCAATCACTCAATAGCTGTGTGCCCTTGGGCAAGTTACTTCACCTATCAGTGCCCCAGTAAATGTGGATGGTGATTGTACCTGCTGAGGATGCAGTGAGCTAATAAACACACACACACACACACACATTCTCACACATACCCACACACCCAGCACAGTGCCTGGCACTCAGCGCTCAATGCACATTTTTTTTTTTTTTTTTTGAGACGGAGTCTCGTTCTGTCGCCCAGGCTGGAGTGCAGTGGCCGGATCTCAGTTCACTGCAAGCTCTGCCTCCTAGGTTCATGCCATTCTCCTGCCTCAGCCTCCCGAGTAGCTGGGACTACAGGCACCCGCCACCTCGCCCAGCTAGTTTTTTGTATTTTTTAGTAGAGATGGGGTTCACCGTGTTAGCCAGGATGGTCTCGATCTCCTGACCTCGTGATCCGCCCGTCTCGGCCTCCCAAAGTGCTGGGATTACAGGCTTGAGCCACCGCGCCCGGCCTCGATGCACATTTTTTATCTGGGCCTCCTGCTCACGTGGCTGGGGAGAGTTTGGCTGACTCTTCCTCAGGGCCTAGACTGAGCCTCGGGGGCAGCTCCCTCCCAACCCCAATCCCTTCCTGTCCCAAGACACGGTGCAGTAGAAATCCTGATTCAAATCCTGCCTCTCCCACTCAGCAGATGTGTGGTCTTGGGAAAATGACCGAAGCCCTCTGAACCCTCTGAACCCGAGTGGTGACGATGGTGCAGGGTGGGTGGGAGGAGCAGGATGGCTGAAATCCTATAGGACCGGCCCCTGCTGTACCAGGAGGTGAACAGCAGTGCTCAGTGTCTTGACTCCTCCCATGAAACTGTCAGGGCACTGCAGGGAAGAAGCTCAGCAGCCTGGAGGCCCAGCCTGCTGGAGCACTGTCAGTCCCTCTGGCAGCCACGTGAGTGGCTGGGCCCAGGTCTCAGGAAGGCAAAACCTGGCTGCTTCTGTCGTGATACAGCTAAATGGGGAACAATGGGGGGTGGAGCAGGTCTACCCTGAGAGCCAGTGCTGCCTGCCATTGTTGGGGCTGTTGTGTCACCCCATCAAGTGTGTGACCCTTGTCTGAGTGAAGGGGACAATAGGTGGGAAAGGCGTTTGCAGCCTGTGAGGTGCTGTGCAGATGCATGAGAGCATTGCTGTCTTCCAGAGCTGGGCTGGCAGGTAGAGAAGAAGGAGCAATGTCCTCGGGGGCCCATGGGTGGTATAAGCAGCACTGTCCAACAGAACTTTCTAGAGGGATGGAAATGGTGGATATCTGTGCTCTCCAATGCGGTGACCACTAGCTACATGCAGGATGTTGAGCGCTTACCATGTGGCTGGTGTGACTGAGGACTGGATTTTTAATTTCATATCCTTTGTAAAAATTGTGGGCTGGGCGTGGTGGCTCACACCTGTAATCCCAGCACTTTGGGAGGCTGAGGTGGGCGGATCACTTGAGGTCAGGAGTTCGAGACCAGCCTGGCCAACATGGTGAAACCCCATCTCCACTAAAAGTGCAAAACTTAGCCATGGTGGCTCTCACCTGTAATCCCAGCTACTTCAGAGGCTGAGGCACAAGAGTTGCTTGAACCCGGGAGGTAGGGGTTGCAGTGAGCCGAGATCATGTCACTGCACTCCAGCCTGGACAACAGAGCAAGACTCATTCTCAAAAAAAAAAAAAAAAATTGTGGTAAAATATGTAGCATGAAATTTACCATTGTAACCTCTTTTAAGTGTGTGGCTTTGTTACATACATTAAGTGCATTCACATTGTTGTGCAACCACCACCACCGTCCATCTCCAGAATGTTTCATCTTCCCAAACTGAAACTCTGAAACTGTTAAACACAAGCTCCCCATCCCCTTCTTTCCCCAGCCCCTAGCAGCCCCCATCTACCTTCTATCTCCATGAACTCGACTGCTCCAGGCACCTCATCTAAGTGACACCAGACAATATTTGTCCTTTTGTGTCTGGCTTATTTCACTTAGCCTTATGTCTTCGAGTTTCATCCATGCTGTAGCATGTAATTTCATTTACTTTTCATCAAGGTAAATGTAAATAGCCTCTTGTGGCCAGTGACTGCCCTACTGGGCAGCACAAGTCTAGAGGTTAAACACTCAGGCTCTGGGCCCAGACTGTGTGGGTTTACATCCCAGCAACACCACTAACTGGCTGTGTGAACTCGGACAAGTTACTCTCCCTCTCTGTGCTTCTAATCTGTGAAATGGAAATAACATTAGTACTTACCTGATAGTAAGTACTAATAGGGTTGATTTAAAGATCCAATGAGCTACCCCAAGTAGTATCTAACACAATGCCTAATACATAGGAAATGTTCCATAAATAAATGTTCAATTATTATTACAACTAGGACACAAGAAGCTCTGATGACCAGAAAGATGATATTCCTGTGGAGAACTATGTGGCTCAGCGTTACATTGAAAATCCCTACCTGATAGGAGGTGAGATGGCTGTCTCTGCTCCTGCTCTTCCATTGCATGGTCATCAGTCAGTCAGTCAACAAGCTTTGACCAGCAGCCTGCCAAGGGCCCAGCCTGACACCAGGCATGAAGGGTTGCATGGAAAGAGATGGGTTCTGCAGTCTCCCACCTCCTAGCCATTGCCTGTACGGTTCCCTCTCCCCAGCATGTCCATTCCACTCCCTTCTTGGTTCAGGAAAATTCTCCTCCTTTAAAAACTAACTTATTCATTCATGCATTTATCCAACAAATATTATAAAGTACCTACTTGGTGCCAGCACTGCCCTGAAAACTGGCTACCCCCCAACCCTGCTCTCCTGGAGCTTACACCCCTGATGAGCAGGCTGCAATAAACCAGAAAACAAACCACGGGACGGTCCCATGCAGTGCTGGGTGTTAGGAAGTCAGTCAAGCAGAGCAATGGGACAGAGAGTGACATGGGGGCCAGGGGGTGGACACGTGAGCTGAGACCTGAGTGACAACTATGAGTCACTGTGGGTAGATTTGGAGGGAGGGGAATGCAGGGAGGAGGAATTGCAAAGGCAGAAGGCCCTGAGGTGGAACCCAGCCTCCTGCCCGCAACCTTGGTGGGTTTCCCCAGGCAGGCCAACATCTGCTTTTCTCACTGGGGCTCTGGGAACTACAGGCACATCAGGCATGCGGGACGTCATTGCAATAGTGTTAATGCCAGTTGCCTCCTCCCACGTCCTCTGGCAATTACCTTCCCCAGGGGGAAGTCCCTAGGCCTCTTCTCCTCTCTCCCCCATAGTGACCCCATCCTGTCTGTGACTTAAACACCACCCAAAGGCCAGTGACTCCCAGTTTTCTGTCCCCAGCCGAGATCTTGCCCCTGAACCCCAGATCCTGATGTCCAGCAGCCTGTGACATCCCTCTTGGGCATCTGCCAGCCACTCAAACCCAACACATCCCAAATTCTGCCCTCCCATCCCCCCACCACTCCTCAGCTTCTGTGTCGGGGACACAGCTAGAAGCCAGGAGCCATTCTGGGTGTGTCCCTCTTCCCCTGCCACATCTGGTTCTCACCAAGCTCCTACAAGCTCTTGAATCTGCCTGGCCGCTCCTCTCACCTCCACCCTGGGCCCGGCCACCATCCTCTCCCTCCTGGACCACCACACCTGCTCCCTCACTGGCACCTGCTGCTGTTCTGCCCACTTCTCTCCACCTCAGCGTGGCAGCCAGAGGGAGGAGACACCCTTCCGTGGCTTCCCATGGTTTGTGAGACAAAACCCCAAAACTGCATGGGCCCTGACCTCTGCCAGCCTAGCCGACCTCATCTCCTTCCACTCTGCCCTTGGCCCGAGCTCTTTCCCCCTCCAGGCCTCTGTTCTCGCAGTTCCTCCTGCCCAAGGTCCTGCACCACTCTGGGCTAGGCAGGCACCTTCACTCCATGAAGGTCACCACTCCCCATGGGGGTCTTTGACCACTGAGTTTCAAGCCTTTCCCCCAAGTTGACCCCCACGCACCCCTCCCCCGCCTCCCGTTATTCTCTCTTTATACCTTGTGCAGTTTTTTTGTTGTGTTTTTTTGAGACCATGTCTCGCTCTGTCACCCAGGCTGGAGTGCATTGTCATGATCAGAGCTCAGGCAGCCTCCATCTCCTGGGCTCAAGCGATCCTCCTGCCTCAATCTCCAGAGCAGCCGAGACTACAGGTGTGCACCACCACGTGAGGCTAATTTTTTGTAGACACAGTCTCACTATGTTGCTCAGGTTGGTCTTGGATTCCTGGCCTCAAGCGATCCTCCTGCCTCCACCTCCCAAAGTGTTGGGATCACAGGCATGAGGCACTGCACCTGGTCCCTTGTGTCGTTTCAGTGGGAGCTTCGTGAAGACGGGGTTTCCTGTCTGTCCACTGCTATTTTCCCAAAACCTAGCACAATGTCTGACGATCAATATTTGTGCACAAATTCTTTCTTTGCCTGACAGGCCGCAAGTTTGACCTGCGTGTCTATGTGCTGGTGATGTCGGTGAGTAACAAAGGTGGGGTCCCTCTTCCAGCAGGGGTTAAAGGGTGGCTGGACTAGGGAGATGGGGGGAAGAGGCCTGGGGGTACCTTGTATGAACTTGTCTGGTCTTCTCTGCCTGGGAGAGCCCCAAGGGACATCTAGGGATAGGGTGGGGGCAGGAAGACTTATCTGAGGTTTACCATCTTAGATGCCCAAAAATTTAGATTTGCCCTCTATCTGCCCTTCTTTATTCATTCGGTCATCCACAGCAGACATTTATAGAGCACCTATTAAGTACCAGGCCCTGGCACTTAGCAGGTTTTATCTCATTCAGGCCTCCTAACAACGCAGAGAGGCAGGTTCTATTATTATCCTCCCTTTACAATGAGGGAACAGATACAGAGGTTGTGTACCTTGCCCAAAGTCACACAGTTGGTGAGCAGCAGAGCTGGGATTCAAATCCAGGCAGCCTGGCCTCAGAGCCTACTCTCTTAACCAGGGAGCGGCTATGTTCCCTCCACCCATTCATTCATTCCTTCATCCAGCCAACGTTCGGATCTTTTTGCTGGGCACAGGATATGGAGGTATCTGAGGCAGGCCCCACCCCTGTCCTCCTGGACCTCACCTTCATTTTGTTTCCTTCTGTATCCCCCTCCCCCTGGGGGAAAGGAGGGGACAGAATCAAAGAAGGCTGGTGTAAAAGCAGGTGCCTGAAGGATGATTTGGGAAAGACAGAAGGGCACTCCCGGTGGAGGAAACGGTAGGTGCAAGAGCTAGGCGGTCTGAGAGTGCCTGAATATATTCCCTTTCCCTTCTCTCTCTCTGTTTCCACCTCTGCCTTAGTACATCCCGCTGCGGGCCTGGCTCTACCGGGATGGCTTTGCCCGATTCTCCAACACCCGCTTCACGCTGAACAGCATTGATGACCAGTGTATCCTGGGATCCTGCCGAACCACCCCCAACACACCTACCCCTTCCCACACTCTGGCCGGTCGCAAGTGAACTCCTTTGTCCCACAGATGTTTGCTGAGTGCCTGCTGTGGTCTGGGCACAGGAGACAATGTATGAGACAGGTCTGGTCCCTTCCCTCCGGGAGCTTCCAGTCTTGTGGGGGTGATTCCGTGGGAGAGGCCAACTCTGCTTAGCGCAGCTCACCACAAACCGCTCTGCCTAATGATAGTTTTGGTGCTATGCCTAACATTCACATTTACTTATATTCCTAGGGTCGGACAGTTTTAGCCCTTTGGAGAACACTGTATACGCCTGTTTCTTCGGTGCCTAGTCATTGGCTCACTCATTCATTCAAGCACAATGCTATTTTCACCCATCCGATTGGCAAAGACCAAAAGTTTGATAACACGCTGTCCTGGCGAGGCTGGGAGAATACATATGTTGCTGGCGGGTTTGTAAATTGATTGGTATGACTCCTTTGAAGATAATCTGGCAAAGATCTGTTAAAAGACAAATGCACCTACCCTGTGACCCAGCAATTCCCCTTCTGGGATTTTATCGTCTTACAAGTACATCTGCAGTATGAGACAAGACAGGCTTCAAGGTTATTCACTGCACAGCCTTGTCTGTGAGAGAAAAAAATAGGGAACAATGAAATGAATGGCTCCTTTATACAGTGGAATACTATGAAGCTGTTAAAAAGGAATGGGGAAAGTGCTTTATGTCCTGATATGAAACGATTTCCAAGATATATTGTTAATTGGGAAAAAACAAAGTATGTCTAGAACAGTGTGAAAGTATGTTCTCGTTCATGTTAAAAATTATATCTGGCCAGATGTGGTGGCTCACACCTGTAATTCCAGCACTTTGGAGGCTGAGGCAGAAGGATCACTTGAAGCCAGGAGTTCAAGACCAGCCTGGGCAACATAGTGGGATCCTGTCTCTATGAAAAAAATAAAAATAAAAATAAATTAGCCAGATGTGGTGTCACATGTCTGTACTCCCAGCTACTCAGGAGGCTGAGGTGGGAGGATCACTTGAGCCCAGGAGTTCAAGGCTGCAGTGAGCTGTGATTTTGCCCCTGTGTGCCAGTCAGGGTGACAGAGCATAGACCCTGTCTCAAAAAAAAATTCTCTCTCTCTCTCTCTATATATATATGTTTGCTTATCTGTACATAGACATCTCTGGAAGAACAGACAAGAAGCTGGGTGCAGTGGCTCACACCTGTAATGCCAGCACTTTGGGAGGCCAAGGCAGGTGGATCACCTGAGGCCAGGAGTTGGAGACCAACCTGGCCAACATGGTGAAACCCCATTTCCACTAAAAATACAAAATTAGTTGGCATTGTGGCACCTGCCTGTAATTCCAGCTACTAGGGAGGCTGAGGCATGAGAATCCCTTGAACCTGGGAGGCAGAGTTTGCAGTGAGCCGAGATCACACCATTGCGCTCCAGCCTGGGTGACAAGAGCAAGACTGTCTCAAAAAAAAAGAAGCTGGAAATAGATGTAGCGTTTGGGAAGAGAAATGTGAGTGGAGACAGAGGTAGAAAGGAGATGTTTCCTTACATACATTGTGTGCGTTTTAACTTTTGAGCAATGTGAATGTATTATCTGGTCATAATAAACACATCAAAAGAAGATCTTTAGGCCTGAGCCTCAGAAGAAAAGAGGTAGAGAATCCAGCAATATTTAGGAGGCAAGTGGGCAGGACCAGATGACCTGCACGTTGGAAAGATGGAAAGGGGTGACGCTACCCAGCTTCGGGTGTGGGCAACCAAGCCAATGCTTTTAGTCCATGTGCATCTCTCTGCGTTAATTTTCCCATTCAGTTGAGTGCGTGTCCAAGGTGATGCATGTGCATTGCCTGCATGTGAGACTGGGATTAGACCTTTCTGAGTATTTTTTGCAATTTGTTTTTTTCTATTTTGCCAACGTCAGCACTTCCAGTACATTCATTTTATTTTGTAATTCTAACAAGCATTTATCATACGCAAGTCATCGAGGTTTTTTTTGTTTGTTTTTTGTTTTTTACTAAAGTTAAATAATACATGTAAAGCACTTAAAACAGTGGCTGGCCCAGAGTGACCTCTCAGTAAATGTTAGTGGTCCTCCTCTCCCACTTAAAAATGTTTGCACAGCTCTGGGCATCATGGGGACTTTTTAAACAAATCAAGCCCTCTCCCGAGGCTAGTTACTAGTTAATGAGGCTTTGCTGTTTTCACAGTGAGTAAATACACATTTTCCACCCCTTCTTTTATATTGTTTAAAATTTTTAATCTTGAAATATTAATAGAAAATAATTTCCTATAAATAGAAAACTGCAGGAAAGACTGTAACAACCCATGCATTTACCATCCAGATTTAACAGATTAATATTTTATCATATTCACATCAGATATTACATACCAAATTTTAAAATAATCTTGGATCACAAAATAATAAACATTTTCAACCTGACTTTATTATATATAATATATATAGTTTATATATAATTATTCAAATATATATTTACATATAGTATATCTATACATATACTAAATACAAAAATATTCATTGAAACACTGTATATAATAGTGTACAGTCATCACCCTTGATCCCTTAAATCTCCCTTGAGGGATGGTGAAATGAATGATAAAGCATCTATGTGATCTTTGCATCTATTAAAAGCAATGAGATAGGTCGAAATATCAGGACATAGAAAGGTACCTAAAACAGATGACTAAGTTAAAAACAAAGTGTAAGATGGAGAACTGGTATATTCACGTTCCCATTTTTGCCTTTTTTTTTTTTTTTTTTTTGAGACGGAGTCTCGCTCTGTCGCCCAGGCTGGAGTGCAGTGGCCAGATCTCAGCTCACTGCAAGCTCTGCCTCTCGGGTTTACGCCATTCTCCTGCCTCAGCCTCCCGAGTAGCTGGGACCATAGTCGCCTGCCACCTCGCCCGGTTAGTTTTTTGTATTTTTTTTTAGTAGAGACGGGGTTTCACCGTGTTAGCCAGGATGGTCTCGATCTCCTGACCTCGTGATCCACCCGTCTCCACCTCCCAAAGTGCTAGGATTACAGGCGTGAGCCACCGCGCCCGGCCTCATTTTTGCCTTTAAGGAAGAATGTTTCTGTTTAAGAAGAAGTATGAAAGGATGTTCATGATTCACTAATCTATCTTACTGATTGATTGATTGATTGACAGTTTCCTCCTCTATTGCCCCTGATCGAGTACAGTGGTGGGATCACCACTCTTTGCAGCCTTGAACTCCTGGGCTCAAGTGATCCTCCCATCTCAGCCTCCTGAGTAGCTGGGACCACAGGCACACGCCACTATGTCTGGCTAACTTGTTTTTTGTAGCAATGAGTTCTCGCTAGGTTGCCCAGGCTGGTCTCAAACTCCTAGGCTCAAGAGTGTGACCTTGATTCAACAGTTTGAATCCTCCCACCTTGATCTTCCAAGGTGCTGGGATTACAGGCGTGAGCCATCGTGCCCAGCCTCACTAATTTATTAACTCTGAAAACTGCAGAGTATTAGAATCAGGTCAGGAAACATTTATTTTCAACTTTATACATAACTATTATGAATTGTTTCTACAACGGATAGGCCTTACTCTAATAATAACATCATAAAACATCTAAAGGATATAGTTTTTATAAAAGTGGTATAGCTCATGAAAATCAAATCAGAAAATTCAGAAAAGTACCAAAAGGAAAAGAAACCTTCTCTAGGCACATTTTCTGGCAAAAACTACTTACTTGTTTTCCTTCTAGGCTTATTTGTAGGGAATTTTGTTGTCATTCACCTTTTATATACAAATGATCCCACTGTATAAATATAACCTTTTCTTGCACTAAACATTATCAGCAGTATTTTCCTTGTAGACTTTTTTTTTTTTTTTTCCTGTTACAAAAATATTCCACTGAGTAGGTTTCCTGGTTTTCTAATCCCCCATGCTGCAGGCATTCGGGAAGTATTCAGTTTCTTGCTATAGTGACACATAATGCTGCAAAGGAGCATATTTCTTCATAAATCTTTTACGGTATTTAAGATGTTTCCTTTGGATGGTGTCATAGAGGTGTAAATACTGAGTCAAGCCCATCTGGCCACATTGCTTCCCAGAAGTGTCCTTTTATGTTTTTACCCTCGCTGGGTGTGGTGGCTCACGCCTGTAATCCTAGCACTTTGGGAGGTTGAGGTGGGCAGATCACTTGAGGTCAGGAGTTCGAGACCAGCCTGGCCAACATGGTGAAACCCTGTCTCTACTAAAAATATAAAAACTAGCCAGGCGTGGTGGTGAGCGCCTGTTACTCACCCCACGGGAGGCTGAGGCAGGAGAATCGCTTGAACCAGGGAGGTGGAGGTTGCAGTGAGCCAAGATTGTGCCACTGCACTCCAGCCTGGGTGATAGAGCAAGACTCTGTCTCAAAAATAAATATAAATAAATAAATAAAATAAAATATGTTTACCCTCCTATTGACTGGTCCATTTCATCCCAGCTCCCCAGTCCTGGGGACAATTGTTTTAAACAGCCATTTCTGAAATGATTGGGCACATCTAGGTGAAGCAGATAGGGGCATTCATTATATGACTCTTGCAAATATTCTGTGAGTTTTGAAGTTTTCAAAATGAAAAGATTTTGTACATCCCACTGACTTGATGAGGAAGCAGAGTTTTGCCTTAAAATTAGCATTTCTTCCAATTTTCATTTTCCCCCATTTGCATGCCTTTGAAATTATGTATCTTCTATTACTAGGAACTTTGAGCTTTTTCCCAGATGGGGTCCTACCAGCTGTATTTTCTCTTTTATGTTTGTCCATATCCTTTACTTAGTACATAAACAGTCATACTTTTTACTGTTACTTCATGTGGGATTTTCATGTGACAGAAACATTAGACTATTGCATTTGCTACACATCTTTTCTGTGGTCACTGATTCTTTAATTTTTGTCTTGACATCTGTTCATTTTTATTTTCACATGCTTGACGGCTTACTTGTCCACTGGTTTCTTCTGTGATTTTTACCATCATTTCTAAACTAAGAAAAGTCTTTTTCTCCTAAAGATTTCACCATGAATCAGTTCTGTTTCTCTGTGGATTTGGTTATATGTTTACTCTGCTACTTGACCGTTGGTCCATCGAGACCTGGTTTTAGGTTCCTCTCTAGAGACGGGAGGCTCTGAGGTTTGCTGACCCATCTCCCACCCCTTTCTTTTAGCCTCTCCTCCTCCTCTGCTCCTAAGGAGGCCCACTGTCTCCTCCACAGCAGGCAAGAGCAGTGTGTGAAGTGTGAAGTTCTGGGAGCCGTGCTTCCTTCATCCGAAGAGAGCTATTCGTCCTCTTCAGCAAGTAACTCACTTTGCTCCAGCATCCTCTTTTCCTTTTTTTTCTTTTTTTCGAGACAGTCTTGCTCTGTTGCCCAGGCTGGAGTGCAGTGGTACAATCATGGTTCACTGCAGCCTCCATCTCCTGGGCTGAAGCGATCCTCCTACCTCAGCCTCCCTTGTAGCTGGGCCCACAGGCATGTACCACCATGCGCAGCTAATTTTAAAATTTTTTGTAGAGACTGGTCTCACTATGTTGCCCAGGCTGGTCTCAAACTCCTGGGCTCAAGTGATCCTCCTGCCTTGCCCTTCCAAAGTGCTGGGATTACAGGCATGAGCCACTGAACCTGGCCTTCTCTTTTCCTATTTTTTATAGCAGCTTTATTTGGCCATAATATCTTCATATATTGAGATATATATTGAGCTTTATTGAGATATAATTCACATATCATACAATTTACCCAGTGAAAGCATGCAATGAAATGCCTTATCATATCCACACAACCATTACCACAATCAGTTTTAGAAAATTTATTTTTTTTTTAAATCAGGGTCTCCCTATATTGTTCAGGCTGGTCTCGAACTCATGGGCTCAAATGATCCTCCCACTTCACCCTCCTGAGTAGAGGATACTATAGGTGTGAGCCACCATGCCCAGCTTTTTAGAATATTTTTATCCTCTCCCCAAAGAAATTCCATACCCATTAGCCATCATCCCCTATTCCTCCCTAGACTCCCTTCCCAGGCCTTTGCAGCCACTTCCTGTCTCTGTGGATTTGCCTATGTTGGACATTTCATATAGATGGAATCATACACTATGCAGTCTTTTGTGTCTGACTTCTTTCACTTGGCTTGTTTCTAAGGTTCTTCTATGTTGTAGCATGGATCAGTACTTCATATTTCTTTTTGGTTTTTGTTTGTTTGTGACCAAGTTTTGCTCTTGTTGCCCAGGCTGGAGTGCAGTGGCGCCATCTCAGCTTACTGCAACCTGTGCCTCCTGGGTTCAAATGATTCTCCTGCCTCAGCCTCCCAAGTTGCTGGGATTACAGGCGCAGGCCACCATGCCCGGCTAATTTTTTTTGTATTTTTAGTAGAGATGAGGTTTCATCATGTTGGCCAGGCTGGTCTTGAACTCCTGACCTCCGGTGATCCGCCCATCTCAGCCCCCCAAAGTGCTGGGATTACAGGTGTGGGCCACCGCGCCTGGACTTTCATATTTCTTTATTGCCAAATATTCCTTGTATAGATATATCACATTCAGTAAAATGGGTATACCATTTTATCCATTGTTGGCACTGGAGTTGTTTCTGCTTTTTGGCTATTATGAAAAATGCTGCTATAAAAATTTCATGTACAAGTTTTTGTGTGGACATATGTTTTCATTTCTTTTTCTTTTTCGAGACAGTGTCTCGGTCCCCCAGACTGGAGTGCAATGGTGCCATCTTGGCTCACTGCAACCTCTGCCTCCCAGGTTCAAGCGATTCTCGTGCCTCAGTCTCCTGAGTAGCTGGGACTACAGGCGTGCGCCACCATGCCTGACTTAATTTTTGTATTTTTAGTAGAGATGAGGTTTCGCCATGTTGGCCAGGCTGGTCGCAAACTCCTGACCTCAAGTGATCTGCTCACCTCGGCCTCCCAAAGTGCTGGGATTACAGGCATGAGCTACCTCACCCAGCCTATTTCGTTTCTCTTGAGTATGTATCTAGGAGTGGAATTGCCGCACATAATAATTCCATGTTTAACTTTTGAGGAACCTGTAAACTGTTTTCCAAGGTGCTGCATGATTGTACATGTCCCCTAGTATTGTTTAAGGGTTCCAATTTCTTTATATCCTCGTCAACACTTGTTATTTTGTATTTTTTGAGACAAATTCTTGCTCTGTTGCCCAGGCTGGAGTGCAGTGGTGTGATCTTGCCTCACTGCAGCCTCGACTTCCCAGGCTCAAGTGATCCTCCCGCCTGAGCCCCTCAAGTAGCTGGGACTATAGATGCTCGCTTCCATGCCTGGCTAATTTTTGTATTTTGTGTACATACAGGGTTTCATCATGTTGCCTAGGCTGGTCTTGAACTCCTGGACTCAAGCGATCTGCCTGCCTTGGCCTCCCAAAGTGCTAGGATTACAGGCGTGGCCATCATGCCTGGCCAGTACTTGCTATTATCTGTCCTTTTCATTATAGCCATTCTAGTGGATGTGCAGTGGTTTTGATTGGCATTTCCCTGATGACTAATGATACTGAGTACCTTTTATGTGCTTGTGACCACTTATAAATCTATTCAAATCCTTTGCCCATTCTTAAATTGGATTATCTTTTTAGTGTTGAGTTATAAGAATCCTGTATATATTCTGGATACTAGTCCCTTATTAGATATATTATTTGCAAATATTTTTTCTCATTCTGTGAGTTTTCTTTCATTTTTTTCCATAATTTCCATTGAAGCACAGAAGTTTTAAATGTTGATAAAGTTGAATTTATCTATTTTTTATTTTGTCATCTGTGCTTTTGGTGTCCTATCTAAGAGGACCTGCCTACTCAAGGTCACAATGACTCATTCCTCTATTTTTCTCTATGAATTTCATAGTTTTGCCTCTTATATTTAGGTCTGTGGTCCATTTAAAATTAATTTTTGGGCTGGATGTGGTGACTCATGCCTGTAATCCCAGCACTTTGGGAGGCCAAGGCAGGCAGATCACCTGAGGTCAGGAGTTTCAGACCAGCCTGGCCAACATGGTAAAACCCCTGCCTCTACTAAAAATACAAAAACTAGCTGGGCGTTGTGGCACACGCCTGTACTCCCAGCCACTTGGGAGGCTTAGGCAGGAGAATCGCTTGAACCCGGGAGGCAGCAGTTGCAGTGAGTTGAGATGGTGCCACGGCACTCCAGCCTGGGTGACAGAGCAAGACTCCGTCTCAAAAGAAAAAAAAAAAAAAAAAAGAGCTCTGAAGAAGAGCTCTAAAGAAGATGTCTAGGAAAAAGATGCTAAGGAGGATACTCACCTTCTCCAGAGAGGTTGAAACCACCCTACTCTGTTCAATACACCACAAACTGGAAGAACCATACGTTTAGGGGAATTAGACTTGGAGTCAGAGACCTAGAACCTCTACCTCCCCATCTGAGAAATGCCCCAAGTAAGTCCTGGAGAAAGTCAGGTCTTATGGCCATTTCATGAGGTTTGGTACTGAGTGTGGTAGCTCACACCTGTAATCCCAGCACTCTGGAGGCTGAGGCGGGCGGATCACTTGAGGTCGGGAGTTTGAGATTGGCCTGGCCAATATGGTGAAACCCCATCTCTACTAAAAACACAAAAATCAGCCTGGCATGGTGGCGGGCGCCTGTAATCCCAGCTACTTGGGAGGCTGAGGCAGGAGAATCGCTTGAGCTCGGGAGGCGGAGGTTGCAGTGAGCTGAGATTGCACCACTGCACTCCAGCCTGGGCAACAGACTATGTCTCAAAACAAACAGACAAACAAATACAAGGAGGTTTGAGGAAGCCATCCTGCTTAGCTGTGGGGGGAAGATGTTAAGGAAGGAGTATTCTGAATGGTGGTCACTTAACTTCTCTGAGCCTCCAAGGTCTCATCTGTGAGACGGGAATAATTTGGGGAACAAGTGAGATGCTCTGTAAGCTGCAAAGTGCTGCTGATGTCACTGGTGGTGATGATGGTGATGGTACTGAGAGGCCAAATCTCCGGGCTGGGTCTTCCAAGGCCACCCTGACCCTATCCCAGTGCTGGATCCCTTTGCCAATATTCCTACAAAGTGGCCGCCCAGCCTGGACCCCTCTAGTGACAGACAGCCTAGTGTGTCCTGAGATGGTTGTTCTGTATTTAGTTCCTTTACTTGTTAGAACCACTCCTCTTGATTAAAAAAAAAAAAAAAAGATTAAAAAAAAAAAAAGAAAAGAAAAACCGTAGTATAATATCAGCTATGCCAGGCACTGGAAGAGGCACAGTATTTAACCTTTTGAAAAATCCTGTGAGGTCAATATACTACTAAGTACCCCCATTAAAAGGTGGGGAAATAGGCCCAGGGAAGTGAAATGGCTTTTCAGGAGCCCACAGCCAGGAAAGATGCAGGCAGGATTTGAACCCAGGCCCAACTGACTCCAAAGCCCACACACACGACCGTGGAGCTATTTCGTAGTCTTCCCCATCAATTCCCAAGCAAGGTCTCAGTTCAGTCCTGGGGACTTCAGGGGGCAGGGCTCGCCCTTTTTGTTCACACTGACCCTTGACTACCACCCTTTCCCAGATGTTCACCTCACCAACGTCGCCGTGCAAAAAACATCTCCCGACTACCACCCAAAGAAGGTGAGGAAGCCAGGCGTGGCTCTGCACGGGGGCAGCCCTCTAGGGCCGGGTCGGGGTAGGGAGGGTGGAGTGGCAAGGAGCCCAGGATAGGCCTGTCTGAGCCTGTGTTCACCAGTGAGGCAGGCCTGCCCATCCCACTTGCAGGGCTCAGGGCAGGACTACAAATGGAGGCCTACATATCATGTGTCTAAGTATTTAAAAGTTGTAATCACACTAACACACCCCTAAACAAAAAGTGTCCTATTCCCCTACCTTGACAGATATCTTCTATTGGTCAATGGATTAATCGATTAATGTAATGTATCATACAGATATATTTTATCTCTATCTATGTAAAATAACCTGCAAGGCCAGGTTCAAATACAGAATTCTCAGACTTCTCAAAGTCAAGGGCCAGACCAAGGGGACACAGGAGAGCAGGTCCCCAGCTCACACCTGTTCCCTTCTCTCCCTTCTCTGGCTCCATCCCACACAGTGGGGCCCTTGTGCATACACACCCCTGAAAACGGCAGCCTGTTGGTCAGTCCTTGGCCTTGGGATGTACACATGGTCAGTGTGGTCTGTCCTCAGCAAGTCAGGCTCAGGGAAGGGGCCTACGCAGGCCGTGTGGGTAGGGACCTCTGGGATCCTGCATAGCCAGTCCTCTTAGACATGAAGAATTTTTTCCCCTGAAAGAGGGGCACACCTGGGGTCATCCTAATTACAGGGCTCAGGGCTGGGCCCCTCTTGCCCAGGTCTAAGGGAAACACTGAAGGCAATTGTGTAAGGGTCCTACCAGGCCAGATCCTGACTAACTGAGGCTCCTTTCTCAACCTGGCTGCCCGGGGCCCAGGGCTGCAAGTGGATGCTGCAGCGCTTCCGGCAGTACCTGGCATCCAAACACGGGCCCGAGGTGGTGGAGACGCTCTTCAGGGACATCGACAACATCTTTGTCAAAAGCCTGCAGAGTGTGCAGAAGGTGATCATCAGTGACAAGCACTGCTTCGAGCTGTACGGCTACGACATCCTCATCGACCAGGACCTCAAGCCGTAAGTGGGTGGGTGGGAGAGCCAGGAGGTCACAGTTTGAATACCCAGACTGCCCAGGTTTGAATCCCAGCTCTGCCAATTCCTAGTTGTATAACCTTGTGCACACTTACGTTTTCTGTGCTTCAATTTGCCCATTTGTAAATGAGGTTGGTCATGACAGGATCTATCCATAGGTGATTATAGGAACGTTATGATGAATAAGTGAGATATAGTCTGTAGAGCACTGAGGACCACGCCTGGCACTGGGAGGCCTTTCCTGATCATCTGCTGAGTCAGGAATTCTCCCCTATACCAGGCAAGAAACTTCCCCTCTGTAAGTCTTGGAGCTTTGAAGATGCAAAGCACCATATAATGGAATATTGTTACAATGTTGATCTTTGCCAAGACTTTGATCCACTCCCAAGATGCCGGTGGAAGAGGTTGAGCTGATGAATAGAACAAACTGGACCTGGCAGGGACCACTATGATGGCCTCACATGATGCAACAGGACACAGAAGCCTAGTGAGGGTCAGGGAGCTTGAGGTTATGTAGCCAGTCAGGGGCAAAGCCAGGCCCAGGGTCTAAGGACTTGGACTGAGCTGCTCCTCACCAGCACTGCCAGATCCAGGAGCCAACCCTCTATTCAGGGTCACCATGTAAGTGTTGAGGGGTTTTCTAAGCCAGGAGAAGCCCTCGCTCAAGGGAAACAGGGTCCCGGCACCAGCAGGACTCTCTCCTTTGTCCCCTGTAGCAGGATGTGACTGCTGGCATTAAGGTGGACCTGGTGGAGGAATAAGCTCTGGTCGGTGCTTGGACACCAGCTACTGCAGGAAGCACTGGAGCATCCACTTGCAGCCCTGGGGCCTGGGTAGTCAGGTTGGGGGAGGGACCCTCAGTTAATCACCACCTGGCCTGCTGAGACCCCTAAACAATGGCCCTCAGCACTGCCCTTAGGCCTGGACAAGAGGGGTCCAGCCCTGAGTGTTGTGATTCGGATGACTCTGGCTGTGCCCCTCCGTGTGGGCAAAAATTCTGCAGGTCCAAGAAGACTGGCTGCATAGGACCCCAGGTGCCTACGTCACCCCTCAGAGCCTCAGCTTCCTCATTTGTAAAATAGGAAACACCATGTCTACCTCTCCAGGTTGTTAGAGTAGTTTACCAAGATAATTTGCTGTATAGTGGAAAGGGACTTGGTCTCCCACAGACCTGCCAGGTGAGCCCTTCCCTCTCTGGCCTTTTCCAGCTTCCTGTCTGTAAAAGGATGGGGTTGAACAAGACAAGAGGTAGTTAGCGGGAGGTCTTTGGGCTGCTTTTGGCCTGCAGATACTTGGAATTTGGCCTTTAGACTGTTTTTGTTTTTAATTTTAATTTATTGACAGGCTCTAAAATTTGGAAGATGTTTACATAAAAATCAGAATTACCAAGTACAGTGGCTCAAGCACCTATAATAATAATACCAACTACTCAGGAGGCTGAGGCAGGAGGATGACTTGAGGCCAGGAATTCAAGGCTGCAAAGAGCTAAGATTGCCCCACTGCTCTCTAGCCTGAGTGATAGAGCCAGATCCTGACTCTTAAAAAAAAAAAAAAATTCACAATTTTTGGCTTTTCTGGAAAAATCAGATGATCTCTCAATTCTGGACTCACATGCCCACAAGGCAACACTCTCCTGGAGCTGGCCACAGCCACCCCTTTAGACATGGAATGCCCTTTCCAGCTCACCACAGTCTCCACCTCTCCCCACTGCTTCCCAACCCCTGACACAGCAGGTTGGGTGCCACCTACAGTGCGCAAATTTTCACTAAGAAAAGGAAGTTTTTCTTGCATTCACATCTCTGTTGGAAGAAGGGAAAACAATAACACCACGAAAGCACCATAATCATGCCTATGCCAGCTTTCTACATTTAAGTTACCTTTCTTCAAAGTGGAAAGGTGGCTCATGCCTGTAATCCTAGCACTTTGGGAGGCCAAGGTGGGTGGATCACCTGAGGTCAGGAGTTTGAGACCAGCTTGACCAATATGGTGAAACCCTGTCTCTACTAAAAATACAAAAAAAAAAAAAAAAAAAAAATAGCTGGGCGTGGTGACGGGCACCTGTAATCCCAGCTACTCTGGAGGCTGAGGCAGGAGAATCGCTTGAACCTGGGAGGCAGAGGTTGCAGTGAGCTGAGATCATGCCATTGCACTCCAGCCTGGGCGACAAGAGCAAAACTCCCTCTCTAGGAAAAAAAAAAAAAAAAAAAAAAAAGGCAGGGGGGTGGGAGGGAGCTGGGCACAGTGGCTCCTATCTGTAATCCCAGTACTTTGGGAGGCTGAGGCAGGAGGATCACTTGAAGCCAGGAGTTTGAGACTAGCCTGGGCAACCTAGCAAGACCCTATCTCTATAAAAATAATTTAAAAAAATAGAAAGGTAGAGGGAGTAGCCTGGATTGAATTAAGGGTGGGGTCCATGCATCCATCTAGCCTCTCAGTGAAATCCTAGGGGCTCCAGGGACCGAGTAACCCTAAGACCCTCTACTCCCCTTCCTCCCCAGGTGGCTCCTGGAGGTCAATGCGTCCCCGTCACTGACAGCCAGCAGCCAGGAAGACTATGAGCTCAAGACCTGCCTCCTGGAAGACACCCTGCATGTCGTGGACATGGAAGCAAGGTGAGGGAGGGCAGCCTTGATCACATGTCCTTGTACATGACAACTGAGGCTCCCACCAAGGAAGAGGGGAAGCTTAGAACCTTGGGGCCTGAGTGGCCCTCAGTGATGGCTTTGGCCTGCCCTACCACTTTGTAGATGGAGAAGCTGAGATGTCCACAGAGGGTAGGGTCCTGACCCAAGGACTTGACCTCTCCAGGGCAGAGCAGGGCCAACTACAGCTTTCTGAGACAGTCCAGCAGGATTTCCTTGAAACCTTCTGACTGTGAGGCTTTGGACTAGTCACATCACCTTTCTGAGCCTCAGCTTCCTCATCTGCAAAATAGGAAATGCCATGTCTACCTCTCAGAGTTGTTAGATTAATTTACAATGATAATTTACTATCTAGTGCCTAGCTAACAGTAAGTGCTGAGTACAAAGCTATTGCTATAACAATGTGCAATGGCAGAAAACAAACCCAGAGCTACTTTTAGGAATGGGTGAATGTGTGAATCCAGGTGCTCAATGTTGGCTAGTCTGTTCCCCCTCCCCCTCCCCCTCCCCTCCCCCTTTCCTCTGTATTAGCTTTTCCCCAATTATTCCAGCAGAAGTTTGAGGATTGATTCTCCTTGCTGGGAACTGGGACACATGACCATTCCTAAACCACTCATTGTGACTCTGCTTGACCAAGCATAGTTCTTGTGCCCACATCCTCGGGAGTGGGGTCAACCCCACGTGAGCCATGGGATGAGGGAGGGAGAAGTGGTTTTCAAAGGAAAACCCAAGGTACTCTTGGACTGAAAGGTGAAATGGATGCTGAGCAGGCAGAAACCTCAGGTATCCACTATTCCTACCATTACCTATTCATTCAACAAACTTTTGAGCCCTGCTCTGTACCAGGCCCTGTGCCATATCCTGCGGACACAGTAAGGAACACGGCAGAACTAGTCCCTGCCTTTATGGAGTTTAAGGTCTAAGGAGGAAAGGAGACTTTAAACCACAAATCACAAATAGAGGCACGTGGCCAGGCGCGGTGGCTCATGCCTGTAATCCCAGCACTTTGGGAGGCCGAGGCAGGCAGATCATTTGAGGTCAGGAGTTTGAGACCATCCTGGCCGACACGGTGAAACCCCATGTCTACTAAAAATACAAAAATTAACCGGGTGTGGTGGTGTGCACCTGTAGTCCCAGCTACTCGGAAGGCTGAGTCAGAAGAATCACTTGAACCTGGAGGCAGAAGTTGCAGTGAGCCAAGATCGTGCCATTGCACTCCAGCCTGGGTGACAGAGACTCCGTCTCAAAACAACAACAAAAACAACAACAAAAACAAATAGGGGCACGTCATCAAGAGCAAGGAGCCTTGGGGGAAAACTGGGGAACAACCCCTCAGAGACCTGCATAGGTACCTGGGAAACAGTCAATGAATGGTTGGGAAAAAAGGACTTCTGAGAGACAGACATCAGTCGGGCTCAGGGAGGGATCAGGGACCTCACTTGGGTGTTAGGGCCCCGCCAGGTGCACCTTCATTAACCCTGTGTGCTCCTTCCTGTCCAGGCTCACGGGAAGGGAGAAGCGAGTCGGGGGCTTTGACCTCATGTGGAATGATGGCCCTGTTAGCAGAGAGGAGGGGGTTCCTGACCTGTCGGGAATGGGAAACTTTGTGAGCAACACACACCTCGGTATGTAGGGCCAGGTGGAGTGGGCACAAGGGATGGGTCATGGGAGGTACCAGGTAGTCTAGGAGGCAGGTTGGGATTGTGGTTAGATTGTTTGAATTCAATCTGCAACTTACCAGCTGTGTGACCTTGGGCAAGGGACTTAACCTCTGTTCCTCATTTTTAAATTTGGTTTCTAAAAAGTGAAAACTTCCCCTGATTATAAAAAAAGGATTCACACTCATTGTAGAATATTTGAAAACTAAAGAAAGAAATAAAAAAACATCCAGACATAACCATCTTTAACAATCTGGTGTATTTCCTTCCAGTTCTTAAAAAATGCATATATTCATACTTTTTCTTTTACAAAATTGGCATTGGGCTAGAGTTTCGAATCCCACTTTTCCCCATGGCATTTTCCATTCAAGTATATTAAGAGCCTCCCTCTTGAATGTACTTTTTGGTCCAGTCTGGATGAAATCTTTTACATACATTATCTCATTTCATCTTTAAGCAGTTTTTATTGTCATTTTACAGATGAGGAAATGATATCCAGGTGCTATGTAACTTGCTGAATGAAGGTTTTGGTCATAAGTGGTGAGCCAGGACTCAAACTCCCATCTGCCTGGCTCCAAAACCTGAGTGCTTGACCGTTAGACTTTCCTGCCTCTTGGCACAGTTTAAAAAAATTACCGTATGGCTGCAAAATATTTCAGTTTGTACATATGCCGACATTTACTAAACCAATTTCTTATAATTGGACATTTGGCCCAATTGCATTTTATATTTTTTAACTTTTATAAATAATACCCTGATGAACACCCTTTCACATTAAGCTCGGCTGAAATTCTGGCCATTTCCTGAGGACAGATTCCTAGAAGCAGAATTATTGGGCCAAAGGGATGGGATTATTACAACCAAACTGCTTTCCAGGAAGATTATACGAATTTGCCAGATTTGAATTTTTAGGGAAAAAAAAAATCTGTGCCAACTGGCGAGGTAAAACATACTGACTCATTGTTGTTTTATGTGCATTCCATTGATTACTGGTGAGGTTTCCGTTTGGTAAATTTGCACTTCTTTTGTAAGCTGTCTATACTCTTTATCCATTTTTCTAGGGGTTGTTTAGTTTTCTAAATGTATAAGGCTTCGGATGACTATATAACCCTGTCCAAGCTTAATTTAATACGCATATAATCACCTGGAAATCTTGTTAAACTGTAGATTGTGACTCCATAGGTCTAGGGTGGGGCCTAAGATTGTATTTCTAACAAGCTCCTGGGTAATGCTCCATGGATTAACCATTGCTGTATAACAAGCCCTCCCAAAACCTAGCAGCTTAAAGCAACTGTTTTATTTGCTCATGCTTCCTCAGGTCCCTCCTGGGGTCACTCATAGGGCTGCAGGCACCTGGCAGATTTACTGAGGCTTGATAGCTACGACAGCCTCATTCATAGGTGTAGGGGTTGATACTGGCTGTCAGTTGGGCCTCTCTTTCCATGTGGCCACTCGTCTTCCAATAGTCTGGCCCTGGCTTCTTCATGTGGTAGACTCGGGGTTCCAAGAGGGTGAGAAAAGACACTGCAAAGGCTTTTGTGGCCCAGACTCAGAAGTCCCATAAAGTCATTCTGCTACAATCAAAGCATGTGTTAGTCTAACCCAGTCACTGGGTAAGAAAATAGACCCCACCTCGCTGGGCGCAGTGGCTCACGCCTATAATCCCAACACTTTGGGAGGCCGAGGCGGGCATATCATGAGGTCAGGAGATCGAAACCATCCTGGCTAACACGGTGAAACCCCGTCTCTACTAAAAAACACACAAAAAAATTAGCCGGCCATGGTGGCGGGTGCCTGTAGTCCCAGCTACTCGGGAGGCTGAGCAGGAGAATGACGTGAACCCAGGAGGCAGAGCTTGCAGTTAGCCGAGATCGCGCCACTGCACTCCAGCCTGGGCGACACAGCGAGGCTCTGTCTCAAAAAATGAAAAAAAAGAAAATAGACCCCATCTCTTGATGAGAGGAGCAGCAGTCACCTTGCACAGAGGTGTGCATATAGGAATGGAATTGTTGCAGCCATTTTTGCTAACAGTGTACCTCAGATATCAATGCGCTAGTTCCTGGACCCCCATTTGAGTAGCAAAGATGGAAAGTGGCGGTTCTCTACCTTGGCTGCCCATTGGAATCACCCGGGAGCTTTAAAGACTACTGATGCCTGCCAGATCAAGATATGGTTGGTGTGGGCATCAGTAGCTTTTAAAGCTCTCAAGTGATTCCAATATGCAGCCCAAGTTGCAAGCCACTGTTTTATATTTTAATTTTTTTTTTTTTTTTGAGACAGAGTCTCGTTCTGTCACCCAGGCTGGAGTGCAGTGGTGCGATCATAGCTCACTGTAACTAACCTCAAACTCCCAGGCTCAAGCAGTCTTCCTGCCTCAGCCTCCCAAGTAGCTAGGCCTACAGGCACACACCATCACACTTGGCTAATTTTATTTTTTTGTGTGTGTTTTTTTCCTGTAGAGACAAAATCTCACTATGTTGACCAGGCTGGGAGAGCCAGTGCTTTAGAAGTCTCTAGAATTATTCCTGTTTCAAGTGTTTGGGTTGATGGTGGTAAACACAAGGGTAGCTGGTTAGGGTAGGAAGAGTACTGATGGATTGTGTTAGGGAAGTGTTCAGGGACATCCAGGTGAAAGGGTCAGCAGATAACTCAGAGATGAGTCTAGAACTCCAAGAAGTTTGCACTGGACAAGAAGACTTGGGAGTTATGAATGAGCCAAATAGAGTTTAAGTTAGGGCTGCATGGAACTCACTCTGGAAAACCCTGAGGATGTGCATAGTAGGCTCTCAGCTCAGGGAATGGCTAAGTGAGTGCCTAGGAAGCAGGGACAGACAGGGTTTGGGGGGATGTGGAAGATGGCAGACACCCCCAGGTCAGTACTAGTGGCCAGAGAGATTCAGTCACTCAAGCAGCATTTTTGAGTGCCATCAATATGCCTGGCATGAGATTAAATGACCAGAGAGTTACCCCAAGGATCAGCTCTGAGAGCAAATAGCCAACATGTAGCACCATGAACGTCCTGGGAGAGACGTCTCAGCACTCACAGCAGAAATATTTAAAAGCACGAACTGCCTGGGACTGGGGGCCACATGTACGGAAAACTCATCCCGTAGCCAGTTGTGCCTGACACATGGGTTGGGTAAGGGAAGAAAGCTGACAGTACTGGGCAGCTATGAGAAGCCAGGCACTGTGCTAGCTTTAAATGCATTTTCACTGAGCAAAGCCAGGAGGAGCGGCAGTGTGTGGTAGTGGTTAAGAGTGTAGCTCTGGCACCAGGTAGTCTGGGTTCAAATGATTTAACCTCTCTGAGCCCGTTTTCTCTTCTACACATCATTCCCGTGAAGGCCAAACAAATCCATCCACATTCAGCATCTGGAGCAGTCCCTGGCTTGAGGGAAGCTCCCAATCCTCACGTTCACTCCCTAAGGTGGGCAGTAGTATCCTGGTTTACAGATGAGAAGACCGATGCTGGAAAGGGTAAATGACCTGCTTGAGGGCCATGGCAGTTCAGGAATGGAGCCAGGATGTAAACCACAGGCTGTGTGTGGTTGTCTGACTCCCGCTGTCCCCTCTTCCCAGCAGGGAGTGGGGGCACAGGCCCCTCCACTCCTCCCAAGCACAGGTCATCCCAGCCAACACCCCACTTCCTTTCCAGGCTGCATCAACGATCGGAAAAAACAACTGAGGCAGCTCTTCTACTCCCTTCAAGTCCAGAAGAAAGCTTCCAGTTGATCCCCAGCTGCCAGGAGGAAATCAGCCTTAGCAGGTGCCACCCAGGCCTCCCCTGCACTCTCAGATCCCAGCACAGCACCTCAAAGCTCTCACCTCCCCACCTCCACCCTGGCACCAGCTTTGCTGGCTTAGCAGCTGCAGCTTACTACCTGAATTGGGCCGCTTGGATACCTCCAGCCCATCCCCAGGCATCTTTGCACCAGGAGACGCCAATCCCTAGGACTGGGGGGTGTTTTAACCTTGACAAACTGACTTGGCAATTAGGCCCAAAGAGAACAAATACAGCAAGTTCTGCTACCCCCAAGAGATCATATCTAATAAATGAGCACAGGCCCTACTTGGAGTCACTGGGCACCAGGCCTGGTTCAGGGGATACTGCTGGCTGCAGCCAAGTCCTCCTGGCTTTGACACTTGGATGCCTCCCAAGTCAGTGCTGAAAAGGTCCTTCAGGAGCAAGGGTTTGGAGGCTAAGGAACTTGTCTTTAAGCTGTGCTTACAAAGCAAGCCGTTATTAGATTGTATTTATTGGGGGTCTGGGGAAGTACTGAGCCCTAAACACATCCTCTTCTCCTTGTAATACCCTGACCCTGCATATGGGGAACCCATGGGGCTCCCTGACCATCATCTGAAAACCAGTGGGACAGAGCATCCCCACTTCTCAGATGGACCAGACAGACCAGGGAGGCAGAGCTTAGTGAGGGTCTCTGCAAAGGTGCATTGATCTAAGTCAGATGGGTGACTTAAGTGCTTCTCTAGGCCCTGTGTTTGAGCTTCGGAGCTGAGCCAGAAACCAGAAAACCTTGGGCTCATGGGCAGGACAGCTTGGGGAGTTGAGTGTGAGTAAAAATCTCTGCATTTTCACATCTTACATTCCTAAGCCTCCTCTTGGTTTAAGAGGGGTTGCAACAAGAGTCGGGGCTGTTGGGGTAACTGCTCCAAGGGGGATTTACTCCCTCTACCACTCCGCCAGCTTCAGAGTACTTTCTCTGGCTGCAAATGGTGGAATCTGCCTGCCTAGGTTAAGTGCAAAGGGAAGACTTTTGGAAGGAAAATACTGGCAAATCCAAGAAGTGAACCCGCTGACTTTAGGAAAGCCAGAAGCCAAGCTACTCTGGACCTTCTGCCTTCAGAGCATGAGGACTTCTCCCATTCATCCTTGTGACTGAGGCAAACACAGACAGGTCCAGGCATGGGCTCCAGGTTCCCTATTTCCAGAAGGAATGCGATTGGCTCTTTTTGGCCCAGCACACACCCTGCAAGGGAGGAAGGGGCAATTTTCCAATGGTGAAATTGTGAATCAGGCAGTCATACTGGAGAACATCTAGCAAGGTGAATTCTGCAACTCCCTACTTTATTTACATTTAAAAATAAGTAATATATTCATGTGGTTTAAAATCCAAAGTTTACCAATGGGTATAGGGTGACATCTCCTTCTCTCCCACCTCTGTGCCCCAACCCTGCAGGTGCTGTTCTGAGGGAATGACATTGTATTTGCACACACACATTATTAGCTTATAAGACACCTGCCTTCCCCTTGCTTTTCCCACTTGATGTATCTTGGAGCTTGTTCCTTATTCTTGATTATAGTTGTATGGTATTGCACTATCTGGAGCTACTGATTCCTTTAACTAGTCCCCTGTGGATGGACAGTTTGTTTCCAATTCCACCTGCCTACTTCTTAAGAGTTCACAGGGAAAACACATAGTAATTTCTGCAAAACTCAAGAGGATTCAAAACTGTAGGTCTGGGCCAAGTTTGGCTTGGGTAGGGTAAAACACCTGTGACCCACACTCACGTTTTAAAACAGTTTCTGCATTAGACAAAAATATTTAAAAGACAGGAGATTCAACTTCACAACCCAAATGTCTAGCTTCTCTTGAAAAAACGTTGCCGGGCGCGGTGGCTCAAGCCTGTAATCCCAGCACTTTGGGAGGCCGAGACGGGTGGATCACGAGGTCAGGAGATCGAGACCATCCTGGCTAACATGGTGAAACCCCGTCTCTACTAAAAAATACAAAAAACTAGCCGGGCGAGGTGGCGGGCGCCTGTAGTCCCAGCTACTCGGGAGGCTGAGACAGGAGAATGGCGTAAATCCGGGAGGCGGAGCTTGCAGTGAGCTGAGATCCGGCCACTGCACTCCAGCCTGGGCGACAGAGTGAGACTCCTTCCAAAAAAAAAAAAAAAAAAAAAAGAAAGAAAAAACGTTAAGAACTGGCCATGACAGCCTGTGTTTCTATGTAACTATGAGCCAGAGCCAAGAAGCAGGGGGACCAGGAGAGGTGTGCCCCTGCCATGCTGCCATTTGTTGTCACCTGCCTATCACAGGTTCATTTCAAGGCAAGAACCATGTTCATAGGTGGTATTCTAAATGGAGCGGCGTACCCTCACTGAAGGACTAGATGAGGTAAATAAAGACTAGTTGCTGCTATTCATTCATTCAGCTAACATTTATTGAGCCCTTAATGAACACAAGAGTTTTGACTTCATGACAGTTCATACTGGGACCTCAGACCACTGAAGGCAGACAGTAACGAGCAGTGCTGGCCAGGCCCCACTTTCAGAGGGGGTGGAAGGTCACTCTTGACACATGTCATATATGGTAAGAGGGGCACCCACTCACCCAGGCCGGGTGCAGGACTCTGCAAGGCCCTCCTGAGTAAAGAGCGGCCACAAAGGGCTGCTAGGCAGCACCCACTCTTGGAATCAAGCAGGGAAAAAGCGCAAAAATGGAGCTGGCAGGGAGGTGTGTGCCTGCCCCACAGATGGCTGTGGTGAGCCATAAAGCACCAAGATTCTGTTCTTCATTCAGCAACCACCCATGAGCCTCCTGGTTTATTCCAATCCCATGGCACCTGCCTGAAAACCTCTCTCCCTTCTGAGGGGAATGCTGGAATGAAACTCCACTCTGCCCCTCCCTCCCTCCCTCCTTGCTCAGGGTCCATGTGAACAGCAGGCCATTGTTGGGAAGTGCCTGTTGCAGTCATTCTTACACCCCCACAGCCACTGCCCCACACACCCACTGATGGCTACCAGGGCCCATCAATAGATCTTGTGTCCACTGAGCCCTGGTGTCCAGGTCCAGCAGCCAGATAGGCTGAAGGTTCCCTCCTGCCATCACAGAGTAGCCAAGCACTACAGACAAAGAGGTTTTCATGGCCAGATTCCTGACGCCTGTCCCCTTACAGGGCAGATCCTGTTCTTACAGATGTCAAGGTTGGAGGGTTCTGGGTCCTTCATGACCCTGGGGGGTTGCTGGTCCCCCATCTTGGTTCTTGAGTCTCATCCTTTTAAGATGACCTTGAGAGCTTTAAGCTCATCCTGGTTGAGGGGGTTCAAGTTAAAACCCTTCAGCTCCGGTTTGCCTAGGAGAGAAGATGATCCATCAGCATGTCAGGCCTCCTGCTGGCTCTGGAACCAGGCCCAGGAAAGGGGCTGACGCTGCACTAATGCTGCCAAACTTGGCCTGGAGGTCTGGCAGGGATGGGCCTCCAATTCTGCAATGCACCAGATGAGGCATCACCACCACTCCTGTGTCACCAAGAACCTACAAAGTCATGACTCTGCTGTCTCAGGTTTTTACAAGACCTGTGACCAATCTAGAGTGCTTGTGTTTATCAAGAATTTCAGCTCTGACCTCAATCACTCACTGAAGCCTTCTGAGTTTCCTCAGTCGGAGCTATCTGATCCCCATGCCATGCCCTGATGTATAACGTGAGATCACCCCAAGCGGTTCCTGGGACCTGGAAAAGAAGCTGTGACAGGACTAGGACTCTATAAATTCCCGTCCATTCTGTCCCTGGGCAGCTACAACCAACCACTGTGCATACCTCCAGGGCCACTCACAGGCTGCCCCGGCCACTGCCCACCTCTGAGGGTTGGGCTTCCCACCCCTGCCCTTCAAAGTCCATGCTGATGATTCTCTCCCCTCCTCGTCTCCAGTCCCTGCTAGGCCAATACCTTGGGCCTCAAAAAGGCGGTTGACCTTCACTTTAAGTTGCTTCCGGAGTTTTTCTATTTCTTTATCCAGATGATCCTGATCTGAAAAAATGAGGGGGGCAAGCAGAGGATAAGATTGTACCAGACAGACTTGACCTCAGGAGTGGAGATGCCAGCCTCTCCCCAGCAAGGGCGTGTAGCTTTCAGGAAGGAAAAGGAGACATCAGAGGCCAACTGAGGAAGGATTCAAGGCTAGAAG